>NC_088107.1:17739702-18045431 GCF_036370855.1 Dromaius novaehollandiae | reverse complement strand
AATATAGAAGAGAAAAATCCTCAGGAGGGGAATATTGGATGGATGGATGGATGATTGGATAGAGGGATGACAGATGGACAGACAGATGGATGGACCGACAGTTACAAGGCGCAATTCATTTCTCTCTGTTTGGGTACTGTAATGATGCAAAGTATACCTGGGAAGCATACTTGCTGCAGAGAAACTCTCTGGATAGTGAAGAGAAGGCATAATATGTGTATAGTAGGCCTAGCACAGCTCCCATAGTATGGCATTTAGCTGGATTACCACTGCACTCTGAGTCTTCTGACTGAAAGAATAAACTTTCAGGCCTTCTTAGCCAAGAATAGCCAAAAATAAATGAGAGTGGTCTTAGGCTGCACTAATTAACTGCAGAAGCCAGAAATTAGGGAAATCCAAAAATCAAAAAAATGATTTCAAGCCCAAAAGACACCTTTTTCCTTTCTCTGTTCTTTTTGCAAACAGAATTCAGGAAGAATAGATAACTGTGTTCTGGATATTTTGAGGCAGGATCTTGTCTTAGGAAGCATGCATAATGCATTGCTATGGTAATGGTTACC
Organism: Dromaius novaehollandiae; assembly: GCF_036370855.1. Lineage (NCBI taxonomy): Eukaryota > Metazoa > Chordata > Aves > Casuariiformes > Dromaiidae > Dromaius > Dromaius novaehollandiae. Next base: position 18,044,871 of record NC_088107.1, on the reverse strand, counting down.
ATAGTTGGTATCTTTTATGGAATAATTAAAAAAATTCTATATAATGTAGTTAGTTTACAGAAGCAACTGCCACTTTAGTCAGAACTGCCTTTTAAGTATCTATAATATAATAAAACTCATTGCATTTTATATTGTGTGTGCAGCAAAGATAACAGTTTAGCGAACTTAGAATTTATATAGATGAACAAGCAAGTTACTACCTTTAGCTGAGGAGACTATTTTAAGAAGCAGTCTTGTCTTTATTATGACATCCTATACTTACAAGACAGTTAAATATAGTATCTGATAACTGCTCATGTGGCAACAATTGCAAGGAATGCCAACAACAGACTAGGAACTATTGTTTATAGGATTTCTAAAAGGGAAATCTCTGAAGTGACATGGGAAAGACACCTGTTCTGACATCTTTATTTGCTTTTCTCTTTTAATCCTTCATTTTGCTTTTACACTTCTTTTACTGCTGACTGTAGTCATGGCACATCTGTTTCAGGCTGCAAGCAGAGACAAGCAGCTTCTTGTCAAATAAACTAATGCTACTGGGCAAACTGACCTTGACCTCACTGCTGTGATGCCAAAAGCCACAAGGCAGCGAGGTAGCTGGTTGTTAGGTGGGTCAAACCTAGCTTTTATTATTCCTGCATCTCATGAAAATATCAGATGGCAAAGAAACACAACAGTGCGGTCTCCTCATCAGAGTCTAACCTGTTGTACCTCAATAAACATTTGGGATAAGACATAATCTAAGTAAAACCTCTTCCATATGCTTATTACCTCCTACATGAGCTCGCAATCTGCAAAACATGCATGTTCTTTGCACTAAAAATACATGTAAAATTAGGGATGGCACTTCCACAGTAGTTATACTGACAATGAGTTGTTCATGCTGAGCAGCAATGTTTGGAGGAAGTCAGTCAACGTTTTGTCTCAATAATTGCTGGCAGGAAATAGCCATTCCTGCTTTTCTTGAGCTATGATTACATTGGCTCAATTCACCCTCTCTTGTAGAATAACCTGCAGAAGGAGGCTGTAAAGCAGGAAAACTCCATGAAGATTTCCTCATGTAGAATCTTCCCACATTAATTCCATCAGGAGGGCAGGACTGGTTTTATACCTTCACCCTGCCCCGGTCATTCAGACATGGAGAGAACGATGATTCCAAGACCATTCATGACAAAGCTCTCTATTTCCACACCAAGCATGTCCTGAGAACCTCTTTTCGGCACTACTTCTCTTAACAATCCTGAGAAGTAGGAAAAGTGTGAGCTAGAAAAAGTAAGAGCCTCAGGCTCCATTTTTTTCCTTTCTGCTAGCTAGTTTCCAGGGACACATCAGGAAGGTGGTTTACACTCTTCTTCCCAGCTGCTTTCCCCAGACAAAGCACAGAGGTTTGAGAGGGGGAGGGAGGGAGAGCAGCACTTGATGAGTCTGTGAGCCTACTTTCAGAACACAGGCAACAAATCTGCGCCTAGAGAATTGCTCTGAATGGAGAATGGGGCACGACCTACACCTACGTGGCATGGGCAGCTCTGAGTGCTCACTGGAACGCTGCTTTACATTTCTAAAAATGAGGCTTACTACATCAGTAGTGTAAAGATGATTAAAATTACAGGTAATAATTATGTTTGAAGATTTTCTTGTCTAGATTTCAATGGTTACATTTTCTGTTCATAGTTCAAGATATCTTATTAGAACCAAGTATATTTCAGATTCCCTAAACATTCATTTAAATATTAAAAAGTTAATGAATTACATCAACGTGACAGTTCTGCCTGATACAGCACAGGCATGTTTTTACTAGGATTTAGAAGTGTGTTTTTGGAAAGTGTTGGTTGGTGCGTTCTGAAACATGTTCCAAAAGCACAGTGGACCTCATTTCCATCTTTGGATGGAGCCTCAGATTACGCTGAACTGCCTGTTCAGTGGTTGGCTGATTTTGTCTTATAAATTACTTACTAACAAAAAGTGAACAAAAGGTGGCCCATCTAAGGCCCTTCCAATTTGGAGGGCCTCCTGCTCGTGCCAGCGTGGCTTTGCACCACACCAGGAAGAGGAGGAAGCCTGACAAGGGGGATCCAGTTGACTATGGAGCCAGTTTGTGTGTCCTTATCCTGCCATGTGTCTGGGCAAAACACCACCAAGCGTCACCTACCACCTCCTTGGACATCTTCTAGAAGTGGTGGGTGCTGTCAGGGGTATCATGCTCAACGTTCCCTCCTTCAATCCAGTTCCCCACACTTGCATATCTGACCCTTTAATCCTCTCCCTCTCCTTTTTTTCATTTTTTGTCTCCTTCCATAAGCTGTCTGCTTTCCAGAATAGAATCCCAGCCTAATCAATTATTTTTCATATGGCAGTCATCGAGTCCCATTTCTCTGATCATTGTTGTTGTCTTTCTCCGAACTTTTTCCAGATCTAATGTAACCTTTTCAAGATACTAGCACCAAAACAGCACACGGTATTCCAGGTATGAGCAAATGGTGGAGTTATACAGTGCATAATTATATTTCTGTTTTGTTCTTTTTTCCTTTCCTAACAATTCGTAAGATTTGCATTTTTGGACTGCTGCCATTCATTGAGTTGATGTTTTTATGGAACTATCTATCACAATCCCAAACTTTCATTCCCAAGTGGTAACCGGCAGCTCAGAGCCCATCACTTTATTCATAAAGCCAAGAATACTTTTCCCCACATACATCGTTTCACATCTATCTACACTGAATTTCCTCTGCCATTTTGTTACCCAGTCACTTAGTCTTACAAGGCCTGTCTGCAATTCTTTGTATTCAGCTGTCGTAATAACTGTATTGAGTGAGTTCGTATCCTTAGCAAGCTTTGTCATCTCACAGCTAACACCTTTTTCCAGATCATTTATGAGTTTGTTAAGCAGAATCAATCCCCTGCAGAATTCCACTGACGACTTCTCCATAATCTCACTACACTTACACGGTTGGAGGTTTTTGGGGGGGCACAGTTAGGTGGCTGGGGACTGTGGCTTTCAGCACTGGTCTGCAGGCTGTTACAGAGCTCTGTGGTCCTGTACCTCAGACTTTGTGCATAGGAATCATGTGCGGTGCTGTGCCGTGTGCTTGCTGCGGGATCCCACATACCGGACGGAGCTGATCAACCTGCTCTGAGACCTCTGGTTCCTGTGTGCCTGGCACGCTGTCGGGAAGTGGGGGAATTGCGTGGCATTGCCCAGCAGTAGAGGACTGGGTCTTCTGCCAAGAGTCTGCATTCACTGAAGTCCTCATGGAAGGGACATTTTCTATGGGCAACCTCATCCTATGGCCTTTGCATCTCGGGTGGTCTGACCCCATGTTACATATCCCCCATCATGTGATCAGATACATAAACTCTCACACCTTAGTAAGAAGAAACTTAAGAAGTCTAACTTCTGCTAAGAGATAAGAGACAGATGGTTTTTCCAAAGGAATATATCAGGGCTTTTTAAAAGTATTTTAGAGCAAGGAGGATTTAAAAGCACACAGCCCAGTAACAGGATGGGACCCAACACAGCAGTTTAGTGAGGGAACTGTGTAAAGGAGGGGTGGAAAGTCCATGGATGTACGTTTGGTCTGATACATGTAGGCAAGAAGGGAACCTTGTATAATCTGTTTGAAGTGAGTGAATATACCATTTACATATGGGAAAGTGGGCATGAGATGTTCCCAAATAAACGAAGAATCACATCCAAATTCCCAAAGTGTAAAAATTAACACATCTCCAAATTTGGGCTGGTATTCTTCACTGAGTTGTGTTTGGATGCTCGTTGCCCCTGTTTGAGGAACACAGACTCCAAAAGAGTGGGTTTTTTACCACATGCAGTGAAAGATAGGCAGTATTTGTTGCTATGCTTTTGAAACATCGTATAGTTACATTTGTATTGGTTGGTAAGGAACACAGAAATGCATGCAACTCATGCATCATTTATTATGTTCAGAATAACTGGACAGAGTAATCAGCACTGCTAAATGCTATGATGATATTACAAGTCTAAATAATAATTCATAATAATAATTTCAAATAGGTAGCAAAGGTGTTTTTTAACAACTGTGACACAGTACCATCTAGTGGCCAAACTCAACAGGACTGTATCAAAAACTGGTACCCTGAGTGTTTTGTATTAACTGCCAAATACTGCTTTACTGAATCCTGTGATTTTGGCTGGGGAGGACTGAAGATGTTAAAAAAAAGTCTTCCGATTTTGAATACAACATTGTTTCTTTGGCAATTTTTATGTCAATTATTATTTCACTGAGTATTAATTCTAGGGAAAGGTAAGTTCTCGCTCTAAAGCAAAGAGCTTAGCTGTAGGGAGGGTTTGAGCTTTTTGTGAAGACACTGAAATAATTCATAGCCCAAGCAGACTGATTATGGTTTAAACAAACCTAAATAGAGAGTGCCTTCGTGTGATTACATTTTGCCTTATTATACTTATTTATATATTAAATCTACATGTTTTATGGTACTTTAAACCTATTTTAGCAGTGAAATTAACTGATACATTGATTAATTACTTTTTTGAATTATAAAGGTAACAGAATATCTAAAATACAGCCTGGATTTCACACTGATTACAACTGGAGATTTTGGTGTCAGAAATATTTTCACATAGTCTCAATAACAGAGAGTGAGAAAGAGAGAGAGAAAATGGTACAGTGGAGAACATTTGTATTAAATTTGTTAGACCAATGTGACCTCAGAGCTGGGCATTTAAAGCCTGGTTTAGAATTTGGCCCAATTTCTGTACAAATGGGTCATGTGGTTTAAACATATGACTACTCTGACCAGTGAAAGTAAAGACTTAGTTCCTCTTGTCAGATATTAATTGTCAGAAACATAATGGTTATTTTTATTTAAACAAATTATTCAGAAGATAGTCCTACAGTATAGGAAAACAGCAAAAAATATATGCAAGAGTTATCATGTGATCAAAATTTATTTTTAACAACTGTCAGTAAAATACTCTATAATGAAAAAGAAGCATAGGGATGATTAATTCTGTTGATTTTCTGATATGAGAGGGTAAAAACTGGCTCTAGCTTAAACTATTTAATTTAATTTGGAAGTTAGCTCTACTATTTAAATATAAAGTTATATGTTGTTCTGCAATGCAGATAAATCAGACATGGATGTTTTCATTCTGAACCTGATGAGAGCTGGTTGTATGGGTGTGAGAGCTACGCAAGTCTGTTGGTGTAAATCCTGCCCTCCTGGCAGCCGTGGGAGCATTTATCGTCTTTCTGAGAGCAGAAATTGACTCACTGAGTCAATTGAATTGAGTGGAATTGAAGTTTTAGTCTGGAAAATTGTTGCTTTGGGCTGAAAAAGTGATTTTCAATGGGATATAAATAATACCTAAAACAGAAAATCCCAGTGATTATCCCATTACTTACAAATGGTACAGAAAATGAGAAAAAAATCAAGTTACAACATGCAATGTATGAGCCTGTTACTGTAACACCTTCACAATCATCCTGTTTTAACCTGAGTTTACTTTTTGTAACTCAGTTCTTTTCATTATGTTAAAAAAAAAAAGCTATGTTTGTTCAGCCAGACCAGAAGCTTAGAATTAATCATGTATTTTGAGCCTGACAGATATTGTAAATATTATCTGATGTTTATAAGCTGATGAAATAGTGAAAGGTTAAATAAAAGTTTACATTTATAAGCATTAGATTGCTATCCTTCAGAAAAATATGATTTTTTTGTGATGGCTAGGCCTTAGTGCCTTGTCAGATAATGGGATCTTTGCCCTTAGCAGCACCAAGATTAGGGCATGAATTGCATTTTTTGGATTGTGCTCCCTGTGCTCTTAGCAGGTTCCTGAAGGAATGTATAACACATGCCAAAATGCCATAAGCATTCCAATTCCCAAATTGATAATTATGTTTAGAGGTGTCAGAAACCAATATATGGACCTGCATCTGCTTTATGTGACCACCAGTCTGACTTTTGATGAAATCAAAAAAGGGTGAAACAGAGTTCACACCCTCTGTCTTTGTTATATATTCTACATTGTCTACTCTTAACAAAAAGTTAGCTGGTAATTTTTTATCAGAAATCAAAATTCCTGTCTAAATAAATTATAAAAATCTGGTGGTGCAGCTTAGCTCTGCACTTTTTTCTAAATAGAAGCTGTTTACACAATTTGTGCACAGTATTTTTGATTATCTAAAGCAGTGCAGGGACTGTCTCCCTCCCAGTATGACCTCTAACTAGGGTGAAGTTTTGCCACATCTGAGGTTTTGCCACACTGCAAAGTGTTGAATTTCAAAGGCTAAAAACTGAAAAAAAAGTATTTTAAAGTTTTAAAATAAAATTCCAATAGATTTCAGAAAGGTATAGTCTAGTGTACAACTGAGCCATTCCAAAATTTTAAACATAACCAGGAAATCTGTAAAGCAGGACTTCAAATACAAACTAGCTATACTCTCAAGCATGTATACACACATAGCCCATTCACATGAAAATGAAAAAGCTGTGTGAAAAATCTCTTGTTGCTTGCAGGGTGAGAGTAACTGGCTTGTGTTATAACATCTGTAAAAATATTATCTGATTGTCACAGTTAGATAGTTTATTCTGATAATTTCTTTGACAGACATTGTCACACAATCTTTTCTTACACATATATGTTCTATTAATGCTAATGAGAGTTGTGGGCTTCAGAATTTTAGTCCTCAATAAGAGAATAAACACAGTTGTTGAGTAGGAGGGGAAAACAGAGACTCTAAGGAAAATAATTAAATATTTTCTTGTATTTGATCTGCATGATTTTCATAGGGCCAGCATCAAATGTCCAGTGATGCTTGAGGAATAAAAGAAAATAGCAAAACGGAGTTTTGAAAGCAGTACTAACTTGAGACCATATTTAGGCAACTACTGACCGAACCTGTAATTCCATCCTCTTGCCCAGCAGAGATTGTCCTTCTTGGAAAGGATGCTTTGGAACAGAAGATGAACAGAAGGCAATCAACAGATCCAAGGACGGCACTTTCTAATCCAAAACCAGACCCAGAATATATACTAAACATTGATTTGCAGAAGACATGAAATATGGCAGCTCTGTCTGGTACTTTTGTGAGGGTGCTTACGGATAGGCTGCTTGCCCTGTGAAGTCCTAGACCAAATCACAATATGCAAAGCCTGAACTTACTTAGTCTCACTTGTGACCACATTTGTATTATATTCTTCTTATATTCTATGATGGAGCTGACTGTCTCAGGAGGGAAACTTGTGAAAGTAGAGCAGGGCATCCTTAGCAGAGCTTTCACCTTTCTTAAAAAATATAAATATTAAAAAAAAATCTACACAGCTTTTGCATCTTTTATTTTGTTTTCTTTTTGCCCAAGGTACTTCACTGACTGAACTATGCAATGACTATAGTTGGCTGACTCCTAACTACCAGTATCATCTTAATGTTGCAGAAACTTTAGAATTGAGGTGGTTTTGCTCTTCTCAGTTGCCTGAAGTAACCATATATAGCACTTGTGTTCTGCAGTGATAGGACTCTGATAACTCGTATAACAAAAACATAGCTTTACAATTGCTATGTAGTTGTTAGGTGTATTACGAAAGTACTCCAGCTCACCATGATGCTCCCATTAACATTTGGAATTTTGCCATCTACTTCACAGACAGGAAGTTCTTGTCCTTAGAGTATCTGCATCTGACATTTTTCTATCATTGGAAATAACTTACAAATTATTGAGAATATTTACAAATATTGGGGGAAAGGACAGTGATTTTATTTTCCATTTTCTTTTCATGTTTACCCCTTGTTTTCTAACTACTGCTACATTTTTCTAGTTGTCTATGTACCCCGTCCTCACCGCACTGTTGTATTTTTGGACAGTATTGTCTGTCTCCAATTGGTTGCCTTGTTGATAGGGAACCTGTTACCGTGGTTTGAAATGTATGAATTTATGCAAGATCTGCGTGGGTAGCACATTTGCTTAGCTTCCAGCTATTCCATTTTCTTCAAAAGTGGGGTTGTCATTCTCGCAAATTGTTACAAGTAATTGAGACTAGTCTCCATGAATACTGTGTTGATTGTGTGTTTAAGGTTTTCTTTCTGATGGTTGACACAAGTGTGATGCTTAGGAAGAAGCTAGCATAAGCTAGTTGCCTATTATATTTTTTCTTTAGGATGGAGGACAAGAATGTCAGCTTACAGCAGCGTATGGAAAGATTTGAATTTTTTAAATCAACATACTTAACATACTTAAGAGTGTGTCAACGTACTTAAGAAAAATAATTCATTTTTTCCAGCACATTGGTCTTGGAGTAAATTGTGTGCTGTTACAGCCAGTTTGTCTTCCCACTGAGTTCTATGTTTCCAAGAGATGTGGCTATAATCCCTTCCTTCTGTGCAACTTCAGGGGCTACAGCAACTTCCCCACTTCACACTGATACAGCACTTGCAGAGAGTATACCTCCAGCATCTTTTCTACTTCCAGGGTATTCGCAGGACCGATACAGCCTATGCATTCGTATCAGGTGGAATGCATATCACAGTCTGAGAGTGAGACTACTTGACTGTAAATACTGACTGCTGACTGTCTGTCATGTTTTATGGTATCTGATTTTTTTTTTTAAGGATTTTTAAGTTATTAAGGATTTCCAGCATGGACTGGCTTCGGGAAAGCTTTTGTATTTGACTATTGCTTCCCTAGTATGGCTCTTCAGCTGCAGGCACTTTTTAATTGGTTTGTTTCTGTAAGTGAATTGTCATGTGATATTACAAGAGCAGTGCTATAGAACAAATTTATTTAAAGGCAAACAGCAGAGATTCAGATTATGAATGACTACAAGCTCCTGGATGCCTTGTGAATGCCTGTATGGAGAAAAGAGTGCTGCTCAAGATAAACCTTACCTCTTACCATCTTAATTTTTTTCAATCACCTCACGATCATTAAGTTTTGCAATACTTCTACAACCTAGCGTAATACAGTCCCTGTTTTACAGACAGCTGAAACTTAATTTACAAAATTAAGCTAGACATGCAAAGGTATTAAGGCCCCTAAACATACTATGTATATGCTATGGACACATCAGAACAGCAGTACAGCTTCTACCCAATTTTCAAATATTTTTCTCAGAATGTAAGCTTCTGCCTTAGTCAGACACACGATACCTATCTAAACGCAGTATTTCCCACAGGCAATGAGCTGTTGAGAGCTGTGGCCCATTCTCAGCTAGAATCCTCACTGAATTCAGCAGATGATTCTAAGCACTCAGGTGTGAATGCCTGAACTGGATGCTACCTGCCTAAAATCTAGCATTCCAGGATTTTCCAGAGTTTCGTGTGTGTTACCTTTTTAGGTTCAAATCCCTGAAGCAGGGACTTAAAGCCCCAGTGTAGTTTATCAAGTTACGTGCTGTTCTTTTATAGGTCTTCCTCAGTTTCTGTTCCATTTATAATAAATCAAATGAACAGGAATTGTGACATTAACTTAGGTCTTCTTTCACAATCCAAGCAAGTTTCTGCATAATTACTTAGGCCCTGAATGCTGAAAACTAGCAGTGTCATCAATATTATATCATTACAAAATACCTGTAGTAAAGACCTGAGATGACCTCCAGCATTCATCAGCATCAAAAGATATTAATTGTACAAAATAGCATCATATTATACAAATACCATGCAAGTTCAGATGCAAATGAGAATCTTCTTGTAAGCATCTGTGGTGTACTCCACATACATGGAAACTCTCTGAACAGCAGCTATTGTGATAATTAAAAACATCATGACATTGATAATTTTAACCTGTACTTGTCGAATGATTGATTCAGTTGTTCCTCAGTAGAAGGGCTTCCTTCTCGGTCACTCATCTCACAGGTTTCAGGCAGCTCCATCTCTGATACAGCCCTCAGTTTTGTTTGCTCTGATATCGCTGGGAAACGTCTATGCATATGGTCTGGATAACAATAAAGACATTTCTCTAATAGCTGATGCATAGTTCAAAATCACACCTACTGCTCGATGTGGTGCTATCTATGATGTTGAAGTTGGGTAAGTGGCTGTTTTCAGTGGACACAATTTCTTTTGGCCTCTCATGGATAAGATTGTTTCCATATTCATATTTCCAATTGCCTTGAGAGGTACAGGTTAGGCTTAATTTATAGGAATTTTGGAAATAAACCTGAAATTGTTATTCCATGTAAAATGCTTGGCCAATGAAGAATTGATTTCTTAATGTATTATATAGACAAGTAACATCCAAAGCATCTCTCCCCCTGAAGTCGCTAGACTTGTGCTTTATACTGTAATGAGACTTCTACAAGAGAAGAGTAGAAGGTTCAAGTCACTAGTGTCTTGAAGAATAAATACTGCTATATCACCCCTTAAGTTACTGTGAGTGTGATTCTGTGAAATAATGAGACAGAAGAGTTCAAAATGGTGTTAAATCAACTGTGTGCAGTCTGCAGAACGTCATTCGGTGGTCGCAGTTCACTAGCAAGCACCGCTTGCAGTTGTTAGTGCAGAGCTGAGCGACCTCGAAGAGCTGTGCCGTTTCCAGCACCTGTCAGAGGGCTCTTTCTGTAGGGCACTGAGACCACGGGAACACGGGAAAAAACCCGTATCTGCCGCATGGGCCCGTCCAGAAACAGAAACTGGCCCTACTGTACATGCAGTTGATCAATAACGCAGACAGATTGATTCTGTTTTGTCTGCTCACTCAGCCTGCAATACAGGCTCTCCAAGTAGTCTCTGCTAACAAGTGCAGGGGACAGCATGGCACGCAACAGCTGTGTCAGCTGTGGTCCCGAAGCCCCGTGACACAGGCATGGCAACTTCAGCTGATGCATCTAGACCAGACAGTGTTCCTTCCCTTCTGATTCCTTTGTCCAATCAATCAGCTTAAATAGGGTGGAGAAGAAAATGATTTTAATGGAAATAATAAATAATGCTCTTTTTCATCATACATTCCTCTGTACTTTGTAATAGGGCTTATCAAAATCAATACCTACAAATTCACAACGCAGGAAAATCCATAATGCACATCCGTTTAATTGAATCTGCAATGTATGCGTGTGTGAATTTAAACAAAATATGTGCATGAATTAATGTGAATATATAGCATGTGTTTTCCTTTCCCTGCCATGTAGTAGATTATGAGCAATAATAGATTCTGAAGCTGTAGCTTGGCACATTAGATGTGCGCTCCTGGGGGAGGGGAAGGAGGAGAGAGAGTAATAGTGGCTGAGCTGAGGCAGCCTGGGGCATTTTTCTGCCTACACAAGGCAGCGACAGACAGAACGGATTGGGGAAGCTGTTCCAGCAGTATCCTTTACTCTTCTGGAAATGTGCAGCATCGGCTTTCTCCCTTATTCTCCATATCCGCTATGATGTTGTCAGGGAGACCGAGTCCTCGACTCGCCTCCAGCTGCAGCGGCCGTCACCTGCTAGGGCAGGAGTAGCCCCCGACCTTGCACCCACCGGAGGATTTAAGCCTGTTCTGTGGCTAGCCCCCGCGTGAGAGGCTGAGGTGGTACAGAAGAAAAATTTATCCGCACCGTCTCTACAGTTAATTCAGAGAACACCAAAACTTTGAGAACCTCCTTTGATGCTTTTATTTTAATTGCCATAAAACTGTACTGTAAATTGATCTTGAAAAGTACACTAAATGCACATTTGTTCATAAGTAAACTATGGTAAAATATCTGCTGCCTTCTCGTATAATTGGATCTGTAACTGTCAAATTCAAAAGTAATCAGGTTTTCAAGAGAGGACACAGACTACAGCTATTTTTAAGATGAAAATGGTTTTAGATTTTAATCTTTCTTATGTATTTTGATTTGTTAAAATTATGGTACTCAGCTTTACTGCTGTTCATTTATGAATAGTTGTAATTCCAAGGTGTCATAGACCTTTTACTGAATGAATTGATAAAGACATTAATGTTTTAATTAAATATTAACAGGACATTCTGTACATAACCGTGGAGCACAACCCAGCAATCATTACTCAGAAAACTCCAACTGTCTTGAAAAGCTCCAATTTGGAATATATAGACACACACAAAAATTAAAAATAGGTCACTAGGATTTGACTGTAAACACCATACATATTTTTTCATATTATCTTTGCTAACATCTAGTAAAACATTGTTTCTCAAACAAGGTATGAATAGGGCCTGATGTCCAAATAACATTCTGAATAACTTTGATTATATTGTTGATATTTAGAATACAATCTTTTTCATGCAGTTGTATACAGAAGGGTATAGTAAATAATGTGGCTCACAACAAAAACTTCAAAGGGATCGATCACTCAGGCACTATGCCTACAAAACTTCTCAGTCTATGTTTAAATATCGTAGAAATGGCAATGAAACTAAAACATCAGTTATATTTCTGAGTTAAGCCTTATCAGTAGTACTTAGCAATTCTTTTCCTTATCCTGCCTATTATTTATTAGTAGCGGCAATCTTTAATATACAGTATTTTGCTAACAGTTTAAATGTTCAAGGTATCACATAAAAAACATTTGTTCATAAATTTCCCTTCTTGTGAATTTCTCTAACAAAAAAACCAACATAAAGCAAATGAATACTCTTGTTTAGTGCAAGAGAGAAAGTAAACACTAATTATAGCAAATAACTATTAGTGTCAAAGGATTCCAAGACATTACCAATACACACTTAAGCATTTCAGAGCGGACAGTGACCTTACCTTCATAGCCAAGGAGAAAGCATGTCAGCAAGTTAGGACAGATCTCCTCCAAAATGGAACAAAAAACAGAGAAAGCGCTTGGGCCTTTTAAAGAGAGTTTATCTAAAAAATACTCGGTTCTCTTCTTGTAGCTCTCCTGAGACCAAATGTCTTTGTATTCCTCCAAGGAAAAGACTCTCTCGTAAACCAAATATGACAGCACTTTGTTCACATCCAGCTCTTCCAGTATTTTCTCTCTCTGATTGCTTGGGATTTCAGAAAGCCACTTATTCCTGTTTTCGTTTTCTTTTTTGGTAGATTTTACACAGTTATAGAACCAAGATTTGGTTGTTCTTCCAAACATTTTGGTATTTAAACGCAAAATAAAAAAATATAACTCTGCATTTATAGTGCAGTCTTCAGTATGCAGAGTAAACATAACGTGGATAGATAGAATGCAAATACATACTGCTGCCTGTAATTATTGTAATTCTAATGGAATAAAGAAGGCCTACATACAAATTATAAAGAAATCTAGCTCAGTGCCTGCAGCCTCCTAAGAGGATTACATTACACTAATTAGCTCTTTACAACTGTTAACAGCTTCTGAACCATAATGATGAGACTGAGAATTGCTTAGTTACTGTTACTTTTTAATTCTGTAACCGATCTTCAAAGATATCCCTTTGCAAAAAAATATTTATTCAAGAAGATAGTTCATCAAACTGAAATAATGTGTACGAACTGCTAAAGGACATGAAATAATGTGTCTTCTGTACATTTTAGTGTTGTATTCCTCAGAGACAATCACACAAATCACAGTATAAATGATTCTTTCTTATTATTTCATAAAACATTGACTTTACAACACATTAGAATTATGTATTTAGCAATGCAATATTTAGCTTCAGCACAGGGAGAGAATGTTTCTGTAAATATGCTGTAAGCATATTTACAAAAAGCAAGAGAAAAAAAGGAAGCTTATAGAATAAGACTTTTTTCTGTGAAGATGAATGTATGTCTCTGTTAAGGCTAAACACCATTTCTGCATGTTTACATCTTTAAATGGCGTCCAAGTAAAGTAAAACACCAGGGTAGTTGCCATTTCAAGAACCAGGTTTAACGGTGGCGATCACTGCAGTCCCAGCGGAGGTGTTCTGCCACTGATAACCATTCACGGAGGATCACGCACTTACGTAACCTCCTTACGCAAATGCTGCTTAATACATGGACTTTTTGGTCTTGTTTTCATACTTTCTGCCAGCATAAATTCCTTCTCTAGAAGAGCTGTTAGCACTTCTGTCTCCTCCTCTTGTTTCTTAGTCTAGTTCTTCTATTTCTTCCAACTGATAATGCATCCGTGTCCTCACCGGGGCAGCCCTATCTGTGAGCTTTCTAAAGGGCACTTTGCCTCTCGTGCAGCAAGCAAAACTATTTTGCCAACCTTTCAGGAAGCCAAGCTTTGCAATATGTTTGGTCCTCGCCACCTTAAGAAGCAACCTTGGTGTCTTCCTGGCAGGCCGCCTCTGCTTCTGAAGCTGCAAGTGTTTGTCAGTCAGCATCACAGCTGACCGCTGACCATTTTATCCTTTAGGAGTTGTACTAGGTGCATCACCAGCTCTACAATTAACTAGCCGGGCTTCGCAGAAGTGGTTGTAAGCAATGCCTGTCACCTTGTGGCTGTTTGTAGATACAACAAGCCTCACAGGTTATCTGGAGCAAGGAACAGTGGAATTACGGGTTATTTTAAGCCATATTGATGGTCCGCTTTTAGCATGCGGTGGCTTACTGAACACAGCGATGAGATCCCTGCTGCTGCGTCTGTAACCGGCTCAGGTAGAGCCACCTCTGTGCTGCGTGGCGTCGCAGCCCGGCACTGAGGCCAGGCGCTGCTCTCCCAGCTAGCAGCCCGGCAGCACAGCGAGCGCTGGGCAGGGAACGCAGCCAACCTGTCTGCAAGGCTTGGCGCATCCCCTAGGCAACCTTTAAGAGTAAGGGTTCCTTCAGAAGCCTGATTTGTAAGATTCCCTTTGATTTGTGAACCTCCATGGAAGTAGTACAAACACTGCTTCCTCTTCTTTCCATATGCTTGGTCAAACATCATGCTTTCTTTCCCCAGGTTGTTACTATTTTTACTATTATTAATAGTGCGATACCTCAGCACATAAAAGCTCCTGATAAAGCCTGCAGCCCCACTTATGTTAGACAGCATCTTATGAGGGTCTTTTTTTACCTAATGCAATCATTTTATATCTTATTGAATCATTTATCTAACAGAATCATTATATTACTTTTATCCAGTTTATATAATTTGGTATCGTCCTAAAGGATTTCTAGTATGAATCAGCCTTCTCAGCCACTGTAACTTACAATGCTAAGTTTTTCCATCACTTCAATAAATTACTTCAATAAATGCTAGATCAAGCCCAAAGTTAGTTTTTCGGTTCATAGGATAAGGGCCCAGATATCAGATACAGAGGATTTGGCCTGAATATACTTCCTAGAGTTTAACCTCAAAATTTATTCTGCACTTATTTCTTTTTATAGCTGAGAGCACTGATTGTCATCAGTATCCTAAACTAGGCAACGAACTGCACAGTAGTGAATTTAGGAGTTAAAAAGGGGGTAATTTGTCAAATTAATAGTGAAAATAATTTTTAAAGGAAGGGACAGAGAATGTCCTATTTTGACACCTTATGGCAGTTCTGCCCATGACAGGCCCTTCTCAAAGAAGAGTGACCCTGATAAAATAAATGCTATACATAGGTGTCAGTGAGTTGCATCTCTTCAGAAATAGAAGCAAAAATTAGTGCAAAGCAAAACTGTACCTAGGTATCACTTTGCTGAGGGAGATTCCCAGTATTTGTTAAGTAAACCAGCATGAAAACCAGTAACACTAAAAAGCCTCAATAGGGGAAAAAAACACCTAAAAGGACTAAGTGTAACTTAGCTCTTACAAAAAGCTCTTTGAAAATTCTGGGCATTCATGGGGAGAGGAAACAGTATTTGGTCATGAAAATGCAAAGAAAAGTTGGCATAATATGAGCAGGTTAATATAGCCAGTGAGTTGTGCTACACACGGCAGTCATCCAGGGTACGGGAAGACAAATGGCAGCTTGAAATTTGTGATTGTACAGTATGAGAAGGTCTTTGAGCTCTGAATACCTTAAAATTTTTTTCTAAAGGAGTACAATCTTATGAGCCAGCAGTGTCCACATGACTTTTATTGGTGAAAGAATGTATCCTTTTAATCTCAAATACATTTCTATAAACTTTTAAAGCCACTGAGAATAATGGGTTATATCATAGGAAATGCATCAAACTGTGGACAAATACAAGAGTTGATTCTCCACCTCTTCACATACCATGTAGTTATTTCCAGTTCTGTACACTGGAGGATAAAATGTTAAAATTCTGATTTGGTAATTACCAGAATTAAAATCCACACCTTGCAAACTCTAAGTATAGGATAGAGGCAAAAATTTGAAAGTGTATGTTGAGAAACCAAAAGTAGAGAAGTGGGTGTGAAGTACAAACAAAGGAGGAAATTAGAGCAATTGAAGATGACAAAGGAATGTTTGAGACAAAAGGATACATGGAAATACACATGGAAATAATGGATGTGTGATGGAGTACTGTTCTTGTCCTGGGTAAAGGAACTGAGGGTTTTAGTTGCAACGATGCAATGCAGACTGATTGGATGTGCAATACAAGATTTGCAGTCTTCAGCTTTCCAGACTCTGAGTCCTAGCAGACACGCATGTAAGTTCAAGCTCACTGCCTAGCAACTCAAGCCTCTTCAGCTGATTCAGCTTGGTACCATGTTCTGCAATTTATGCAAAGATGCTATTTAGTTCAGACAGTCTAATTTACTCAGACACCAAATATGCCAATAATAAAACTGATTTCAGCTCCTTGGAAAGAATAATAGGGTGTTCATAAACGCAGGTA
The DNA here is from genome assembly GCF_036370855.1 of Dromaius novaehollandiae. Taxonomy (NCBI): domain Eukaryota; kingdom Metazoa; phylum Chordata; class Aves; order Casuariiformes; family Dromaiidae; genus Dromaius; species Dromaius novaehollandiae. Next base: position 18,028,263 of record NC_088107.1, on the reverse strand, counting down.
TCCACGAGGAAGCATCCACAGAAAGAAGCGCTGGCAGTGGTGTTTATTTGACTTTCTAGCCCAGCAAGGACGCAGCCTGGCCCACAGGTTTTCACATCGACGTTGTTTCATAGTGGGAATAGCAAAGAGGGGTGCGACAGAGGGTGTCAGGGCGCTGGTTGCACTAATACGCCCACAGACTTGCCTGGTGGCCTCAACTCTCGGTTGGCCCCGGCTGCCGCCCCGGGCCTGCCCTGCAAGAAAACTGCCCTCCTTGCAACAGTGTTCACGTAACCGTATCACCCTATGGGAAACCATGGGGGAAAAAAGGCATGTTGGTCTGTGGAGCTGCTGGGGAGGAGTCACGAATCACCAGTTCACACAGGGAGGGAGCCCCAGGACCCGGCAGTGGCAGGGAAGGGTGGCTCGGCCTGGAGGGCTGAAGGCCACAGGGCACACGCTGGGTGAACTGTTGGTCGTACGGTGGTATTTTGGGTTTCAGTTCCTCTGCTGATCACTTTTGCTGTTTTGCATTCGTCTTTCCAACGTCCCTCTCTTGTCCGCAGACCTCGGCTCCGTGGAGACGTGGCCGCCCGGCTGCAGGCTGCTTTCTGGAGGAGGCACGGCCGCAAGCGACTCGTGAGCTGGTGGGTGTGCTGGAGGGACGGCGGTCGGAGAGAAGGGACAAGGAATCAGCTGGACTCGAGCTGGGGCTGGCGGAGCGCAGAGCTGGGCCGGCGGCCGGGCCGTCTGCAGGCCGGGCTGCAGGGCGGCCAAGGGCTCGGCACCGCGTCCACCCGGTGCCACCGCCCTCCCGGCTCCCTCAGCAGCTGCCCTTCCACGGCACCCAGCAGGCATCCCTTTTTCCTGGAATAAGGACCAAGGCACCTGTGGTATTACCTGTAGGTCTTTTGAAAGTATGTACTCAGTATTATTTATTTAGTGTGTGCGGGGGGGGGGGTTTCTGGGTTTCTAGCTGGCAAAGGAGCTGTGCGGGTGCTAAGGGGGCTACTCAGGATGCATACAGAGAACCCAGAACCTAACGTGCTTTTCCGCGCACCCCTCCGCCCTGGCAGGCTCCGCGCCAAGTGGCGCACGGGTGCCGCGGTGCCCGGCGCAGCCCGCTTTCCGCGCGGCAGAGCTCTCCGCGAGGCGCCCGCCCGCCCCGGGCGAGGCGCGGGCGCCGGCTGGGAGCGCCCCGGCAGCAAGGCGGCGGCTGCCAACGACTGCCGCTGCCAACGACTGCCGCTGCCAACGACTGCCGCCACCGCGGCGAGGGCCGGACACGAGCCCCTGCCCGGCGGGGAGGAGCGGTGGCGCCGCGGGCGCTGCCGGGCGACAGCCGGCCGCCCTCGGCCTGCCCCGCGGGGGGCGGCGCGGGAGGCGCGGGAGGCGCCGCGGCGAAGGGCGGGCAGGGCACGGGAGAAAATGGCGGCCGGCGCCGAGGCGGTGTCGCTGCGGCTGTCGCGGCAGGAGCAGGAGCTGCGCTGGCTGGCGGCGGAGATCGGCCGCCTGCGGGAGCCGGAGGCGCCGCGCGGCGCCGGCAGCCCCGAGCTGCAGCGGCTGCGGGCCGAGAACGAGAAGCTGCGCTACCGCCTGCTGCACCTGCGCCGCAGCCTGGCGGCCGAGCTGGGCCGGGCGGCGCCGCGCGCCGAGGTAGCCGGGCCGGGCCGGGCCGGGCCGGGGCGCGGGCGGGGAGCCCCGGGCGGGGAGCCCCGGGCTGGCGCTGCGCGGCCCGGCCGAGGTCTCGGTCTCGGTCTCGGTCTCGGTCTCGCGGGGGGGTGGCGGGGGCGGCAGTGGGAGCCCTGGGGCTGGGAAGAGCTCGCCCGGGCTCCCGTGTCGCCGTGCGCGCTCGCCGGCGGGCCTCCCTCCGGGCACAGCCGGCCGGGGGGGGACGGGACTGTCCTGAGGGGAGGCAGCTGCTTGGTTGGGATTATCCGTCTTCGTAACCCTGTACTGCACTGTCCGTTTTGTGAAGTTTCAGGGATTGCGGGGAAAATCCCCAAATCACGGTGGTGCACTTCACATTATCACTCCTTTCAGAAAGCTTCCAGTGCGGGTGGAGCTGTTGCAGTGAATAAAGATGAAAATGAAAAGAAAAAAGAAAGTGAAGTTGTGAATGGCCACAGGAGTGATGTAAGTGGTTATCCTACACCGCACAGGGAAAGAGGAGGAACGGTTGTTTGGCCGGGTGCAGAAAAGGAGCCGTCCTTTGTTTTGCCGGGTGTTGGGTGCGATGCGTAGGACATCTGAAATACTTTGCTATACTTTGTAATTTGCAGTTTGGGGAGGAGGGCTTGCTATAGCATGCGTATGGAAAACTGCTATTATCTAATTATCTTGCACATCATTAGCAGGCTTACTTATGTATTCGTAGCTCTCTACTCTTTATGTAACCAAAGGATTTGGGTTATAGGGAAAGAAGGGGTAAGGTGACACTTGGGTGTTTCAGGAACGGTCACACAATGGAAGATGTGCGGGATGGCTGCAAGAGGGTACTAATGGCAGTAGCCACAGTTTAACAGGTTTTAATAATTCTCTTTATGCTAAGCTAAAAGACAGTTCAGAGGAATTTTCTTGAGTTATTTGGATCTGGTACTTTGAATGGTCTGGCGGAAGTGAGGTCTTGTTGGAGAAGTCCAAACTTCTCCATGGCGTCAGCCAAACACAAGGTCTGAGGCAAGAACGTGTGGTACTTTTTGACGTCAAAACACACAAAGCCATTTAGGCACAGATGAATGAAGGTGCACTGGAAAACTGAAAAGCCCCTGTAAAGTAGTCAGCAAATTGAACAGGACTATCCTATGTATAATTATTTACAAATATTTTACTCCATGTTAATATAAATTCTAGCACAGTGAAGCCTGATCCCAGTTGGAACCTCCAGGGATGCATGAACACTGTAAACTCCCGTATTCAATTTCTCATGCATTTTTTTTTATTAGCGTGTATGATTTCGTATATTTGTTTGTTGTTACAGATGCAGCATGAGCCAAGCTTCATAGAAGACAGACTGAAGCTTTATGAAGCACTGAAAAAAGAACATGATGCTTTACTAGCTTACAGAGCAGCCAACCAGAGCAAACCAATCAAAATTATTCTGACAGATGGAAAGATGGCTGAAGGGGAATCTTGGAAAACTACACCGTTACAATTAGCTCTAGGAATTAGGTAACCTGCAGATTGAAGGAGTTGTACTTTTGGGGTGGTAAATCTGTTACTACCATTTCTCTCTTACCCGCTTGCATTCACAGTCACAATCATTAGTAGATGGACAAGTCCAACAACGGACAAATCCAGCAATCCAACAGGGTTGGATTACTTGGAAAGCATTACTAAAACGTGGGTTTAATGTAGAAATAGCTGGATAAAGTTATTGTTCTGGGTGATGCTTGAGGTCATGTTCCGGGATCATGGTAGTCACTTCCAATTAAAAAAATATATATATATTAATTCCTAGTAGTAACACTGCTAGGAATTAATCCATATATCTGAAGTCTTATGAATCGTCAGATAACTGTAAAATCTATTGTTAGAAGCAGTGTTCCTTCCTGATCTCCAACAGTGAAAACTGTAGAATGAGGTTAAGCCTTTTAAAGGATTTACTGTATGTGCCTTGAAACCAGAAAAATATAAAGGTCTTTAGGTGCTACAAGATGTGGAGGGGTGTCTCAAGGTGTTTAGATACCTAAATATTTTTGCAAATCTAAACCTAAATGTTTTGGTCTCATGCCTTCATTTGTGTTCTTCAGTCAAGGGTTGGCTTCAAATGCGATTGTTGCCAAAGTGAATGGTGAATTGTGGGATCTGGATCGTCCACTGGAGGGAGATTGTACTCTGGAGCTGCTTATGTTTGATAATGAAGAAGCGCAATCTGTAAGTAAACACTCTCTGGTTTCTACGTGACTAAAATAACTAATGACATGAAATTGATTGCAGTATTATACTTTTAAAATCTTGAATTAAAAAAAAATTCCAAACAACTGTTCAAATTACATTTGTCACGATATATCAAAGAATATTAAATACCTATAATCTACAGGTGAATAAAGTTTTAGGGTTCTTTTCTTTCCTCCTCTTTTTACATAAACAGGTTATTCCTCAATTGAGATTTAGCTTTTGTACCGCCTGTCTTGATTCATGTGCTAACTTGAGATAGTTTGATGTTTTAAAGGTGCATGCGTCCCATTGTTTGATTCAGTCCATGTGTTTGAAGATCAGACACTGGAAGCAAGTGTGGTTGTTTTAGACTGTTCTAAAAATTGTCCAGTATCAGATTTGAGGCATAAATAAAATGTATATGTCCCTGTACCTGCAGTGTTTATTAGAAACTTTGGTAGGCATATCTTAGTCAATTAAATGATGAATATACATAAAGTCACACACGTAAGTTTTATGGGGTTCAGGCTCAAGCTTATGTTTATCTTTATGCACTAGATTTAGACTTCGTTTTGTCAAAGACTTTCCCCTGCAATTAAGTTTGTTGAACGCATTTCAAGAGCCCCTAAAGGTTCTATCTTATAGCAGTGGCTATTAAATGATCTATCTTACTACGGGCTTAGAATGTAAGACTGGTGTTGATCTGCTGGGTCACTGGATACCTCTTCTGACATTTCTGGTAATGTGGTTTACAATCCTGTTAATAAAGGTACTGTATGTGAAAAATGGCAACTTAATTGGCTAGATTGCTTTAGATGTTGTTTATTACTGCATGGACTTTCAACTGACGAGAAACTTATTTAGAAAAAGTGAGTAAATCATGTGGCGGTATAATCATCTTTCAGACCAGAATAAAATGGGACTTTAATGCTACGCTTGCCATTGTATTGTTGAACTAGCAATTATCAGATTAAAAAAAAAATCAAACTAACATTAATCATTTACCATAGCTCATAATGAGAACAGAGAATTGTTATCCTTCACACAGGATTTAAACAACGATTTCAGTGTTTTTCCCATCTGCTAATATAGCTCTGTTTTGTTTTTAATTATGCAGCACCAGTGAGCCCATGACTTGCTCAGCTGACTTTATTTATTTGCAGGTTTATTGGCATTCAAGCGCTCATATTCTCGGAGAGGCCATGGAAAGTTATTTTGGTGGCTGCTTGTGCTATGGACCACCTATTGAGAATGGATTTTATTATGACATGTACATTGAAGACAGGTAAAATTTCAGTGTCAAAGGACTTTAATAATCAGCATTAAGGCTCAAGACTTGCGTTATTTTTGCTTGATCATGTCTCTGCATGTTAAAAGTAAAATGCTGTGTGTCAGATATGTTTTAAAAATAACCAGTGAGTTATACATATATAGGTATATATATATTTTTTATATATATACATATATATATAGTGTTGGGTAAAATTTGCTGAAGTACCTGAGAGATATAGGAGGCAGGATTTCCTTGAAGAAGTACGGAAGTTTGTTTTGAAAGTGACAGAGTCATTTGCAGAAGTGCACGTATGCACGTAGCTCATAGCTGTTTACTGCTTGCCTAATCCTTGTGCACAGCTTTTACAATTCTGTTTTTTCTCATTTATCTCTGTGTAGTCAGGGAAAACACAGAATCTGCATCAGTTGATAAACTATCTCTTGCAGCTGACTTGAGCCTTTTTTTCCTTTTTTCTTAAAGCATATATGCTTTGAGCTACTGATCTTCCAGACGCTTAGACATGTCAAAGACTGTTTTCGAATGATTACAGTGGGATTGTTGAGGGTGATACAATTTGTATTTCTGAGTTTAGTGTCTGGAAGTACAACTGATTGTAAGAAACTAAGAAAATGTTACAAATCACAACACATCCTTTGTTTTTCAAATTAGAACACTAGAAAGTGGTTACTTAAAAATGGGAATATCAGTATAATTAACTTCTATTTCTTTTGCCCTTGTTTGTTTGTTTAGAGGTGTATCTAGTTCTGAATTCCCAGTACTAGAGAACTGTTGTAGAAATATCATAAAAGAGAAGCAGCCTTTTGAAAGACTAGAAGTCAAAAAGGAGATCCTGTTAGACATGTTTAAGGTAAATCTTTGGAGTAGCTATAATTTTGGTATCATGACCTTTTAAAACTGTAATTTCTATTAAACAGTGCTTGTGACTAACTCATCAGAATAGGACCTATCTAGTACAACAAAAACAAACTGTATCATCTTTTTGACCTTCACCGTATCACTTTAAAGTGTTCAGGATGTTTTAAAGCAATAATAAAACAATTTCTTACTCCTCAAAACCACCTCAAACTCAGTGAAGTTACAAAGAGGTTGATATGCAGAAAGCATACATTCATTCTGGATCACTTGCAGAAATGAGCCAAAAGGGCTGTATTCTCTAGCACTGCATTTATACAGTGAGTATTACCAGTCTTACTATACTGTGCATTAATTGGCTTTCAGAAGTGCTTTGAGGTGTTCAAGTGGTAATGACCATACTTAACATGCTCTGAGGGAAATTAAGATATTTTCTGTCTCTCTTTCAACTCATGATTTATAACTCTTCTGGAAGGAATGTCTAACTTGTACACATATGTATGTGTGATCATGTGACTTTTTATTTGTGACAGTGTTTTTTACTAATGCATTTACATTATTAATATATAATTTTAGAATATTATTTTAGTAGTTGTTTTAATGATGTCCCTAACTTTTTACGTTTCCCCATGTAGTATAACAAGTTTAAGTGTCGTATCCTGAATGAGAAGGTTGACACACCAACTACCACAATATACAGGTAAACAAAATAAATAGAAAGATATTACAAAATATTTCTACAACTGGGTATATTTCATTTAAATTGAGAGGAGAAGGAATTATTTTCTTTATTCTAGTTTTAGAGTTCTGGTGTGATTGGGGCCTAGTTATTAATTATTTTGTAGATTGAGATCTTTTCTTCCTCTGCTAGGACAAATTATGTCTCCATTTGTGGACAAACGGCAAACCCACTTTTCACTAATTGCCTCTGTTTTCAAGAAAAATATTGAAACAAGTTACCACCAATGGAATTGTATGGCTGGGTAATGGGTAAAGCTAGCTCAGTGTAGGGTGAGGATCCTGTTCATTCAGTTGGTAGGAGCAAAAGTAGTTGGAGAATGACAAAAATATTTTTGCCGTTGGATGTGCTTAGTTCAAAATTTCCTGACCAACTTTGACAAAGTTTACATATGGATCTATGTGAATTGCTGAGTGTGTTATGACAGGGTGAATATTCACTTCAAGTAGAAGGCACGATTACACTTAAGATGCACTGAATTTGCTGAGTGTTGTATGATGCTTTCTTAATTTGAACATGTATACCTACTTATTTAAACATATCAAGCAATACCCTGTATGCCGTTAGTGACTCTACCTAAAAATATTTGTGTGTTTTAAAGTAACCTATTGTTTTGATTTATAGGTGTGGTCCACTGATTGATCTCTGCAAGGGCCCACATGTGAGAAATACTGGAAAAATTAAGGCCCTTAAAATATTTAAGGTAAGTTCATAAGTTGACCCTGCTTTTAAACTTAACTGAAACAGGAGTCAGTTGAAATCAGTGATTTTTTTTTCCCCTGAAGCATGCTTTGTATTGTTTTGTCTGCCTATTACTATAAAAATAATTGTTAACTTCTTTCCCGGTCCAGTCATCCAAGTAGAGTTACTAACTTTCCTCCTTCATCTGCTTCCGAGGTTTACTGATTCTTTACCATCACATCAGTGAACTTTACCATTACATCAGTGAACATTAACAGCATCTTTTTTTATCAGAGTAGTTACACACATGCTTGCACTGTAATGAAGAGCAGTGCGGGAAGTACTCAAGCTAGTGGTGACTAGATTAGCTGTGGAACCAGCTGCAGCACGCTTGGTGCCTAAGCAAATACGGCAGTACTGCTTTGGGAGTGTGCTGGTATCTCCACCCACCGCTGTGTTGTGCAGCATGGATGTCCTAGCTTGGATCAGTAGTAGTTAGGACATTATATGCCATGCTGTCCGTGTAGTATGCATGTGGCCTCTATTCTACAGTATATGAACATCCAAGACATTCATTGGGTCAGGAAATAATATTCTGACCTAGTAAGATGGGATCTTTGAGATACAGGAGGTGAAGTGAGCACTGGCAGATATGTAAGTGCTGCTCTTTAAAAATGACATTGCTCGCAGGAAAGCTAGTGTTTGCAGATGCCTCTGATAGCCATGTAGTGTTAGTTACTTGCGGGTGCTAATTTTGCTACCCTCACTAGGCTGACCTCATTGGAGCGTTCAGCACACTTGCTTTTGCTGGCTTCCTCACTGAAATCTCTGGAATTCTGAGATACAGAATTTAAATGGTTGGTTGTCAAAACAGATAGGATTTAACTGTGAAAAAGAGAGTTATTTTTACATTTTCAGTCTTTACTGTTTCCCTACTGCATTATGTTTTGAACTTAAACAAGTGCTTCTCTTTTAGAAGATACAATGTGAAATAATGAAACATGACATGATGCGAGTTAAAATAAGGTACCCAAGTAGAAAAAAAATCATGACTTGACCAGTCACTTGTGTTTATGCCTTCTGTGTTAGTATCCTGACTAAAAGATGGTGCAAGTATCTGTGTGTTATAAGCAAATGCTGGATGACTAGATATAGATCTTTTCCCAAGGAAAAAGCATAACATTTGAGTGGATTAATGTTTATACTTCCTCTTCCTGAGATTATATAATACTATCTTAAAATATGGGTTTTTTGCATCAGAATTCCTCTACGTATTGGGAAGGAAAAGCTGACATGGAGACTCTGCAGAGAATTTATGGAATATCCTTCCCTGATAACAAAATGATGAAGGAATGGGAAAAATTCCAGGAAGAAGCCAGAAACCGGGATCATAGGAAAATTGGAAAGGTAGATTATTTTATGGCCTACTTCTCTTCTATAATCCTAAAAGTATTCGTTCTCCTTCTTTGTTTTGCTGTATTTGAACAGTTCAAATGGGAGTCAGTTCTATGAATTTCTTGAAGTGTCAGTTGTATTTTAAAATTTTAATTCTACAAACTCAACCTGTCAGTTGCAGCGAAGTGTTACGCTAACATTAGGAAGGCATAATAGGGCAGTCCTCTGGGTTCAGGGAACTGTGTCTTCAACACTTGAATGTACGGTGATCTCTTCAGATTACTTACCTAAAAGACTAAATTATTCGTAGAGGAGATATATTATTTATACAGTTTTCTAAAATTTGTTCTGGTCAATCTTCATTACAGATGTAAATAAGTTAATAGCTAATTTAAGTGTATACTCATAGTACTTCAGCTGGTGTTGTAAGTATTGTTCGTATGTCCCTCTGCCAGATTTAGTAAACAATGTTAGTATTAAATTAAGTGTAAGTTAGAAGGTGTTAGATTGACACAATGAAAGATTGTGACCTAAGACTGGTCTTGCTGGTAGGCGATGATTCTACAAATCAGTTGCCTAATTGTTGTCACCTTTACTATTATTTTGTAGAGCAAGTGGAGTTTTAAGGAGCGGATTTGAAGGAAGATAGTAAGTAGCTTTGGGGATGTTTAAAGGCACAATAGACAGTGTAAGTGAAAGCAGGAAGGCGTTTATTTTAAAGAAAGTGCAAGTGAAATTTAGCATCAGTGGCCATGAGGATGCAGGCATGAAAATCACAGTAATTACTGGCAGATATGAGAAAGTGACTGTGAAGGGCCTTAATAAGCACAAATGAACAACTTACAGGTAAGTCAGTAGAAGAAGAGTCAGTGAAGAATGTAAAGAGAACAGTGACAAAGGGAGAGAGTAGTAAAATGGTCTTTGCTGAAGTGTTCATGCTTGTTCCTATCAATCCATTAAGACTTGAATATTTGCTCACTATTTACTTGATGTTTACTTCTTTTCCTTTTCAAAAACAAATTAGGTCTAGTATCAATCAATTATCTAGTATCAATCAAACAAATTTTCTAGTATCTATGATATGTGAGAGACTAAGATTCTCCAGAGCCATGCTTCTGAGGCTGTTTTTTGAGTGAGGCTCTGAAAAAGAATGACTGTCTCAATCTTCAGCCATCCACCCTCAGATCTGATGGGTATGTGTTTTAATTGTTTTGGCTACTATTTCTTATAGTAAGATTTCTTAAGGCTTTGTTTTTTGAGGAAACATGGATTTAGATAGTCACAAAGTCAAGATACTACTATAAAGCTTCTAAGAGTAAGAACTAGAAATGAATTAATTTCTGTTGCTGAGAATTTGTAGGGTTCTAGAAGTCATCTTGTTGCTGTAGTCTTTCACTCTGGTGAACAAAGAGTGTTAACACGTGAATTAAAATTAGTCATTCTCTGTAGTTCAACAACTGGGGATACAGTTGAAGTGGTCTTACACTAATTATGGTTTTTAATTGATGTAGGAGCAAGAACTTTTCTTCTTTCATGATTTGAGTCCTGGAAGCTGCTTTTTCCTCCCCAGAGGTGCCTTTCTTTATAATACACTCACAGATTTCATAAGAGTGAGTAGATATTGACGTAATTCCTAACATGCTGAATATCAATTGTGATCTTGACTTAAGTGATATGTCATTCACAGTACTGAACTGCCCTCACAAAGAAAAACATTTCTATATGTAAACACATACCAGAATTTCACTAAGATTTTATAGTTCTAACCTTTTTCAAACTAGGGCAGTGGAAAACATTCTTAATTGACATGTGCTTTTTCCAGCTGTGTAAAACCTATATGTGCAGTGTTCCTTTAGTCTCCCAGTAAATGGCCATCGTAAGCATACAGTTATGGAATCAGGCTTTTGCTTGTTGAAAGTTATTTTCTGTCTGTATCGCTTTTTAAAATGTTGAATTTGTTTTATAGGAGGAATATCACAGGCGTAATTTTACTGAAGTTGTATCCCCAAACGTCTTCAACAGTAAACTCTGGGAAGCTTCAGGGCACTGGCAGCACTACAGTGAAAATATGTTCTCTTTTGAGATTGAGAAGGAAACTTTTGCCCTTAAGCCAATGAACTGTCCAGGACATTGGTTTGTAGTCTCAACTGAAAAATGTTCTTATTTTACTATATCTGTGCTGTGTGAGGCCGAGGGAAATTAATGGAGTATCAATGCATGTTATCTTGTGTGTGCTAGCTGTACAGTAGACTACTTTTCCTAAGCAGCTGATTTGTTCAGAGGGTTACCTTCATGGTGTCCCAAAGCAGACTAAATGCAGTTCTTTTGTAGACTTACTGGAAGATCCTCCTACTAAAAGAGCTAGGTGTCTGCATGCTAACACTGTTTTTTACCACTCTTAGTAAGTATGACTTTAGTTGGACAGAGATAGGCATAAGATACGGTTTATCGAAAGGAGGTACAAATTGACAGTTTCTGGCTGTGACTCTCACTCTGTTTTCTAGGTGCTCTTTAGCAAGCCGAGTGCCTCAGTTTCTCCATTTGCCTGCTTTTTAGAAAGCAGACAACTTGAATGAAGGAACGTTTAAAAATACTATGGGGTTACTGTCTATGTTAATCTTGTTTTAGTTTCTATGTTGTCTAAAGTCTTGTATACGAAGGATAAAAACAAAGTTCCTTCGTGTTCCTTCTAGCTTGATGTTTGCTCATCGTCCACGATCCTGGAGAGAAATGCCTCTAAGACTTGCAGATTTTGGAGTTCTTCACCGAAATGAACTCTCTGGGACTTTAAGTGGCTTGACTCGTGTTAGGCGCTTCCAGCAAGATGATGCTCACATCTTTTGCACAATGGAACAGGTTAAAACAACAATGAAGCAACAAAAAAACCCAAAGCAAACAAACCTAAATCATTTCCACTTTTTCATTTCTCCTACTGTGTTGTTTTGTAGTATAACACTGTATCTGCAGTTTTGGTTTTGGTGGGTTTTTTTGGTAGGTTGCTTCCTTCTTACTCATCTAGTATTGCATATGTTTTAGTCTTCTGCAGTATTGCTCGAGTCAACAGTCTGTTGATCTTAGCTTCCCAGTTAGAAATTTATCAAATGGTAGTGCTGTAATTTGCATTGTTTATTTTTTTCTTTGAGGTTAAGAAATACTTGTAGCAAAAGAAGATAAGATAACATCTGAGAGATGTTATTAACTGTGAATTACTGAATAAGACTTACTCTAGGTTTTTTCCCTGTGGAAAGATATGTGGGTGCAACTAAATCCCAAAAGGTAAAATCCTCCTCCCTCCCTCCTCCCCTGCAAAATGTCAGTCACACTTTGCTTTCCATACTAACGCTGAATAAATGCCTTATTCAGACAATAATACCATAGGTTTTAGTGGAACTGTGTGAATAAATTGATGCACTCTATAAAGTCTGACTCATGCAGTCTGGCTCCAGAAGCCCAGGCTTAGTAAGAATATTACTCTTCTTTCCATGCTTTAAAGCCACAGCACCTCAGTTCACTTCTCACCCTTTTATCCAGGTTTGAGTTTGTAGAATATAATTTTCATACATAGTTTTTTTTAATTTAATGGACTCTTATGATAATGTATATATATGCGTCTGTGTGCACAGAAACTGTTAAAACCTGATTATGAAGAACACTGCGAATTCAGTTCCTTCTTTTTATTTGCATCAAAATGTATCTTTTATTTTGTTTTTAAACATTTTTTTATTTTTTACATTTAAGATTGAAGAAGAAATTAAGGGCTGTCTTGATTTCTTGAAGTCCGTTTATGCTGTCTTTGGTTTTACCTTTCAACTGTATCTTTCTACAAGGCCTGAAAATTATCTAGGAGAGATAGAGATCTGGGATCATGCTGAAAAGGTAATTCATAAACAACATTAATATTTGTATTTTCAGAAATGGATATTTAACTAATTTTTTTCATGTTGAATACTGAAGTTGGTGAGATTGTTTAAATTGGATGCTAAATACTATACTAATGAAAATGCTTGTTGAAAAGCTGTATAAAATATGGACTTTCTGTATAAAATGACAACTGTCTGGCTCTTACTTAGGCCCTTATTTTGAACTGATTCTATTTTTATTAATATTTTTTCAAATTCAGAATAATCACAAAATTTTTATGAGAAACTACTCTTATTTCAAGATTATCTATCATAAATGACTGAACATTTAAACAGTAGGAGTCATGCTGCCCATGGGGAGCATGACAAAGTACAAAGGGAGCACCTTTGTATTTCAGAGGCTACATGATCTAGTGTAGGCAAATGCTTTCACTTTTACAGTAATGGAAGGCCCTGAGAGACCTGTAAAGTTTTAAAAATTCTTCTTTGATGTATTTATTTATTTTTATAATTAGCAACTTCAAAGCAGCTTGAATAACTTTGGAGAATCATGGAAGTTGAATCCAGGAGATGGAGCATTTTATGGTCCCAAGGTTAGTGAATCAGTGTTTTAACACAGCTTTGGGACAAGAATACAGACAACATGCAGACAAACTGTATGTGGTAACTGTGATATTTTGCTTGACAGATTGATATTAAAATTAAAGATGCTATTGGCAGATACCATCAGTGTGCCACTGTCCAGCTTGACTTCCAATTACCCGTTCGATTTAATCTTACTTATGTTGGGTGAGTGGTTAAACAACTTATCTTCCTCTTTTAAATGCCCTCAAAATTGATTATTTACTTTCAGTATTTGTAATTCTCATTAAACTGAGGTTGAACTGCTCATTAAACTGCTATTCTGTATCTAAGTAATTTGAATGGTTTAAGAGGGGAAACAACTGTGAGTGGAGGTTAGTGCTTGGACTGAGTCATGAGCTTGAAAATTTTCCTCAATGTCATGATAACTCAGTTTAATTGTAAATGCCACTGATTACAGGAAAAAAAAAGATGATGTGCGTGTCTTATCTGCCAGTTCTCAAGATCATATATAGTCTTTAAAGAGACTGGGTTGAGCCAATTTTTGCTTTCAGCCCAGTCACCATCTCTCCTGTGAAGATGTTGTATACAAATTCAAACACATCTTAAAGAGTTGTTATGTTCATAGTTCTTACCAGATAAAGTTATTTCACCTTGAAGTACAAACACACATGTTAACACTTTTTAAAGGAAGTTCCACTTTGGCTTCTAGCTAGGAAGAAGCATGTTTTATCTACTGAGTAACTTAATCTTAGTACCATGCTGCCTTGAATACACATTTTTGCTTTTTCTCTTATGATTATTTTTGTATATTCTAAAGAACTTGATGAGGAAGATAGAATCTTCATTATTTTTGGTCCTGCTGCATATTTTTCAATAGATGTCACAGTCCTTTGGTAGATCATAATACCGATACAAACAGCAGCTGGCTCTTTTTTTTTTCTTTCTTTCTTTCTTTCTTTTTCTTTCTTTTTTTTTTTTTTAAATCACAGGATTGTAACTTAAGGAAGGAAATGAACAGTGAGAGCAGGTAAGATCCTTTGCAAAAAAATAAATGCAATCATAGAGGAAAACAAAGAGAGAGGAAGAGTATAAAATATTAAAATGCACAGAAATGGACCCGAGTCAGAGCTTTGGACTCAAACTGTAGAGTTGAACATCTTTTAAAACCTAGGAATTTGTGCCTATGCCACTAGATACAGGCATGATTATTTTTAGTTGTTATGATTCTTAAATGTTTCTTTAAAAGCCTGGATGATATAAAGAAAGCAAGTTTTTTAGTAAAAGTGGTAGGTTTTACAGAAGTATAAATAATTCCATTTTGTTTTTCCATGAAAAGTAGAGTCAAAATTGTTAGTAGGATTATTTGTGTGTGGGCTAAGAGAAGCGGGGTTTTTTCTTTTAGTTTTCTTTTTGTTTTCTTTTTGTTTTCTTTTAATCTTTACCTATCTTTTCCAGTAAGGATGGTGATGATAAAAAACGGCCAGTGATTATTCACAGAGCTGTCTTGGGGTCTGTGGAGAGAATGATAGCTATTTTAGCAGAAAATTATGGCGGAAAATGGTAAGTGGCACAAATACAGTTTTAGGGAACATATAACAATGTAGCTAGAAAATATAGAGGCTTCCTGTATATCATAATGCAAAATAATTTTCCTAGAATTTTCTCAAAGTTAGTAGGTAAGACAACAAGAAAAAGAAGTCTTATTTTTATGATCTGAGCTGTATGATATCCTTATATTTGCAGTTCATAATTAGAAAGTCAATTTTATCAATTTTATAAAACCGTAAGGAAAAATTATACAATATAACAGAAATGAGAATTGTAATTAAATGTGTTAATACTCCATTTTACTTGGTCTTTTTTTTAATCTTAAAAAGTCATGCTTTTAGACTGGAAAGAGGTTAAACATGTAGTTATATATACAGACATGAATTAGTCTTAAATTTTTTTTGATTTATAAGATGTTTTATTTCATCTTGAATTAGCTTTGAAGATATATCTCCATTAATGGATAGAAGTATTAAGAAATGGTTAATTCTCACTTTTAAACTGTCCACCCATCACTATAAAGGTATATAATAAATAAAAGTGGATAGTATGTGTAATATTAAAATCATGTTAAACACTGTGAAACGAGCTAGGAAGCGAACAGAAGCTCGAAGTTATGCATATGTCATTTAACCTGGATCACTCTAATTGCCATTTTATGTGAACTGGAAAGGGTGAATGTAATGGCAATCAAATATCTTTAGCTTGCATAAATATTTTTATAAAGAAATTTATTCTTGAGAAACACAACTGCTGATATACACATGTAAAATACACATTTCTTTCACATTAATATACTTGCCAGGCCATTCTGGCTGTCTCCGCGGCAGGTCATGGTTGTACCTGTGGGACCTACTTCTGAAGAGTATGCCCGACAGGTGAGAACAGAGCCTTCCTTTTTATAGCAGCAAGCAATTTTAATAGCGTCTTAAATGCTTGTCCTAGAACAACAAATGATTGCTTTAATGACCTTGCAGACTTTTTTTTTCCCTTAGGTGAAATCTTTCATACCTTGTAAAATTTGTGTAAGCTTGAGAAAGGGATATGTAACAAATATTTTGGGCTTTGCTATCATGTACATACCTCGGTAATTGTTAGAAAAAATTTCTGGATTACAAACCTTATATAGTAACTCATATTCCATTATAAAATTATCTGCTTAAAGTAAGAATGGAACCAGTTTCCTCCATTCCGCAGCACGTATGCTCTTGACTACATTCGGGTATGTGTGCTTTTACAGCCCTCCCCCCTTTTCTTTAATGCAAGCATAAATGGCTTTGTTCCTTCTCCTCTCTCTCCTTGCTCTGATTGAGGAAACCTTTTTGACATTCAGCAGTGTAGCTGTCTGAGGAGATCAGCCAACCTTTGATGCGGATGTTACATTGTATTGTCTTCTTAACTAGAGTCCTGCCAAGCCCTTAAGCCTGTGTGCGATTTTCTTCGAACAGTTTTACTGTCTTCCACATAACTATTCTTAAGAGCAAAATTATGCACATATGTGAGCTACTTATTGGAAGAGATTACAGGATGTACTATTTCATGGTTTAGAATATATACTCTAATCTTTTTTTTTAGGTTTGCAGTGATTTTTTTGAAGCAGGATTTATGTCAGATGTGGATCTAGACCAGAGTTGCACATTAAACAAGAAAATAAGAAATGCACAGCTGGCCCAGTATAACTTTATCTTAGGTAATTACAGCATCTTATATTTCTGAGCACTGTGAAACTTTGAATGTTGGGTATAGACTTAGCCTAAACTCTCATTTTGTAATGCAAGAAGACAGCTTAATATTGTTTGTGATGCCTTGCAGTGGTTGGAGAAAAGGAGAAAGCAGATAATGCTGTCAACGTGCGAACAAGAGACAACAAAGTTCATGGAGAGATTTCAGTATCTTCTGCCATTGAAAAACTCAAGAAATTTAAGAGTTCACATACTCCAAATGCAGAAGAAGAATTCTAATTTTGCTATTAGTTGGTATCAGTTTATTAACTGCCCATGTGAAATAGTATTTCTTTCTTCCTCTACTGCAGTAATGCTCATTTGCAAGAATTTCCAGTTAATGCATATTCAAACCAAGCAACTGCAGCCCATTTTGGGGCTTTAGGAATAGCATGAAAGGACAGGTGCTGTCAACTGGAAAGGAAAGGAGCTGTCGACTGTTTTGACAATCCAGTGAATCTGCACTAGTTGATAAAGGCTATTTAAAAAAAAATCTTACACCTCTACTAAATTATTTTGATTTTACTGTGTAAATGAATTGGGGATGCCGTTAAGTCAAGGAACAGGACACTGGGTAGCGTACTGGCTGCTGCTGCCATCGCTGAATTACCTCAGTCACGTAGTAGTTACATAACTGACATGACCTGGAATCCAAAACTTGACAGTTGGTAGGTCTATAAGGAACATTTTGAATAATTTTTTTTCCTGACTCCAAATTATGTCAGATATGGTGGGTGAGGTGGGGATAGCCTAATTCTTTCTGAATCATTGTTCACAGGCTACAAATACATCGGTGTCTTTGTTGGAAATCTCAGAGAAGCAAGGTGCTGAATGAGTTAGAATGGAATAACTGGTTGCCGTAAATGTGACTGCCAAGAAAGAAGTTGGATTACCTACCATGTCCATGTGTGGAAAGCTTTTATTTTTGTTTGTGCTTGCTGTCAGTTTAACTCCTTTCAAAAACCACTAAATTAATCTTTGAAAACCTTTCTGTTTGTAATTTATTGCTGTGCTTGTTTGGGATGTTGAGCGCATGCTGAGAAGGTGTGGATGATACAATTGTTATTTGTTCTTTTCTATAATACAGTATGTTGGAATTTAAATTGGTTGTATTTATTTGATTTTAATTGTTTACACTTACACATTGATTTTAAAAATTAATGTTGCAGGCTGTTGAATCAAATCTTTCGGAGAGCTGATTTGTCACCAGTATACTTTTTTTTCCACTTTTATAAGCTGCGTTTTAGTGACAAGGCTTAGCTAGTGGTGTTTGATGTGTTACTCAAAAATAACATACAACCTTAGTTGTAGTGATTTAAATACTACTGAAATGAAGCAGAAAATAATATTTGGTGCATAAACATTACACAAATGCAAAGCTAGTGTTTTCCTTCTGCCTGTTCCTTGTGCATACATCTACTCTATAGGCCTGTTTTTGATTTTGTATTAGTTTGGTTTTGTGAATCAGTTTTTACCAACTGATCATCCACAGCTTTTAAAAAAAATTTTTGAAAAAATTAACAAGTGCTGGGAAAAAGTTTCCTGCTCACCTTTACAGAATTAACATGGTGTGTAGAGGGGTGATTTCTTTATATAGGTGTGTGTGTTTGCGTGTGTATGTAAATTTACAAATATATATGTATATTTATACACTCATAGACTTCCAGCCTTCATGATACATGTGCCCTGTGTGTAGTCCAGAACTGAAAGCTTCATTTTTAAGGTGAATTTCTAGGTTTTCCAGATGTAAGAATAACTTTTCAGCTCACATGTATCCATCCAAGTTTCCGGATGACCTGCAGCAGTGGCAGAGGTGTGAAATTCAGATCTTCTGGCTATGGAATTCAGAGGCCCCCACAGTAATGCTCGGGGGCGTCACTAACGGTACGTGAGCCTTGTCCAGGCAGGGTGGCGGAGCTGAGCACGACAACTCGCTCTCCGCGTGAAAGCACTGGGTGTGAGCTGAGGCCTTAGCTGGGTGGGAGGGTGACCAGCCGTCGGCATGGGCTTACGCTGGGCTTACTCTGTGCTGTGGAGCGGGGGAAGTCTTAGGAAAAGCGTGGATGTAGGTGGTAGGAAGGGGTGGAAGTGTGCCTCCAAGTTTGTGCGGCGGTGGCACGCGGCTGCTCGTGGTGGTATCCATGCAACCGGATCTTCTGCGTGTGTTTGTGCAATCCTGAGATAGCTCACTGACATGATTGTGTTTGCAGAGCGAAGGACATGAATCACAGCCCTTAAAGATAGAAACATGGAGAAACGCAGAGACTAAAGGACACAAGACAGGCAAAGGAAGGAGGAGGGAGGGCAGCAAAATGAATTTCCAGCAGTAGCCTGAAAAAGTAACATCCTGCTGAACAGTATGTGACAAGGCTGTGACACTGAAAGCAATTCTGGCAAAAACAGAAGCCGCGTTTCCCCCCGGGCCGAAACTCTTTGCGAGCAGGAGATGCTCGCCGCAGTGCCGCCGCCTGCAACGCCTGTTTCGTGGGAGCCCCCCGCCCTGGCTTTCGCCCCGCTTCGGTCTGCGGTCCGCCCGGCGAGGCCCTGCTCCGCGTGCGGCGCGGCCCGGCGCTGCCTCCGGCTCCACCCGCCGCGGGAGCCGGCGCCCGCTCTCGTGCGCTGCGGGCGCCCGGACAGAGCGTCCCTGAGGGGACGCGGGCCGTGAACTCGGCCTTTTACTACACCGAGGCACTGTAACATGTAGGTGGGTTTAGGAGTAGTGGCAGTCTGGACCTGAAACTGCGACCGTCTTGAAAACAGGCAGAACTGGGTACTGCGGCTCAGGCCCCGCCTCCTCGGCACAGTTCCCGAGCGTGCTCCCTTTCGGGAAGAACGGGAAGGTGGGTGCGAAACGCCGGGTTTGTGCCGACAACGCGGGCGGGTGCCCGTGTGTCCACCGGCCTTTTCTGTCTGCGCTGCCGCTCCCCCCGCGCCGCTGCGAGGCGTGACGTGCGCTCGCGGGGCGCCCGCGCCGCTGGGGGCACGCCCTGGTGCAGCCGCCCCCGGGGGCCCTGCCCGCCGCGGCAGCGGGGGAGGGAGACGAGCGGCGGCGCCGCCCCCCGGGCTGCGGGCAGGGGCGGCGCTGAGGCGAGCGGCAGGGCCGGGCCCGCGCTGCGGAGGGGCTGCGGCGCTCCCCAGCCCGCCCCGCCCCGCCCCGCGCCGGTAGTGGCCGCGCGCCCCGCCCCGCCCCGCCCCGCCCCGCCCCGCCCCTCCCCGCGCAGAGCGGAGCCGTGCGGCGGCGGCAGGCAAGATGGCGGCGCTGGCGGTGTCGGGGCTGCGCGCCCTGAGGCGGCTCTGCAGCGTGGCGCTCTTCCTCTCCCAGCTCTACGTGCTCTCGGGCCGTGGTGAGCGCGGGGCGCCGCTTTCGCTCCAGCCCCCCGGGGCGGGCGGGGCGGGAGCGGGGGCGGCGGGGAGGCCCGGCGGCGCTGGCCGTGGCGGTGCCCCGCCGGGCGGCCCTGCCCTGGCGCCGGGCCCTGCTGCCGGGCGCCCGCGGCGGTGGCGCCTGCCCGGTCCCGGGGGGCCGAGCGGCTCCCTGGCGGGCGCGGCTTGCGGGCGGCCGTTTCGGTGGCCGGGGCTGCCCAGCCGGAGGTGCGCCGTCACCGTCCTCCTCTGGGGAAGGAGCCTCCGTGCGCAGCTGTCCTCGGCCGCGCGGCCGGGCTGCTCGCGCTGCTCCCGCGGGTGCTCGGGGCCAGGGCAGCAGCCGGGCTGGGCCCCTGCTCACCGGCACCGTGCCGACGCGCCGGTTACGTTCGCGTTACGGAGGGGTTTTGTACGTATCGCTTGTCTCGAACCGTGCATAATCCGGAACGCAGCTGGCACCGCGCTGGGGCTCCTCAGCGGCGCTGGGCAGGGGGATGTGGCAAACGTGTTTACTGCTCCGCCCCCGCACAGCTCGCTTGTGCGGGGATGCACTGGGGGTTAAGCGCAGATGGGACAAGCGCCAAGCGCTGGCATCGCTGGATCTGGGCAAAGACAAATACTGGTTTGCGCAAGTAGACCCCCGGTTTCCAGCCAGTTCTTCTGTCCTAGCTTTCTACTAAGGAAGTCACTGCATTAGTTCATTAAATGGTTTTGTTAGTATCGCATGATCAGCTTTCTAAGTACTGCAGGGTTCTCAAGAATAAAAAAGAAAAGAGACCGAGTTGAGACAAAAATGAGTTCTTGTCTAACAGGAACAATTCTAGCACTGATTTTTAATGTTTGAACAGCCTGTTATTTCTAAACCAGGAAAGCAGATTTTTATAATTACAATTTTTTATCCTCATTACACTTTCCAGTTGTAATTTCATATTCGGATGCTGGAATTGAACTGTTTCTGAAAAACAACCTTCTTCTAGAAATATGACCTTCTCCAATTTTTTTTTCTTATAGCAGGATCTTTGATGACCACAAAGCACTCACAGACCCAGTCTACACTTGCAAAAAGTCTGACTTCAACAAGTACAAATACCCCCTATTTTAAAGCAGCAGGTACAATTATCACTTTCGTTGTTTCTTTTCTTGTTCTTCTGTGGGACTTCTTCCTCAAATCTTGAGTTTACTATTAGTTACTGAATTATGTAAACCTGTGTATGCTTTCATAGTTGTAAAGGATATACTGTAGTATAACAAAGTTAGAATTACTTTTAAATGACCTTAAACAACTAGTCAGGATTATATAATTAGAAAGGTTGTCCACATAAGATCTTACAGATAGAAAATGACCTTTTAAGCTGGGATCATGATTCATGTGTTTAACACCCTCTTAAGACGGTGGAAGTCCTTGAAAAACTCTAGCGTTCTGCAAGAAGTTGCTACTGTTTCACATCCAACATAAATACAGCTTTTGTAGCTCAGTAAGGGATACATCAAGTTTGGCTGAAATACTCCTCTTGCTAGCAACTTAAAAGAGGTGATTCTGAACACACACAAACAGCAAATGTCTGAGCTAGCTGTTACTTACTTAGTGCTGAAGCAAAAGTAGGTTGGTGTCAACCTGTTTTTGTATCAAAGCTGATTACTGCTGCTGCGAAATACCAGCTGAGGTGGTGCTCTTTCTGAACAGTTATATTACTTCTGGAGTTCATGCTAAGCCCTGTTCTTGGTGTTGTACTATACTGTGTTGATGCGCTGTCCTGTACAGATCATCTGCAAGGATCCCTGCAGTTTGCCTTACTGTGTTGTGTAGCCCATTCAGCTAGCTCAGCAGACTCTGGTGGTGCACGATACTAACCTTTAAAACTGTTCAGTGCATAATAGGGAAAGCCTTTTATAGGTGTATGCACCCACGTTATATAGAATCTTTTTTTTTATTCACTTCATTTTTCAGAAAGTACAGAAATGCCATCTTACGTGACTAAATGCCCTAGCAATGGGCTTTGCAGTAGATTGCCACCAGACTGTATGACATGTAACACAAACTTTTCCTGTATATATGGGAAACCAGCCACTTTCGATTGCAAAGTCAAGCCACATGTTCATTGTGTTGTAAGTAACCTGTTTCTTCTAATCTGGATTTAAGTCTTTTAATTAAACACTGGTGCCTTGTCATTAAAGAAACTTCTAAAATGAATTTCCAGTTTCTTATATAGGCAGGTTTGCAGATTTGTGTACATTTAATCTGATTTAACTATAGGCTATTGCTGGAAGAGGCAGACCTACACTCCTCCTTTTTGCCTCCCCTTGCATGGATCTTTTTGTCACACAGCGTGTGGTTGAGTTAAATCAGTTTGCTGATTAATGAAAAATTAAACATTTTGAGGGTAGGGGTCTAAATGTCTGTCAGATGAGCAAACTGATCGTATATATTAAAAAAAAAAAAAGAAAAGACTGGAGTAAGTTGAGGCTGCTGCTTTTGGCCATAGTCTACAACCAGATTGGACTAAGCAGCAATATTAAACTGAGCTTTAATGACTGTTCTTATCAGTTTTCTACTGCTAATTTTCTATTATACTTGACCATGTAGAGGTGGCAAACACAGAATAAGCCTTACTTTGCTCGAAACTTCCATCTGTGATTTGTATCTGTAATTTGATACTGTACCCTGTGAAACTTTTGATTTTTAATGGAGTGATAATACTCTCCTTTTATAGGATCAGAATAACAACGAGCAGGAGAACTTTACAATTAACATGACATGCCAGTTTTGCTGGCAGCTTGCAACAACTGATTATGTATGTACCAATTCTACAAACTGCATGACAGTTTCTTGTCCGCGACAACGATACAATGCCACTTGTACAGTACGGGATCATATTCATTGTCTAGGTAAGGTGGGCTAAAATAGAATTTGTAAAGGAACTGTTTTTCTAAAGAATTTCTTAACTTTTTGGTAATGAGTCAATACAGTGATTGTTTATGTCCATTGCAGTAACAGTCTGCACCTTGATTAATCTGACAATTGAGTGTTTTTATAGTTACATTTTAACTTTTAATTATAAAAATGACACTTAATTGTAACCATTGGCTTGTAAGACTACTGTTAGGTACCTTTAGGTGAGCAAAAATATTTCTATTTTATTTCTGTCCACTTTTAGGAATTAAACTAATTTGGACACTATTAACAGAATCAATTTCAAGTGTCATCAATTTAAAAAAAAATAAAAAATCCATGTTGGTTTTACCCAACTAATTTAATTTTTCCCTCCCTCTATTTTTTCAATTACCTTGCCTTTTTCTGGTGTGAGACAAAGATTAATGGAACAGAGGACAATAGACAATATATGGGTTTTTCTGTTAGTTTCTTATTGACAGTGCTTGGTTCAATTAATGTCAAGCATTTTTAGTCTTTTGTTAGAAAAATACGGTTTGTTCTTGCTTCATATTTAATTTTTTGACCCATTTGTCTGTTTGTTGCATTAAGGTTTGAATATGTTTTGATGTTTAGGTAATCGTGTCTTTCCTAAGATGCTCTACTGCAACTGGACTGGAGGTTATAAGTGGTCTACTGCCTTGGCGCTAAGGTACACAAGACAACTTCATGCTAAATTATGTGTTATTATAAATATTATATTAACTGAGTATTAACTCATCAGTCTGTGTGTTTTTCTGCTCAGTGGGTATTTCTTAATTGAGAACTGAGTACCCATTATTTTGCGGGCATTTGTATTTGTCTGGCTTAGAATTTGGACACATAGGATGACTTAAGATTTCATATACAATGATATTAGTGGTCTTCAATAAACAGAGCTTGAAAGAAAACCTCTACCTTATTTCTGCAACTAATGTACTTTCTTCAGAATAAGTGCCAATGATTCTTAGGCTTCACAAAGCGATCATTTTTCTTAATAGGGAGGACATGCCTTTTACTGTGGCATCAAGTAAGGTGCAAATGCTCAAAAAAATCTGTAGATTTATGACTTCTGCTCCCCTTTTTTAAATGGTGCTGAAAATTGTTTGTACAAGTTGTTTCTTGGCATCTGAAATGAATGTGGATGTTCTGAATTTAACAGATGTCGCTATGTTGGCTAGAGCTGGCCTGGATTTTTTTAAGGCTTCCCTTCCAACTGTAACAGCTAGAAATGCTTTAAAAGGGAAGTTTCTTGTGCTTTGAAATCTTTGGGAAGAGACCAGTGTGGGAGTATTGAAATAAACTGTTTAATTTTTGACATATTAAGCCATTAGAGCAGTACAGTAGTGATTAGATAGTAACTGAACTACTTTCAAAAGATTTTTTATTAAGCTAATATTTCAAAAATGATTAATATGATAAATTAAGTAGTAAGACTATATTACCTGAACCAAAGATGTAATAAGACTGATTAAGAAAGTGATCTAAAGCACTCATTATAGTCTTTCTTGTCTTTGCCACCACCTGGAGAAGTTTATCATTGCCTTACTACTGCATAGGGCTGAATAACCTTTGTATACTGGTTTTTTTTTTTGTTTTTTTTTTTTTTAATCTTCTGCCAGGCTAGAGAAGTTGAAACACAAATTTGCAAAGTTTGAGAGAATGATGTTTTGGTTTTTTATCTCTTGTTATGAATGAAAAACTGTCAAGTCTCTGAATAATACTCATTAGCTAAGAAATAGTGCTTTTTCATCAAGAACTTACTGATTGCTTAACAAAAAAAAAAAAAGCTGACTCGGTAATTATAAAATCTTTGTGATTTCCTGGGCGATATAAAGCAGAACCATCATCAACTTGTAGGTTTCAAAAAGAAGCAAGTAGGGATACCCAAACTGAGTTCATTAAGAAATAAATAATTATGTTTTTGTTCTTGTAGCATCACCCTTGGTGGATTTGGAGCAGATCGTTTCTATTTGGGCCAGTGGCGGGAAGGTCTGGGAAAACTCTTCAGCTTTGGTGGACTTGGAATATGGACACTAATTGATGTGCTACTAATTGGTGTTGGCTATGTGGGACCTGCAGATGGTTCTCTTTATATTTAAATGTAGATGCAATATGTGTCAGAGAGGGGTAATTGTTTGGAAAGGGGCGTAAATAAAAGAATGTAGAAACTGAGCCTTTAAGGTAGAATGAAGAACGACTGTTCTTTTTATGAGCATACATTTTAATGTACAGCATCTGTACTTAGTTTGCCTTTAACTAAGGTGAAATAAAAGAGTGGATCACTGAGTAAGTTGAAATTAATTTCTTTTTGTTTATGGACATGCTATTTTTCTATGAAAAAAAAGTTGAACAGCTAACTGAATTCCACACTGTTCTTGAACTTGATCTGTCAAGCACCAAGAGAGATGTAAACTAACTTGGTATTGAGTTGTTTACTTCGTATTTATATGTTTGAGCTTATTTACAAAACTAAATTCCTTAAATATGTCAGTAATATATTGTTTTCATATTTGGAAGATGATTTATTTGCCTAAGCCTAAACTACCTTAGCAGTATTTAGATTGCCATGTTTTATTAATTATGTTAATCTCTTTCTGGGTATAGCAGCATCTAACCTTTGCTTAGTGACTTGTTGACTTGAAAGTGTGGAGGGATTTTAGAATTAGATTGCAGGAACACTGAAAGCTAAATATGAAATAATTAAAATACAGTTTAGGATCATTCCAGGATGTCTTTTTTACGGTTGGGTTTGACCTACATCTGTTCTTCTTGCGCTTGCAGACTTGGAAGTGAATTTCAAAAAAGAGGTCTGGTATATAATCAGTAGGTTTATCCACTTAAGACTTTGTAACGATATTTCCTTAATGAAGTATCATATCATCATGTAGCAAACTGTAGTGACGATGTTGAAGGATAGTTCAGCTCACCTAACGCTGAAGCGCGGCTGCCTACCTCTCAGCTCCGCCGCCTCCCGCCGGGCCCTGTTGCACTGGACTGGAGCTGCTGCTTGTGTAGTACTAAGGTGCCGTAATCTGAAAATTATGACTTGAATAAACTGAAAATGGAAGCTTTTATTGAATATTAAATGTAGTTTTTATGAGCTCACCTTCCTTCTCGCTGCTCCTGTATTTCAATGTACTGTGTGCTTGACGGGGGGGGGCGGTGGCCGCCCCGGCCGCGGCTGCTGCCAACGGTAAGTGACGGATCGCCCGAGGGCGCCGCGGGGGGCGGGGCCGCGCCGCCGCCATGTCCTCGCCCGCCCGCCCACCGCCCGGCACAGGCGTCGTCATGGCGGCGGGCGCGGAGCGGCAGCAGGAGCTGCGCTTCTACCGGGAGCTGCCCAAAGTGGTGAGCGCCGCGGGGCGGGGGCGGGGGCGGGGGCCGGGCAGCGTCCTCTCGCTCTGAAACGCTCCCTGCGATGCCCGTCGCTGTGCGTGAGGAACAAGCGCTTTAAAGCGCTGCTGCCCGGCTCGCTCGCGGCTCTTGCAGCCTGATCCGCTTGCGGTTAAATCACTTCCGCGCCATCCTCCTTTCCCCGGCGGTCCCGTTTCCCCCGCGGGGGGCAGCCCCGCGCTACGGCCGCGGTGGCGTCCCGCCGGGCGCGGCGCAGCCTCGGCGCACCCGCGCTATCGCCTGCCGCAGCGCCCTGCGCTGCTATCGGCGGGGCTCCGGCCGGAGGGCGAGGGGTGCCCGGCGCTGCGGTGACTTGCAGGTGACCTTGGCGGGGCGGGGCGGGGCGGGGCGCCGGGGGGCTGTTCCCCGTGTCAGGAGCCGGGGGGCGTCGGAGGAGCTGGGGTCGGGTCGGGGAGCGGGGACGAGGAGCGCGGGGAGGGTTTGGGGGCCACGGGAAGGTCCGGCAGAGCTCGGCCCCGGACGAGGGAGAGCGACTGCTCAGTCCTTGCTCTGTTGATGGGTGGCGATAGCGTCTCGCTGCGTTTCTGGGGTGTGAGTTACCTTCTCAAAGTATGGAGAAAGGTGAGTGGGTATAAAAATGTCGCTGTTTTCAAACAGTGTAGAACTCTGAAATTATAAATTTAACATTTAGCTGATGAGGAAAGAGTTCTTGAATCCCATATAGTTTTTTCTTAATACTAAAATATTTGCTCCCTCCCTCCCTCCTCCCCCGGAGCTGTGCAGTTAGCCGATGGGCTCCTTCCCGAGCCCGCCGTGCTCCCGCTGAGATCCCTGCCGACGGCAGCTCCCCGGGGGCGAGACGGACGGGACACCCTCGGCCGTATCCGTGCTGGATACGATCCGTATCGAGGAAACAATCATTATTAGCGAAACATGGAGATAATTCCTATTTACTTAGAGTGAAACAATAATGTAGGATGCAAGAACTATAATACAAACAAGATGTAAAAGCTGTTCTTTGCACTGAGAGGGGGAAAAAAAATCCTGTGGCTTTCTGTTGTAGGAACTTCATGCTCATTTGAACGGCTGTATCAGTTCTGCCACTATGAAGAAACTTATGGCACAGAAACCGTACCTTCAGATCCAGAACGGAATGACCGTGATCGACAAAGGGAAGAAGAGAACTCTGGATGAGTGAGTGTACATACGTGTGTGTGCAGGATGAACCCCTACCAAGCTTCTTGTGACCAAGTTCAAGATGGAGAAATATATTGCACTACTCTGACTGCTGAAGTTTTAATTACAGTATGGTCGTGTAGATTTTTTGCTTCTTTCATCTATAAAGTCGTTTCTTAGACATGTGCAAATTCAATGGAAATGTCATGTGGATTAAATTTAATTTCCTTTTTAAAGGACTGAAGAGTTTCACTTACAGCATGGGCTCTTTAGGGAAAATTGACTCACATGGTTTCCTCATTTGGAAACTTCATGTTTTCCTTTGTGCTTAAATAGTTTGTGGTAAATGTAATAATAATTTCTGTTGAAAATGAATTGTTAGCACCTAAAATCAGAAACGGCTATTAAGATGGCCTTGCTCGTCCTATAAGTGGGCGTGTATTTTAAGCTACGGAGAGGCTGGTTAACTGAGCATAGTGGATACATGTTTTCCAGGTATAGACTTTATTTTTTTGAATAATCATTTTACCATTCAACTTTCATCCAATTAATTCTCTAACGTTTTGTTTTAGATGTTTTCAGATGTTCCAGATCATCTATCAGATTACCACTAGGACTGAAGATATTTTACTGGTAAGTTAATCAAAACTTAGCTTAAAAAAAGCAAACAAACAAAAACATCTCCCTTTCCTTTTTGAAAACAAGGCTAGTGTTACATAAAAACAAAAATAGTTGGTTTAACAACATTGGGCTCTGAATAACAATGATATCAACAATGGTTCCTTCAACTGGAGATGAAACAGTATTGTAAAATATGAAAATTTAGAAATACAGGATTTTATGTAACTCCTCCATTTAACTCTTTTTCTTTAAAGCATCAAGCTTCCAGAATGGTGGTCATTCTGAGCTCTCAGATGCTTGGACTGATAATGACTTAAAAATGTCTGTTCATAGTTATCGAAGCTTTGATTTACAGTAGTCTCCTGGTTCTTCTGTGGCTTGGTATATGCCAAGACTACTGAACTAGAATTGCTTTTTTTTTTTTTGCCACAGATTACAAAACAGACTTTTGTGTGATGAAAATAGGGCCAAAAAAGTGCTTTAGCATCCTCATCTTTCCTTCTGTAAAGGGGTCTTTTAAGCAGCCTGTTCAACTTTCAGAACAGTAGATAGCTGTGAAAGGGATTGTGACTGTGCCAGCTGCGGGGTATTCTTGTTCAGACACAGAAATTCTCATTTGTCATAACCCTCTCTGTGCTCCCTGAGTATTGCTGAGGGAACCGAAGTTACCCTCTGTGGGTAATATTTCCAGAGATGGAGAGTGATGGAAACACGTGGGGCCTGAAAATTATACAAATGTTTCCCCCAAAAACTTCACCTGTTTTTTTAAGTTGCAAAAGAGACTATAACCAATTATAAGCATTACTTTCATCATGTTGAGTATGCTGTTTTTTAATCAGATAACTAAAGATGTTATTAAAGAATTTGCTGATGATGGTGTCAAGTATCTGGAATTGAGGAGCACTCCTAGAGAAGAAAAGGCCACAGGTATAGTGTGTTCTAATTTTTAATTTAAGTCTGATTGTACTATAAAACATTGTGTTAGTAACAAGTCAAATTCAGTTGGTTCAGTGAAAATATACTTTAAATATAATATATATAGATTTGGGGGGACATACGTGCATTGTTTTGACTCCATTATCCAGGAATTCGGGCCATTCACTTTAGTAGGATGTTGGATTTTGTTTCTTTTAATAGCTAATATATTTTCTTTTAGTTACTTCATTTTTACTTTCCTTTATGTGTGGTTTAATATAAATGCAGCAGAGAAGTAACTATTGTTAATCTCTGGTTCATACGAAATTATTTTCTTTCTTCCAGATGCTCAGGAGGACACCTAATCCAAATCTGTGCTTGAAAATAAATCTGTGTTTTTCTTTAAATAGAATCAGAACTGTACAAATTAGAAAAACATTGAGCAAAATCAAGGGTGGAGAGTGAAACTATGAGGCTAGAGAACTGGGTCTTATTGCAACATGACTTAATGATATTAGTTCAAATATGTTGGTTCAAAAAGAGTATATCTGTTTTGTAGGTATGACCAAAAGGATGTATGTTGAGACTGTACTCGAAGGTATAAAGCAGTGTAAAGAAGAAGGCTTGGATATAGATGTAAGGTAAATAACAGATACAGTGCCTCTGTTTCAAGGTTTTGCTGAGTCTGATGTTTGGTTGTGGTTTGCTGAGAGGTGTACAAACCATCAGCGTAGGAAAGAAAATTATGCATATACCAGAGGAATTTTAGTGATTTCTATTTTTTGGTTGTTTTGCTGACCTACAATTTGACTAATGCTTTTATACAGTTCTCTATATAAATCAGATAATTCATATGGAAACATGAATCTTTATCTTCTTTTTTACCGATAGAGAATGAAACTGAGTGAAACTTTTCAGCTGTGCATTCTCTGCAACATTTTTAGGAAAAGCAGTGGTTTTTGGAGGATACTGCATTAAGGACCCCTCTATCAGGGCCTAGGTTCACTGTGAAGATTTTTGCTGGTTTAGCTGTACAAGCAACCTGCCCTAAAGGAGAGGCAGTTCCAATTGGTGGGAGGGTTTTGGCAGGTGTCTGTGGTTGCTTGGAGACGGTGAGCCTGTTTCTGTCTTTTATACTCTCCGGAGTGACCCCGTCAGATTTACCTGTGGAAGTTGAAGAACTCCTATCCTTCATGCCTGCTGCTGTCAGAGCTTGTTCCCTGGCAGTGCAGGCAGCAAAAGGGCAGAGTATTCTTCCCTGCCCTCCCACCACTCTAGCTACTGCATTTCACAGGCTGACGTATTAGTGTAAGCTGAAATTGGTGGCAGGATAATTCCTGTCATTTGTTCTAGTGCTATGGACAGGAAGGAAGATATCATGAAAATAGCTCTAGTACCAACCTTTTGTGGTACAAAGTGTCCTAATAATCCCTGATGATAGCAGCAGCACATGCTATTGTAATGGTTGTCCCTCTGCACGTCAGTACCTCCGTTACTTGAACAATTGCCTGTAGAAATACTCTCTGTACTCAACCATGGATGAAGTGTCTTTTTTTTTGGTATCAGATTAGTTGGTCTCCTGTTATTACAGTTTGTAGTTAACTTAATAAGTACATTTATCTCCTAGATTATTAATAGCAATAAATAGAAGAGGTGGCCCTGCAGTTGCGAAGCAGACTGTTAAACTTGCTGAAGAGTTCCTTCTTTCCACTGATGGGGTTGTAGTAGGACTTGACCTCAGTGGTGATCCCACCGTAAGTTTTTGTTTTGTTTTGATCTGTCCTTGAAGGTAAGTCCTCAATGTTGTGGAACAGCAGATCCAGTCATACTTTATTCTTTTAAGTGTTTTTGTCCTGCGTTTGTTGGTAGCAAGAATACAAGCAACCCGTTCAAACTACAGGGTTTATGCCTGTTGCCATATGGGGCAGATGCTCTAACAAAGAATCAATCGCTTACTGCGTGATACTCAGAGCCACTGAAAAGCAGTGTTTATGTGGGAAGTGTCTGTTATTAAATTGTCCCAGTCAGATCAATGGGGTTTAGGTAACTTAAATAATATTGAAAATTGACACTAGTTTAAATTCTGTTTAGAAGTACTGTATACTCTTTGGTTATTAAGAAAGCAGAGATGTTTAAGGATAGCTGTCAAATTGAAATTAAATACATTTAGCTTTAGGTGATAATTGTGAAATAGGTATCAAAATCGAGACTTAATTGGCTCAAGTCAGCGTTGGGCATCATCTGAACTACTGACTTTTGGCCAGTTTGACTAAATTGTTTCCATATAACAGAACATCAGCTAACTCACTGCATTCGAAAGTGAAGTATTGGAAAAAGAAAAATTATTAAAATTTAACTGTGTTTGGATTAAGTGTTTGATATTGCTGGACTTCTTAACAGTCATATCACTGGAGGACTTTCATAAAAATAAGCTGTAGAATGATGATGTATTTCTGTGTTCAAGGCAGGACATGGTCAAGATTTTTTGGAACCCCTCTCAGAAGCGAAAAAAGCAGGTCTTAAGCTGGCATTGCATCTTTCAGAGGTGAAAGTTTTTTTTATTCTTCTCTGCAATTTAGGCTAAAGCTGATTTGAAAGCCTCCAATTAAAAGTACTTTAGAACTGCAAATAGCTATTTGTTTTTACATACACTTTTAGAATTATGGCTTCTTTCTGTTTTGTAATTCCATCTTGAGTCGTTTTTGTGCGCTGCTACTCTCTCTAGAGGTAGTAATGCAGATATTTAGTTTCATTAACACTTTTTTTTGATAAAGCATGCTACAAAAATCAAACGCTAACTTGGATATAATTTGTTACTGTACAATTTTGTGCTGCTGTGACAGAATGTAAAATATCCTCTCTAGATTCCAAATCAAGAAGAGGAGACCAAAATTCTTCTTGGCCTGCCTCCTGACAGAATTGGACATGGAACATTTCTCAACTCTGCAACAACAGGTTCAGAAGAATTAGTGCCACTTGTTAGACAGAATCATATACCTATTGGTAAGAAAAGTAAGATCAGAAAATTACTTGGCAATCTCTAGACTTCAGGATATCATGCTTACTGCTGATCCAGTAACTCTAAAAGATTTTTCTGTGACCAGAGCTGACTTAAAAAGATATTGCCATGGAAGGGTATGCGAGAAAATTACTGATAGAGTTGTACAGCTGACACTTCTGTTTTTTCATGTAAGGTAAATTTTATCAGAGAATACTTTTTGATGATTTTTAAATTCCCCTAGGTAGGCTTTAATAGATATTTCATGAACCTACCACTCACTTCACGTACATTTTTAAATACGCATTTGTGTTAATTATGGTTCTTCTTTCATCTTAATGCCGGTTATTGGTATTGAATCAACAGATTAAGCAAAAGGATAGAGAGAAGAGATGATATTACAGCCTTGTTTTGTCTGGTGTCATATTTGTGGCAGGAACCAACAATTGATGTCTCAGATGAAAACAAAAGCAAAACATAATCTTTAGTTACTATGCAAGGCTGTTTGGTGTTTGTGGGTCTGGTTTGCAAGCTCCCTAAATTGTTCACGCAGAGGGTAGGTGAGAAGGAATTGACTAGTGAACTTTACTCATAACATTCAAAAAATATTGGAAGCACTGAAAATGAATGAAACAACAGTTGATTTGAATTTTCATTCAGGGACAGAAGTAAGTCCATTAATGTGTCAAAAACATGTCTTTTATTTTGATATATATCCTTGTTTCTTTATTTTTTCCTTAGAATTGTGCATGACATCAAACATCAAAACTCAGACAGTGCCTTCCTGTGACAAACACCATTTTGGATACTGGTACAACATAGGTCACCCTGCAGTGCTTTGTGTAAGAATTTTGATTTTAAACATGTATTTAGACAAAGACCCTAGAACCAGAAATAGTGTGAAATTGGAGAAGTATATCTCCTTATATGGATCAGGACTGACTTTATTTGTAATTTCTGTCCTTACAGCAAACCATCTGTTTATAGCAAATCATAATGTTCTGTTTTGAGAAATAGTTGTACAAATGCAAATTCTTGATATTTATTTTGTTTTTATTGTAAAAGCAAGACACAGTTGATTATCTTATTTGTATGTAAAATATGTATGCCGTGAACTTTTTAAGTGTTTGCATATGGACAGATTTTGCTTAAACATACTGGTCCACCATCTGCTTTTAAACTTGTACTTACTAGGGTACTTATTGTGTTGAAAGAAATTTCCTAGGAGTGCTTCTTGACAGCTAAATGAAGTCCTGAAATTTTGAGATGCCAGGTACTCTTGCTGGCATTTGCTGGTTTTTACACCCTATCATCCTGTTGATCTAACCCTTACAATTTTTAGCATTGTCCAGGCATGTATGCATATTAGAGTTGCATAGAGTTGTCATGTTATTATTCAAATAAGTGTGATATTTGTCTGGTGAAAAATAATCCACAATTAGATGTTATTCTGAGATATTCTGAAGTGTGAAAAGTTCAGATAAGCAGTAGAGTCATGTGAGAAAACTGTTTACCCATAAAAACCTATAAAAACAAGAATAGTAGGAGAGAGAGATATTACAGCATCTTAAGTTTAACAGGATAGACATAGCAGGGTCCCTTCTCTATCCAGGGACATGAGAGCTCTGAATTGCAGATGAGAAATCTCATTAACCCTTAAATAATTCTGACTGGATCATTTTAGATGAAAAATCTGTAGATTGCTTTCTGTCAGATGTGTTTAAGATGCTAGCCTCATACTTCAGTCAGTATCAAGACACGTTTCCAGTTGACACTGTGTAAATGCAGATGGTGAAACAGTTTCTTCCCTGAAAATGTAGGAATACAGAATATGTTCCAGGTCCCAAATTTGAGGAAAGGGAAAAGGAGAAGGAGATGCACGCACACACTGACACAGCTTACAGGCATGCATCATTTGATGGGCCAAACAGGCCATCTTTCTAGCTATTATTTATTACAAAATCTAAAGTTATAGAAGAGGTTTCTGAAGAGAATAAGCAGGTAGTGACCTCATTAAACAGTATGCTCAGGTATTCCATGGGCAGAAGATGGCTTAAAATAGACACTTCCTATTTTTATAGAAAATCCTATTTTCTGGACAAGTTGTCAAGAACTTTAATAAGTTTTCTTGTATGCTTGAACAATATATTAATTTTGAGGAAAAAGGGGCAAATAAGGTATGAAGTAATTATCAACAGATGAAAGAAGTATGAAGCAAAACGTGAAATAAAATAACATTAAACTGGTTTCTGACGTGTAAAAATGCCTGTTTTGATACAGAAGAACTAATTTAAACTACTTTTTCTTTCAATTTAACTCTAGACTGATGATAAAGGCGTCTTTGCAACAGATCTATCTCAGGAATACGAGCTCGTTGCAAAAACATTTAATCTGACTCGATCACAGATGTGGGATCTTTCCTATGAATCAATCAACTACATCTTTGCTTCAAGTATGGTAAAATCAAAGCTAAAAGAACAGTGGTGTAAACTGAAGCCCACTCTGTTTGATTAATCAAAATGTTATTCTAAATATCTTGGATGTATTAGCTTAGTTAATAAGCATTTTTTACTGAAGTACCTGGCTTTGGCCTTTTTCAGATCTCAGGGTTATGAATCCAGTCCCGAAGCTGTGCCTGTGCAAAATCAAGAATGTAGGAAAGCATCATTTGTTAATGAGGATAGAAGTAAAAGTCCTTCCAGACAGTCCCTTTGTCTGGAAGGGCTTTCAGTCAGTGACTAAAATTCTAGATGTGTCATCATGTAGTTTCTCTGTAGTTGATATAATATCATTTTTTAAAATTACTCTGTTGAAATTTGTCATCATGCCACAAACAGTTCAGAATCAGAACAAAATAAAGGCACAATTTGGGGGATAAAAAAGTATCTGTTGGCAACAGTATACCAAGTAGTTTGGACATTTGGTGTGTGTGTTTTATTTTGCTTTGTTTGTTTGTTTTGAAACAAGTTTTGAGCAGTTGAATGAACATGAAGACAGAGAAAACCTCAGGGAGAATGAAATATTTTTCTCAGGGGAATTAAATATTGCATCTATTTCTATTGATGTTTATGTATGACTGAAACCTGCTGTGGATTGTTTACTGTATGTGGTGGTACCTATCAATGCGCTCAGTATTCATAGTATCTTGTAGTGCTTCCATACTATATTTATACTATATAAAGTTAAGAATCTTAAACTCCTAGCAGATTGTGATATGTTTGGAGAAAAAGGTATACTTCTTAAAATGCTTTTTCGAATTTCTCATTTGTTTCTTTTAAAAAGCAATAAAAATAACTTGAACCTGCATGCTTTTGAAACCGATGCTTCATGTGTATGTGTGTGTGCGCGTGTGCACACCTGTGCGTGTCTGTGTGTGTGTGTGTTATTTATTGAACAGAGGCATATATAACCTGCTTCAGATTTTGTTAAGCAATTGTCAGTTTTGAGAGGTATACTTGCTTTCTTCTGAGTGGCACCATTTTGTCCTGACAGCAGAGGGAGCTCCTTAGTTCAGGCAGTGAATGGTACTTAGGGTGTGTGTATATGCATGTGCATGTTTGTAAATATATTTTCATCTGCTACTGTGCAGAACCACCACCACCTATTTTCGTCAAAGAGATTATTGTTTTGGGAAAAGCTCAGCCATTATTAGAAACTTTTATTAGTAACTTTGTTACTTCAGGAAACCATTTCTGAATTTAAGAGGGCTGAAGTATAAAATGACCAGGCATGTTTTCTGCAGTTCTAGCAAAACCAGAAAGCACTGAGTGGTTGTTCTGAAGGCAGAAAACCAGTCTATTTGAATGAGAGGATGACATTACTGAGATACAGGATGACATGTCCTGTATCTCAGGACAACTAGATAGTATGGCTGAGCCACCTGAAGAGTATTTCTGATGATAAAGCCTGGAGTATTAGCTTGAACAGAAATTTATTTTTTAATCTAAAACAATTAAATGATCATCAATATCCATTTACATATGTGTACCTTTAGATTATTTGAATAGAAATAACAGCTTGGATAAAGATTAATGTAGTAGTAATCTATCTGAAGTCCTGAAATCTAAATTAGTTACTAAATTGGAAGAAGTCACTGGCCAATCACACATGAAATTAGAATATGTTAAAACACTGAGTTAGCTTATGACAGTTCAGCAATTGCAGAGGTAATATTTTCTTCTTCTTCTTCTTGCGATTTCTTTTTCAGTTTACTTCCATAACAGTTGAAAAATTGACTGAAAGGTTAAAAAATTCCTCCACTTTGTTAATACGTGCTGTGCTTAAGAAAGAGATCTGCTACGTTTGTATCTTGAATGAAATAATTTTGTTCACTAAGTATGGATAATAAGTATGGATAGTGTTTGCCTTGTGTAATAGATAGTCTTGTTTTAAATGCAAAAAGTATTTAGATAACTTTCTAATTTATCTGAGATAATTAATGTAGCTTTATTTAATAAAAAACACTTTTATAACTCTGGTTTTCAGTATTTCAGTTGAACACTACTTCTCCTTTAAAAGTATCTGAACACACTACTTCTCCTTTAAAAGTGTCTGAAGACAAATCAAAGGAAAAACATAGTAATCTAGTAAAAAAGTAAATCACCATTGTAGTATATTAATATGTAGACACTGAGAATCTAAATAAATGCATTTAAATGCCATGTAATTTGGTTGTGCACAGTGGATCTGACTCTGTCAACTTACCAAATTTAATGTCTCATCGAAGGACAGTTTTTCTGCTGAGAACTCATGTTACTCGTGCTAAGCTATCAGGCCAGCTAATGAATAATATGACCTTCTAGCAGCAGTTGGAGGAAACACATGTAGCTTTGCTGTCAGCTCCTGAGAGAAGCAGCTGTCTTGGCTGAGCAACGTACCTCGTCTGGGGCCAGGAGCTCATTCTGTGATGTCCCAGGTAAGCATTTAGTTGTTTGTTTTGTCCACTTTCAGGTGACTGCTTATATATGTGTAGAAAAGAGCGAGAACTAGCTGTCACATTTGACTCTGGCTTCCTCCAGCCTGCAGAGCTCTAAGCTCACAGAGAAGTTGAAAGGTGCAGCCGTTAATATGAAATATTATAGCTAAAAATCGGCTGCAATAGGTCCCCAGCTCCAAAGAAGTGATTGAACTGTGTACTGCCAATCTAATTACTGTGCTCCTAACTCCATCCTAATTGTACTCTTCCTATATTAAGTATTTTGACAGTTAACTCTTTGGAGTATCTTTTAAGAATTATAGATCAATACTTCTGCGCTTGAACTGATTGAGACATCTTTTCTTTATGTAGCTTAGTTTTTGATCTGCCAGTGAAACTTAGCCAGGTGCCCATAACGTGTAGCAGCAGACTAGTGGAACATGAAGACAGCAGGAGTTGTGGTGGTTCAGCAAGGTTTCGTTTTTCTTCTGTCCACTTCTCTAACTTGCCCAGAGAGTAAATCGGTCACACACTGCAGAAGGCATAAATCAGGTCTCAACCACCATTACCACCATAACTGTTAGGCCATTTTATCTTTTGAAAGTGTAGCTATATGAAGAATCTTCAAGACCCTTAGTTCAACCCCTCCTCAGTCCCCCTTGTAGTAAGGCTACAGCCATGTGAGTTTTGAGTAACTGCAAGCTCATAGTGTATTTATTATTGAATTCTAGTACATTCAGCTGTCTTAGTGACTAAAGTGAGGAATCCAAGAAATCATGTTCTAAACATATGTTATTGGCTGGAATTCTTGCCGTTATTTCCACAAATGGAAATAAAAAAGGCAAGTAAACAGTAAATGCATGCTTTCAATTGTTAATATTTGTAAGGAAACATGGGCATACTTAGCTTAAAATTGTTCATGAAATGATTATACAATATAGGTATCTTATCTTCTTCATGTCCTGAATAACCACCAGTTATAACACTTCAACCTACACAACTTAACTAATGCAGTAATACACAATTTGCACTACCTATAACTAGTGAAATACAAATTTGGGGACATAAAGCTGACAGAATTAGAGTTTTGTTCTAAAGTTAATTTCAATGTATAATTTATTAATCTGTTTCTGTTTCCAAAATAGATAGCAATAGTATTTTGTGAGGTATATCTTCTAGAAGCTGTTCCTTCTGCTAGGATAGGAACTGCTCTTGCTTGTTTTTATTTTTAAGCTTAAGCACTTCATGATTAGGAAGCTTCACTAAAGTTTATAAA
Source organism: Dromaius novaehollandiae (assembly GCF_036370855.1). Taxonomy (NCBI): domain Eukaryota; kingdom Metazoa; phylum Chordata; class Aves; order Casuariiformes; family Dromaiidae; genus Dromaius; species Dromaius novaehollandiae. Next base: position 17,990,204 of record NC_088107.1, on the reverse strand, counting down.
ACACTGACAACTGTCAGTAGGTTCCTAATACATTTAATCACTGGAAAGCTGGATCAAAAGGATTACCTAGTCATCTGCTTTAATAAGCTGGGTAGTGTATTTCATGTACAGTAATTTTGTCTGGTTGTATTGCAATGATATGGTATTCTTCATGGCTGTATAAAGTGCTAAAATAAATGTTGATGGTAGCAAAATTACCTGTTTGAAAAGGTCTTAGGTCAGTTTTATAATGAGGATGAATCTTCTAAACCAGGTAAGTGATGGAAGAACCAAGCCTATCAGTTAAACTTAACCTACTTTTGAAAATGTTATCCTCATCCTGTTGTGGTCATATCCTGCTTCACTTGCACTAAAAACTTTTAAAGTACATGCAGGCAGGATCCACTGTAGGATGAAACAGCAAATGATACTTACCAAAAGGTTTTCCAGCTGTTCTCCAGGGCTTGATGGTGTCTATGACTTTGACATAGCTGAGTTGTTTTCTGTCCAGTACAGGACTATTGGCTGAAAAAGGAAATGTTTTTGCAGTGAATACCCTTAGTTTTTGGTAAGTGCAATATCTGCAACCTTTACACATGCTCGTAATGTAATCTTCATGCATACAAAGGTTGGGAGTTGGATCTAAAATATTTTCTTATTTCAAATCTGGCAGTGTTAGGTCCTCTTTCATTAAGGAATGTGAAGATGATGAGAGTAGATTTTGTCATGATATACTTAAAAATCTAGCCTCTGTTTTGATGAAGCTGTAATTTCTCTTTAGGGAAAAATGATATAGTGAGCAGAGTAGACATACCGCTGTTCAAAATAGGATACCAAGCACGGATACAGCAAAGTACATTTCAAATAATCTCCACTGAGATGTTTCAGGAGATGTGGTGACAATGTAACAACAAATTTTACTTCATGTATTAAGACCTTTTTTGTAGACATGACAGATTGAGAATTATCATTCTATTTCATACATGTGTACTAACTGTGATGCGTATCTGTAATTATCTTAAAGGTTCACTTAAAGTTGAGGCTTGTTTCATTTTATTCAGCTGAGCCTTTCAAGATTTTTAGTTTGCATTAATTACATATACTTGGTATAAGCCATGTGTTGAAAAGAGGCATGACCTCATTTTCAGTTTAAGACTGCAGTTGTGTTGACACATTGGCATGATCAACAGGGAGGAATTTTAGAAGAGTGAATAGGAAATTTTGTGGTGTAACTAAATGGTATCAGTTTTATCTACATTGCAGCTTTAAGTAGGTTTAAAGTGAACTCAGCCTGTGCTTTGGCAAAAATATCTCTGATAAGGCCATTGAGGACTCTGGTTCCTCTCTCTCCTAGACATTGACTCCTTCACTGCAGTATTATAAATTGCTTTGTGTCTGTTGACAGGATGATACTCAGTGAAAGTCCTCAGTGTTTCTGTCCTCGTGGTGTGCCCCAAAACTATGCAGTACTAACTTGTATTGCGTTGTACTTTATAACTATTAATTTGTTAATGGAGCGTACCTAATGATTTCCTTTTAATTTTTTGTTAATTTTTTTCCCAAGTTTTACAGTTTGGACTTCTTAAATAGGTTTACATCAATTCCTATTTCTGATTCTCACAAATTATTAGTATTGTAATTTTTAATACACAAGGGAGCTTTTTTTCTCCCCACTGAGTGACTTTATTATGTCATAGAAGTATTTTAAGTTTATTTTAATCTTATTGTGGTTTGTTTTTACAAAAATAACTAAGTTGCTACACATTAAACAAGAGCCACTTTATAATGGAAGTATTTCTAAACAAAATGTGTGATTATTTACCTGTTGAAATCTGGCTAGTATGCTGGGTCGACCTAAAATCAATTCAACTTTACCTGATATGGTAGCACATCTTGGTATTATGTCTTGGACTTTGACATTCATTGTACTTGTCCCATTTTGGCCAAGCAAAAAGTCCCTCTGCTCCTAGAACACAGGAATGGGGAAGAACCTCATTTGTTTCATACTGGTTATCTCAGAGAATTGAGACAAAACCATTACCTCATAAAACAATATCAGATATTTTTGCCTGCAAGTAAGAAATAGACTTACTTGATTAGTTACAAATACCTTTGGTCTGTTCATGTTGTGTTTCAAAAACACCTGTACTATAGTAACTGAAGTTGGCCTCTGAAAACAAGGACAAACAGAATGATGAATGATCCACTGATGCAAAAAGCTGATTTTTTTCTGTACAATAGAAACTTTATGCTTGCATTATTTCAGACATTTTACTTTTTCACATAAAAAGTGCATACAGAATACACATGATTCTAATACACATTTTGAAAAGGCAAACTTACAGTAAACCAGTTGAGACCAAATATCTTTAATGATGAAATGTTCCCCGGGAGACATTTGATGTGATTGAACCGAGGATGGGTTTTAGTTGTTTTCAATGCAACTGATTTAAGGTAGTGACTTCACAATGTACTCCTGGTGATACCGGTGAGTGTAAAGCAGCAGCACCACGCACGCGGTAGGAGAAAGAAATGTCAGTCCTGTTTACAAGCTGCCTTGGGAAAGAGGATAGGCACAGACGGGTGCTAATGACCCAATGGGGTGGTCGGTGATGACTAACAACACTTAATGAGGATTTTTTTTTTAACTCACACAAAAGCACAACAGTACTTTCGCAAAGGGAAAGATGAATTTGTATCAATTTACCCTAACTCAAAGAGAATTAAAATATTGGAATTACAAATGTGGCATTTTCCTAATTTATAAAATCAGTGCATATTTATTTCGTGCCTTTTGCTTTCCTCTGCTTATTCAAGATTCTAATTCACAAATGTTCATCAAATCAGCTCAATCCTCCCTTTTGTTTTGTTTTGTTTTGTTTCTGAACTGACTTAGCCTAACAATAATGTACATTCATGTTGTTGAAATGATCCTGTTATATAACTATTTGCAGGCTAGCATTGACATAGATTTGAAGAATGCCAGCCACATTAAGGCTACAAAACATAAAACGACTTCAAGCCATAAACAAAGCATTTTCCACCTAAATTTTTTTAGGTGAAGTAAAGAACACATAGTTGCAGTATAAGATGAATAACTGAGATGATTAAAATTGATACCTCTAATAAAGGTAACACATAGTTTCTGGAATCTTTCATGGATCAAATTGTGGGATCATTACTTCAAAATTTCCTGTTTGATCATTAGTTTTTGGTTAGGCACAGATCATACCTCTGCCAAACCAGGCATCAGATTAAGATCTTTTTCCAGAATAATGGAGTACATTGTCCTAGGTACTACAAGAACCAAATTTTGCCCTTATTTTAATCTTGTGCATCTCTGCTGAACCTGAAGAGTCCAAATCTGAATCCTTTTTGGTCTGTGTCAAATTACAAGTCCATGCCAGATTCTAAGGATACACAACTAAGGTCTCGTGTCTAAAATCTGAAGTAAGAATACAAATAAACCCATAATGTTTGCCAGCTACTGTAAAAAGTAGCCAGAGAGAAGGTATTTCATGCCTGGAATATTTTACATTGCTATTAAACAAGCAAACTTTTTAAGCTTTTCAAAGGAGTACTGAATATACTAATATGGAAACTGTTTATGACTTCTGTTTGGTGTTTTTTTTCTATAGCAAAACAGACTCATAATTAGTGCCTGATAAGATTTTAGTTTAAAGTTGTCAGTGTTGCACAGAAGTAAATTTGATTTTTAAGATCCACATGTTAAATGTGACATGCAGACGTGTTCGTTCAAAGAGCACAGCTGTGGTAAATGTTGCTTTTGTTTTTCTTTTGTTTTCCTGTACATGTACAGTGCCTTAGAGATTTTTAACATTACAGAGTATTATGTATAGCTCTCAATATTACCATTTAACTGACTTCTTTCTGTTTTCAAACTATTGTCTTGTATCCATTGAACTACTGTTCTCAAACTGTTTGGTACCTGATGATACATGAATGCTATGTAACTTTATAAAATTAAAAAAACCCAACTCTGATTACTTATGAGACAACAACATTCCTCATAAAGAAGAAAAAAGAAAATGGTCTGGATGCTTACTGAGACAGTGCTGTTGTGTGTAATCTAGAGTTAGGGAATCACTCTTTTGAAGATTATCTTCTTTACCTGTCAGTCAGATACTTGCAGATCTGCTGTTGATGAAAAGGCTGAATATAACAGTATCTTTATTTGTGGTGTCTCTACCAGTACTGGAAATCAGGACATAAGTTGGTGGATTTCCTTTGCGTGAAGTAAAAGGAAAAGAACCAGGAATCTGTTTGGTTGGCAAGGGAATGATACCTCAGGACTGATGGCTTTTTGTGCACAGCAGTACAGTGGTTGCTAACCATGTGTTACTGCAACTATTTCCACTGCAGAAGAGCACACTTAAAATAGAAATGAAAGTTGGAAAGGATGCAGAGAAGTTATTCAGTGAAGAAGAATCGAATCAGAACTATGTCTTGTATACTTCAAATTGTAAATTAGTAGCTGGGCTGTTTTTCAGGAGTATAATTTTCTAAATAAAAGTGCAAAGGTACCTTCTTTGGCTTCAGATAGGATAATAGTAATTTTAATTTAAACATTCGTTATTGAGCCTTCTAGTTAAATTTGGAGCTAATGCGAGATTACCATTGTTTAGTTTACAATACTGTGTAAAAATGTCTCTGCCATATAGTCAATATGAGAGTGAAGTATCACTACTGAAATAACAATCCATAGTGGGGCAGAGCACATTTCAATCTATACTTTTTACTGAATGCACTGTAAATTGAGTAACCACTACAATTTAATATGGTATACATCTGGTTTAGGTGTCAGTTCAGGTGCAGCTTTTTCTTTAAAGAAATAGATTTAGGCTGAGTTAATGTTCTAGTTTATTTCCATCTGATTACAAGTTAAAACTTACAGAACAATCTTCAATGCTCAGCATCCTTATTCACATCACAGAAAAGCATACACTTTGGTCCTGTAAACTGTAGCTAGTGTCTTTGGAGATAAATGCAAGGTGAGAGGAACTGCTCACTGTAAGATAAGTTTCTCAGTTCCTTTTGAGACAAAGCCAGGAAGCCTTGAAAACCTCTATTCCTTAAGATTAGACTGGTAACATACCATAGCTATCAAAATACAAATGCTAAACAGTAAGTGTCTACACACTATTCTTCAGGGTCATAGCTTTACAAATAGTAAGTAGTTACAGGAATGGTTTTAGATGCCTGTTTCAATGCTTAGGCATTTCAAACAAATACATTAAAAAAATGCAGGTAAGTGAATACACCAATATACAAATGATAACGTCTCTACAGGAATACAAAATCTTTAAAAATTAAATACTGACTTAATTCAGTCACTCAGTTGACAGTCTTTCACCAAGCTTGAACAAAAGCAGTTGGCTGACTTGCAAAATTGTTTTTAAAGAATGATTTATTCATTCTTCATAGCTTTCCTTCTTTCACATCCACTATGGAATCCTTTAGTGCCATCAGGCCCTTTAGGTAGTCGCAGCACCCCTACAGGTAGACCGTCTGCATTTTGTATTTTGCGAGCTAGCATGGGGCTACTGACTGGACTCTTCTCTTGCGTTACGGTTTGACCTTGTCGTCTTCTCTGTACCCATGGGCTACTAGAAGGAGTGATGCTGCTATCTGAAGAATAATCTGTGCCTTTCCTTGGAATTTCAGGGCTAGTGTTTGGGTGAAGTTTGCTGTCTTCAGCAAGTGGAGACTTTTTGGTCACTTTTCTTAGTGAAGATGGACTATTCCAAGGACTTGATCTGGGTGACACATTAGGACTCAAATGGTGGTTTGGGTGAATAATAGGGCTTAATTTATTCATAGTACTTGTTGCAGTACTTTTGCGTCCTGACAATGGTGATGTAGGATTACTCTCTGTGTCAGAAGAGCTATTTGCTGAAGATTCATCACCAACAAACTGAAGCTCCTCAACTCTCTTATTAAGGGATCTAACCTTGTTAAGACTCTTGGTGCAATCTTCATAACGGTTCTTGTCTTTGGGAACTTTTTTCTTTGGAGGTTTCATGCCTATTAGGATAACTTTCATGCCAGTCTCTTTCTTTTCAGCACACATGAAGTCATGAGCACGTATGGCAGCATCTACTTCTTCAAATTCTATAATTGCACATTCCTGTGTTCCTACTTGGTTGTACCGACTGCTGAACCTCTTGACATCAGGTGGTAGATCCCTACCAGGCTTGAGAATACGAACAGATGAAATTACACCAAAAGTTACAAAGGCTTTGAGGAGATACTCCATTATCTTTTCTTGCATACATCCATTTTCTTGTTCTTTGAGAGCCTGCAGCTCAGAAATCAAGTGGATATCGTACACCAGTAACATCTTGGTAGGGTGGCTTTCACTTGGAAACACTGGAACTGGAGTATTTCTTCTAACCTTTCTGTTGTCTTCATTGAGCTCAAGAGTGTCCGAGTACTTCAGTGCATATGCCGTGGTTCTCCAGTCACGGGTAAGCTGTTTCACCTTTAAGACAGACACAGTTTAAGGAGAACAGTTATTCTCAAATTAACTAACCACCTAAACTAATTACAGTAAGTTTACGCAGATTTTGACTTTAAGGGACTTTTGACAGATACTTTCTACTACTATAATTTTTGGATCTCCATACTTTGCAAAGGGCATCAAATTCACCATCCCTTCTCAGAGGAAAAAAAAAATTGACTGCCTCCCAGAATAATTTAAAAATGTAGTCACTTTAAAGCTTATGATTTCCCTAGACAATCATGAAAGAGTTTAGAAATTAAAGTTCTAACAAAACTAACCATCACATCACATCAAAACTGCATCAACTCAGAGAGGCAGATAAAGAGGAATACTGTAAAACTGACCCTAGGAAAGGAGTTCTCTTCATGCCTTCTAAATTTTTGAGATGAACTAGGCTTACACAAGGCACTAAAAGTTTTTGAAAGTTAACTTACGTTCTTAAAAGAAGTGAGGAGTTTAACACTGACATAGCCCATCTTATTTCTTCTTACATGCTTTAGGAGGAAGGCATCTTTCTCAAGGTTCTCATCGGAGAAGTAATATTCAATCTGTGCTATTAACTTCTGGATCAGATCATTTTCTGGAGGTTTCCAGTTCTGGTCAGAGTCATCATCATTTTCCCCACCACTAGAAAACAGTTAAATTATTTTATTAACAGACTGCAGCAAAGCCTTGGATGCAAAAGACTTTCTCAAAATGAACGGGCTTAATCAGCGCTGACTTCAACTTAGTGTATACATAGGCACTGAATAGATGCAGTCATCTCCATCTGAGGGCAGCTGAGAGGATGAAGCTCTCCAGTCAGCCCCAGGAATCAGTTTCCTGAGCTCGTTCCAAGAGCTGATCTTAGCGTAGAACAATGAGTCACATACACTAGCGTCTTACAAACCCTCTGCCAACCCCAGTCTGGCACCAAAACATGAAACACAGGTGCACGGGTGCTTGGTGCTATGCAGAGTTCCTCCAGTGACAGCAGTTTACTTTCAAATCTGAAGCTATTAGACTTAATATTTTTGTGCTTCATAAGTACTGTTGCATAACAAGGAATTTTCTAACTTGATGCGATGATAATTTCCCAAGCATCTTCACTTCATCAATGTATTTGGTGCTGTGAGCCAGCATTCAGAGGGTAAAAAAACAGTGAGAGGACTGTAGCACTTTTTACTTGTCACTTCCAGAGTGACAAAGTAACTTCACTCATGGTTTAACAGATGAAGGGCTTGAACTATAGGTATGTTTCAGATTAAGGACTTCAGTACAGTAGCAGTTCTTGTACCAGCGTCTCAGGAACAGATGATCAGGTGCATGTGTATATGCAGGATGTTGTTATATTTCCCATCTCCCCCCACTGCCAGTCACATTATCTAGATGTCCGTGCAAAACAGAGCACCGCCGAAAATTCTATCCAGAAAAACGCTCTTGCAACCATGCACTTGAGATAAACCTTCTGCCACATCCAATTACAGCAACACATGCTGCTTGTTGGGGGGGGAAAAAAAATTACATAGTATTGGGGCAAATATTTCCCCCACAGACTACAGCCACAGATGTTGCTACATGAACTGCAGTGCCCAAGTCTAAGTGGTATCTTGAGCCAGAGCCATTTTTTTCAATACCATTAAAGGTCTAGTTTTGCAGTAGGACCATCATGTAAGGTTCAGAAAAATACTACTACTTACAAAAAACAACCCAGTAAGCTCTCTAGACCCTGTAAATCATATAGTTGCTATTACTGAGGTCTCAATGAAAAGGGGAGCCACACAACTTTTCCCAAAATTGTCTTAAATGACTTGCAGAGCTTGTGAAATAATTAAACAAGAGGGAGCAAGTGCCATACTAGGGTCCCTTAAAGGCAGCCTTGCAGGGAGGACGAAGCCTGCTGAATCACCTTTCTACATGGCAGTTTGTCCTGCAGCCAGGGGTGATCTTAATGCAGAATGGTGATATCACGTATCTGAACTGCCTGTGCCTGCACACGGGCAAAAATACTGCCCAGGCAAATGCTTGTTTTGTGTCTGGAGATCCTACCTAAGTCAATGGATTCTGCATAAGGAGTGTGCTCACAGTTGTCACAAGTTTTTGCAGTTGTCTAGGGCTTGACTTTTTGAAGCTGGTGATTTTTTGACTTATGGCTCATTCCCTGATAGGGCAACAAACACGCAGTTAATTTTTACCTTTTTTTCCAGGCATGATGCTCTGTTTTCTTTCCATCTGAACCTTCCAAATACCTGTGAATATCTGTGCTAATAAACCTTCTAAAAGCTGTAAGCTTCATCTTGAATTTAAGGTAACCTTTTCTTATCAGAGTGAGAATATCGAGTAGTCATTCACCACTTTGATTTACTTATTTCCTTCTTCAGAACTTTATGAAGAATAAGCCTGTCAAAACTACTTGGATAGTATGAAAAACAACCTTTTTAAATTGTGACTCAGCTAGCTGTTAGTCATACAGGAAACTAAATGCATATGTGCATAGAGAGCAGATACTGTCTTTTGGATATCAAAACTCACAAACAACGTACTCTGAGTTCTGGATGCAGCCTAACCTTTTGACAAAATTTTGCCAAGTCTCGAAAAGAACGCAATACTGTAGTAATAAGCATTATGTGACAATATAATTAACAGCATAGCTGAATTTTCAACAGTGCAACCACTGAAAGTTTGGTAACAAATACCAGTGGGTACAATATTATGGCTCCAAGTAATGGGACTGGCAGCAGCAATCTAAATCTCAAAATAATTTCTATTATGAAGCATTATTTTAAGACTCACATTTTCATATAAGCATAAAAACATTCACCTTTTAAAGCTCAGATTTTTCCAGTGTTTGGCTGCATCCAGAAGAAATCTAAATTGAGCAAGAACAGCTTTACTTCATGTGTAGAAGGAGACATCGTGTTTGTGACAAACACTCTGAAGAGTTTTGTGAAATACCTGGCAGCTAAGTGCCTGGAGACTGAATGCCAAAAACACTTAAAAGGAAGAGACCTCCCTGAGAATTGTACTGTTTTGACCCTGAGGAAATGGCTTTAAGTTACAGAATCTAGAAATTGGAAAAAAAAAAATCTGAAAATTTTCATAGCTTAGCTGAAGAACTAAATGGCTTATTCCCACAGGGAGGCCTAGACCAGGCGTTACAATGCCAAGTGCTTGGATAAATAGTTTCTTACCAAATGTTGCATTCCTGAAAGTAAATAGCTGATATTAGCGATTTACTTAGCTAATGTTGCATGTAAATTGCAAAAGCACGTGTGAATCACACTCACCTACTTGTGATGTGAAGCCTTTATAGTTTTCTCCATGTCAATACTTCAGGCCTTTTCTGGATCAGGAAGAGGCCATTTACAAAAAGTCAACCTCCACCAAGAACTTAATATAGATCAACATTGTCAGAGAACATTTTTGAAGGTAATACCTACTGTAGAAGATTAAATAAGTGGCATTTAAGAGTTAGCTATTACGTGTTGTTAAGCTTGAAAATAACCACATTTTTTTCTGGTCTAGGCCAGTGCTAGAAGCTCTTACACAAGCTTTGTATATACAGCATGCTTGTCTTATAGATTAATAGCCATAATCTCAGTTTTGATACTGGCATTTTTACAGTGGCCTCATAGTTATATCCTGTTTTAATGATATATGATATCTTTAGAACTGCCTAACGACGTCCACAAGACATTGTACTAGTTTTGGCAAGATTTACACCACTAAAGCAGTTAAAAGCAGTGCAAAGAAAGTGTGCGCACTGAAACCAGATAACTGAAAAACATTTTAAGTTGTATAATGACTGTCTGGGCTGGAAATAATCCTCACTCAGCAGCAGCCTTACTGTTCATTTGGCCAACTTGTGCATTATTGAAAAAAAAAAATCCTTTAATTGATGAGCTCCTCAAACATAGTCTCAGTTGTGCACGCAGGAGCATCTGTACATGCACTGCTTTTCTAATCTTCCGAGAGCTCTAAGTTTCCTACTTTTTAAACAGATCTACATTACTAATGCCTCACTAAAAGAAGAAACATCAAATGGTGTATTTTGGCAGACCCACGTGTACGCCACAAGTGCGATATTTTTAGCACTTGCAGAGCAGTGAAACCCTAGAGGCCAAGCATGGCTCATCTTCCCAGAAATTAACTGTTTACTAAAATCTTTGTACTCTCGGGAGCCACAGGAAACACAGGAGGTGCCTGGGAGACCGAAAGGATGGCTCTGCTGCTGCAGGCAGGAGCCGGGCAGGCGCCTGTGCACCGGCACGGCTGGCCAGGCTGCCCCGCAGCCGGAGACGCGGACGGCCCACCAGCGCGGCCCCCAGCTCCCGTCGCTGCCCCGGCCCCCGGCCCCCGCCGCCATGGCTCGAACACCCACCTGCAGGCCGAGCTTCCTCGCCAAGCAAGGACCGTCAAGGAAAAGTCAGAATCATCAAGGTAAACAAAAGATACTTCAAATTTAGGAAACCACTTAAGTAGAACGTAACACTGTAGACTGTTGTACGCATTTGATTTACAAAAAGACAATAATCACGTATGATTGTGGTAAAACTAAGGAGACTCAGGTTAAGCATTTTGCTTGTGTTTAGCTACGCTCAGCCTCCCGTTTATGTCACGTGTAGTTGACAGCCTTGGTAGCTGCAGAAAATCCCCCCAAACTATACCCCTGTAATTTAAATAATGCATTGCAATTCATTCTAATGCGTGCTAGGATATTAAGTCAGAGAATAAATTGAAATAATTGTTCTTTGAACAAAACGCTGAACTTCCTGTTGCTATACCTGAATCTTTTTGTGATTGGATCTATTATGGCATCTGCAGCTTTAGTAGAAAGCACGAGATGACAAATAGTGAACTTTGTCTCTCTGCGGTTTCCTGACACAAAATCCTGGATGCCCCTTTCACAGAGGCCCTGGCAGGCATCACAGGAACTTCAGGCTTTTTTAGTAATTCCCACCACTGATTATTAAATCCAGAAACATTAACGGCATTATCAGGCAGTGGAGGGAGAGCAGAGTTAGAAGTAGGTTGCATGGTAGTACTTATTTCTGCATTCAAAGAAGTCTTGATTTTGTGCCTGGCCACCCTATTTCCAAAGCTATCAAACAAATGCTAGTTCATGTCTTTACTTAAGTCACAGATTAAATGTTTAAAAAAAAGAAAGAAAAGACAATCTGTGAGACGTTTCTGTCAGAAACACCTTATCACCGGTCTGGTCAGGAGCACCGCGGTGCCGCCGTTCCCCAGCAGCGCCGCGTCCTCGCTAGCGGGGCCGGGACGCGCCGGGCCGGGCTCCCCCGCGGGGCTCGCTGCGGCCTCGCCCGCCCGCGCTCGCGTTGCATCAGCTGCGGCTGCACCGCCGCCTCGGGCCCCGGGCAGCCCCGCGCGGGGCGCTGCCGCCTCACCTGGACCTGCCGCCCCGCCCGCAGTCCTCCTCGCTGCCGCTGCCGCCGCCGCCGCCGCCGCCCCGCGCCGCGGGCCCGGGGGCGCCGCCCGCCGCCTGCAGGGCCCCCGGGATGAGCAGCGCGCCGCCGCCGCCCGCCGCCAGCGCGGGGCCCGGGCCGCGGGGGGCGCCTGGCTGCGGCTGCGGCTGCGCCATGGCCGGGCGGCCGGAGCCGTGGCGGAGCCCCGCGCTGCTGCCGCTGCCGCTGCCTCCCTCCCGCTGCCCGCTCCCCCCTTCTCCCTTCTCCCCCTCCCGCCGGGGCGGCGCTCCCGGCTCCCCTCCCCCGGCCCCGGCCCCGGCAGCCGCCCCCTCCAGGAGGCTGGGAAGCGTTAACCGGGGGTGAGCCCGGCTGTGGCGGCGGCGGACGAGGGCTGGAAGCGACGGGCCTGAACGCACCGGGACGGGGCTGGATGCACTTTGCTCTTGTGGGGCACTGCTCCGTAACTCTGCGTGGTGCTTAAACGGAGTGAAAACCACCCCCAGCAGAGCTCAGCTAAATACAGAGCCCCATTTCTGAAACCTTTACGCACAGATTTAACCGTGAACTTAAAGCCCGCTGGATTGCAGCGGACTGTCCCTCGTACTGAAGCAGTGTGTATGTCAGCAGGGTGAGGATCGAAGGCATTTAAATTTGCCTCATCAATATCCATCCTTCGGGCAGGGAAGAGCTTTCAGTGCTACCCACGCACAAACTGTGTGATGCAAGTGGGATCTTTAAGCCACTACCTCATCTGTTGCATCCCTCTTTTCATCTGTACTCTACTTCCCCGCGTTGTTTCAATATTTTGCCTTTAAAAACCTGGATTGGCAAAAATGTCGACTCCACTTAGAGGCCAGTTACTATTCTCATCACGGTAACAAACAGTACTCCTGAGTCAGATTTGCTGGCATTAAAACATACTAAAACTACTGCTCCGCCTCAGTGGGTTTGGCTCATTTTTTAACATGCCTTAAGCTAAGAAAAATTTTGTTTATGAAATACGCTTACATGCATCACTAACCAAATCTCTACCCTCTGCTAAGGCGACAGCATTTTGTAAAAAGAAGTCTTGTAATAAGAAGTTTTGCTACTGGTTTCAATGGGAATATAAATACAAATACAAAAGACACATTCTAGGAGGGAGTAAGTACAGGGATTGTGGGTCTGATTATGTATTTCTTAAATTCATTCATGGGGGTCGTTTGCCTCCCTCGGTAGGAACAAGGTCAGCACCAGTATGAGCTAAGAACTATTCTATGCTACAACTAACCAAGAGACATATCTGAATTTCCTGATGATTCCCTCTGCCTGGGTTAAAGACATTTTTCGGCAGTGAACCCGATCCCATAGGGAATGGCAGAGGATCTGCTGTTCTGCTTTCCTGGTGGTCGCTGCACAGAGCTGGCCTTTGGCCTTGGCTACGTCTCTGTAAGTATCTTGCTGTCATCTAGTCTGCTACAGACACATTACTAATGCTTAGAGGATTAGTGCAGATGAAGACCAAGGTCATTTCAAATACTGCATTGGTTAGGTCTCCTTTGTAAATTATCATTATTTTAGAAAAGTACATAACAATGGTCTATAATGCTTAATTACCAGCAGAGATTAAAAAGTGTTTGTAACGGCGGTAGAATTTAAAAGTAAAAGAATGACGCAGACAAGTCCTTAGAGGGGAAGCCGTATCTCACCAGGGCTTCAGATGCCCAGTCAGGATTATAACCCCATGAACCTCAACTGTGCAAAGCTTTCACAGATTTCTTATGGGGCATTGCTGGCACAGTAATGTCTAAATATTTACATACTTTGTAATTCTCACAAAATAAACTTTTATTATCCTTATTTTTCTGTCAGCCTTTCAGCAAATGACAACTAAAAATCACACTACACGAAGCTAAGACTGGGGTGCTGGCGGGGGAAGGCAACGCGGTGGAACTCGCAGACGCCCTTGCTGGCGCGTTTCTAGCCACCAGCTAGTGCTTGATCTTTGCATTTAAAACCACCCATTACCCATCTGTGGGGTTTATGGGCTACAAGAGCTGCTCGTCCTTTTTAGAAACTATCTGGCTTGACAGTTACAGGCCCTCACCAACGTATATGAATATCTCCCACATATGGATTATCCTTAGATTATTACTGTTGTGAACCAAGTACTATTTCTGTTTTACAGATTGGAAAAAAGGTATAGACGAGCATAATAATGTCTAAGATGACACACAATTTCTCTAACGGCAAGAAATTTAATCTAGATCTCCGGTGTGTTGGTGCAGCGCTTGTCCCAGGCAGTCCTTCCCCTCCTAAAGCAGTCCTCCCAGGGCAGCTGTGCGGGCGGGCTGAAGCTGCATACTCATTTTCCCGTGGTGGTTTCTTCCTGGGCCTGCTGTTGGGAATACAGCTGAGTTTTAAACACCTCACTATGGTCCATGGCATACCTTTGCATGCTGAATATCAGAACAGTTTGCAACTTCTAGAAATAGTGAAAATAGATACCGGAGAGCAATGAATACCATGCTTACATGTTGTATTTCTTCACACTTGTGGTAAGCCTTCTAAATCTGAGTTGCTGAATCTAGAGGCTAGCAGGTTATCCCATTTAAAAGAAAAAGCTGATGCTGGAAATCAAGAATGTCTTTAGTGCAATTCTATTCCCCTTCAAAAAATGAACTGAATATTACTTTCTTGATTTTAACAGGAGGCCATTACTTTGGCAGCATTTAGCCTAGAAAACTAACTAAAAATTTATCAGGGCACACAACAACATTTGTTTGTTTGCACCTTGGTTTTCTACATCCTCTCCAAGTCCTCTAGCTTGCTTGTTTCTAACAGCCTCTTAAATGCTTCAGAAACCAAAGAAATGGAGTTCAGCATTTTCAAAACAGAATCATATGCTATACATTTCATTTGTGATTGATTTATTTAGACATTAAATCAGTTAACTGATACTACTGCTAGAAAGATTGGGCAAAATACTCTCTAATTTTCCTATCCGTGCTTCAAGATTTCTTTTAATAAAATTACTATTACGGATGAATTTGAGTGATGTGTTGAAATCCCTCTGCTTACCTGTAGAACAAATACAGTAGCAGAGGTTCTGGCAATGCCCATTTCCCCTACTATGCCCCCTTACTTTGGTCCTACTGTAATATTTCTGTAGACAGAGGTGGTTTTATTTTAATCCCAATGAACTTTTGGTTCCCATTGTCTTCTATGTGTATTGTGTGATGCTTCCAAAAGCAGTGAGATTCTAATGTATTTGATGCAGGCCACTAAATAATCATGAGCAGATGACCGCTGTCACTGTTAATTCAGTCAAATCAGCACAGGCAAAATAATAGCGTCTGCATTATTATCTCCGATTGCCAATAAGTAAAACTGTATTTTCCTATAGGCTGTCATAATTGTTTAAACATCCATTAAAAACCTACAGTAAATCTTCTGCTAATCTTCGTAACATCAACTGTCATTTTACATTTCCTCTGCAGCATTCACCGCTGTAGCGAGAACACCTGCGAAGGTCTGGCGAGGAGTCAGCGACTGCCAGAGCGCATTGTAGCAGGCCCAGCGTGTGAACGCTGCTACACACGGACCAAATTCCCGTCAGGGCCAGGCACGCGTATTCCGTTTTGTCCACAGTGTCTAGCTGCTCCCCGGCCAGTAGCTACTCCAGGTTAGCACAGCTGAGACAGGGAAACAGTTCCAGCAGATTCAAGGGACCCTTAGGAACAACTAAGGGCCTCCAGCAGCCTCCCACCGGTGACCCCTCCGCGCGGCTCCCGGGCCCCCCGCGCAGCGTGGAGCGTACGTCCTGCACTGAGCCTATCCTGCTCAACCCCTCACGAACCCGAGCGCGTCCCTCCACCGGTATCCCATCCTCTCTTGCCTGCCGTGCGCTCGCAGCCATCAACAGTTTGTCTTAACACAGTAAATTCTGGGAACTTGAGTTTACTTTGCTAAGTCATAAAATGAGACATTCACTTTTGTGTCTGTCTTTACACCCATCTGCGGGTTCGAGGGCTGCTTTTTGTTCACTTTCTTCAGTGCCTATTAAGACAAACTGTTAAAAGTATATATTGGTAAAGACATCTCTACACGTTAAATAAGCATTTGTTTGCTTAGCTCTGAGGAAATGTTTTAAGCCTTCAATTCATGTGTAATGTGCATATTCCATTCCTAAAATAGAATCTGGAAAATACAGAAAATTATGGATTTTGTCCATCCTCAGTTTTAATCAAAAGTATGGTTAGGTGGTAGAGAAATGATTTTGACCCTTGTGCATCTAATAAAATCGCCTAATCTATTTGTAAAATGAGTGCAGGTAGAAGAGCAATCGGAGCAACAATTGCCCATTGTGGATTTGCCTCCAGCTGCAGATGACAGCGCCCGCTCTAATGCATGAGGGCAAATCATGATTTAATTGCAGGCAATTGGGTGTATCTGGAGCTAGCAGATAGCAATCTGCCAGCAACTAGAGTTGATGCAAGATTAAGTGGAGCAGGCAACAGACGGGAATTCTCAAAGCACCACGGCCGTACCGTGCTTTCTGAGCGTCTTCAGATTTTGGGTGACAAGTTCATGTCACTGCTGGGCAATTTCCTGAGGTAGATCGAGAACCCAGAAGCTGTGTCCAGCTTCTTGCCTTCTCACAGGTTTTCATGCATAGTCACTCACATTTAGATTTCAGAAAAATCTGATGGTATTACTGTGTTTTTATTACTATTCTATCTCAAAAGCAAAAGTAATAAATATTCTTGTTTTCTGTGCTTTTCATCCATCATGCTTCTGAAATGTGGAAAGATTGCAGAAGAAAAATTTACTCACAGAACAGTGAAATGCAGCTCTCTGCGATGACACTTAGTTTGAACCTTTTACAAACCGCGCTTAAAACCTTTCTAAGTTCCCCTGGGCCTTGTCTACGCTGGAAGGGCGTCGCCTGCGCAGCTGTGGCGGCACAGCCCTCCGGAGGAGAGGCGGCACGCTCCCATGGAAACACTTCTTACCGCAGATGAGCCATCCTGCCTTTCCAGCCAGGAAAGAGGAGCCAGCGCAAACACTACTCTGACACAGCTGTGCCAAGGTAAACGTTCTGGGAAGAAGCTGCGTTTCCCCCCTTGTTCATGTAGCTGGCTCAGCAGTCAGCATCACCACGAGCCGTATTTAGGTGTGCTCTGCACAGTCGCTGAGCGCAGTTTCCGCCGGGTAAGGCAGCCCAAGCCGCTGCTGCGGGCCACGGGCCGGAAAGCATCGGAGGTGCCAGCGCGCTCCCGTCCTTTCCCCGCAGCAGGAGGGCGTGTTTCTGTGCGGGGCCGCCCCGGGCACCCGGCTGCTCCTGCCCGGGAGCTGCTAACCCGGACCCTCCGGCTCCCGCCGCTCTCAGGGCCGCGAGGCGGCCGCGCCCCAACGGCCGCCGCACCGGGCACGAGGGCGCGGGCAGACGCCGCTCTCCGCCGCCTCGCGCCTGCGCGCGGCCGGGCCCCGCCCATCACCTGGGCGCCTGGCCGGGCGCCGTAACCCCGCCCCGCTGCCGGAGCGGCCCCGCAGGCACCGGCACGCCTCCCCCGCGGCGCCCGCCCCGCGCCCGCCCCTCCCTCCGCGCGTACAGAGCCCGCGGGCGCGGCGGGGGCGAGCCGGAAGCAGCGGTTGCTGCGGCAACGGCGGAGCGATTTCCGACAGGGGCGGCGGCCGCGGGAGGCTCCGAGGGAGACGGCAGCCGCCGCCGCCGCCGTCGTGAGGAGACTCGTTTCCATGGTGCCCAGCAAGTGCCGGCCCGGCAGGGGCCCCCGGGCCGCGCCCGGCCCGGTAGGTGCGGCGGGCGGCGGGGCCGGCAGCCTGTCGTCGGCGGGGGGCGGTCTCCCTGCCCCCGGCAGCGCCGGCGCCAAGGCTGCTCCCACCCCGCCCCCCCCGCTTGGGGCGGCTGCGGGGGCGGCCGAGTCCCGCCGCCAGGGGGCACCGCGCGCCCCTCCGTCCGCGCCGGGCAGCGACGCTGGTGTGGTTCCGTGCGCTTCGTGGTGTGTGGGGGGGGTGTGGGGGGGGGGGTGTGTGTGTGTGTGTATGGAAAGCCCTTTGGTTAAATATTTCAGGTCAGCTTTTTTCTTATTTAGCAGTAAGTAC
Organism: Dromaius novaehollandiae; assembly: GCF_036370855.1. Taxonomy (NCBI): domain Eukaryota; kingdom Metazoa; phylum Chordata; class Aves; order Casuariiformes; family Dromaiidae; genus Dromaius; species Dromaius novaehollandiae. Next base: position 17,972,192 of record NC_088107.1, on the reverse strand, counting down.
TGTGGTTTGTGCTATACATCCAAGTAAAAGGCCAGCATGTCTTGCCCTTAAAAAAAAAGTGTTTTCATATTTAAAAGTAAACATTTGTTTATGCCTTCGCGAGGATAACATTTGGATGAAAGTATTTCTTTCAGTGTGTTTATCATACTGAAGGCTACTTAGTTTTACTTAGTGTTGTGACTAATCAGTGTACTTCATAATAGCTTTGGGAAATAGTTTCCAGCTATACTGTTGGAAGTACCTTCCCTGTAAAAATGTTAGTCAACTTCTTTGTTTCAAGATAAGTTTTTGAAAAAGATAATATTCCTTCTTTTTTTCTCCATTTTGCAGGTTAACAATTGTCTTCAGCTGGTTATCCAGACATCATCAATAGCGGATAAAAACAAACCAGTAATTTTTTTTTTTTCCTCTAAGTAATAATGCTAATTAATGCAAGTGTATAGTGCATCTGAGTTTACATGCTTGCTGGTAGGAATTGCCTTTTTTTAATAGCAAGAAGTTTACTTTTAATGTATTATCTGATGTATCTAGTAGTCTTCTGGTAACTTATTTCATTCTGTGGAAAATATATAAAGTAAAAGCACTGAGTTGTAGTATAGTGTGGCACAAGTTTGATATACGATGTCTTGTTTCTCTGTCTGTATTTCTTCTCTTACTGTTATTCCAGTACTCTTTTTTTGTAGGAGTTGGTTTGTTTTAATAGAGCATAACCTCACTTAGTCAACTGTACATGAACGTGCTGTTAATTTCCATGTGTTCCTTTCAGTTTTGAAAGGTGAAATTTTTTAGTAGTAGTATTTTAATAGAATGAATGTTCTTTTTAGGATGGAGTAATTCTGCTATTCTTTTAAGCATTTGCAGAATTTTCTGAGAACTGTAGATATTACTCAGATTTCTTTCTTCATGTTAAAAAAAAAAAAAGAAAAAGAAAAAAACCCTGTGTTTGAAAAGTTTCACATTTGCCATGTCTTGCACATTGTGTTACAGTTTGAATTCAGGATAAATAAAGAGCAGTCATCTTTCCACAACAGACTTCTGCAGCATGATCTGGAAAAAAACTATTCAGGAAGGCAAGGTAATGTTCAGTATGGCTTGGATTGTTTTTTGTCTCCAGTATCTCTTTTTTATTAACTGGACAGTGCTCTTACAAAGGAGGACTGTACGGTGATTAAAAAACATGACAATATTTTTTTATAGAAGTATAACAGCTTTTCCTAATTGGTTATGGTAATTCAATAATTATTGCTGCACTATGTCCTAAAATTTACGTCCTTCTATTATCTAGCTCTTTTTTCATTTTTTTCATTACTTTTTATGCTTTTCTCATTGCCTTTTTTTCCTCATTTTGTTCATGGGAGTTCATCTTCCCGCCCCTACAAAGCCATAGTCTATCTTGAGTGCACTACTGTATTTTCCCTCTGAAGCCACACAAGTCTCTAACCCTTTATTGGGTGTTTAACTTCCTAATATATTTAGACAAAAGTGACCAAGTGACACATCAGTGACTAATACAGAGCAAGCGCCTGGTATGAAGAGATTGTTTTCCTATTGCCTATGTGTTCTTTTGGCTCTGAAAAGCAAGACGTTTGGCGATATCACTGTATCGAAGCCTGAAGGAGCCTTGAAACGCAACACTTCTTGCTATATTGCTGCTGCTTGCATGTCATATAGAAACAGTAATTGATTAGGACAGGAGATCAGTTTAATTATAATGACACTGAAGTATCTGGTACAACATTTCTTTATTCATTCCAGTAACAAAAGACCACCAACAGCTCTTCAGTGCAGAGTGATTTTTTTTTTTTTTTTTGGAGTCTTTACTGTATGTTTATTATGGAATGAGTTTCAGTTCTGCAGTTGTCACCCCCCAGCTTCTTCCTCTGTCACTGGGAAATCCAAGAGTATTGAGTCCTTTGGTGTGTAATAAGCAGATATATGTTCCAGTACCATCCAGTCTGACTGAACTTTCTGGGTTGAAGTTGAAGGAAAATACAGGTACTCTCTCAGGATTTGGGGAGTCTTCTATTCAAACACCTCCAAAATCCAGAGCCTGACTAAACAGTGTTAGTTCATATGCTTCAGGTGATAGCGAAAACTTGTCAGTTTTTTTTTGTTTGTTTGTTTGTTTGTTTGTTTGTTTTTTAATACATTGAGTGTCTTACTGAAAAGTTACGACCTGCAAGATGTGCTGCTTCTAGCTATCAGAATGGCAAGTGTTTCGTACTATTCCCTTGGCATATTAAGAGAGGTTAAATGATCATTGTCAGGAAACTACTAGAAATATCTTTCAAAACATAATATAGACATTTAAATATAGGCCTTTTAATCTACCTTTATATAATAATAGGGCAGTAATAAGGCTCTTTCATGTATGTCTTTAGGAGGAGGACATTATAAGAAGGAAGTCCCTCTATAGCCATCTTGTCATGTTTCAGACTGATTTTTGTCTTTGATCTTGCATTTATTGGCTTGAAGCCTGAGGCAAAACTTGCTTGATAGACTTTTGCAATTACTTTAAATTCATTATTTTCTGGGTCAATGATTAATTTTTTTACTTTGCGGTTGTTTTCACTTTGAAGGATACATGGAAAATGTTAATTTGTTACATTCCAGTTTATTAGAGTAGTTAGTAATAAGAAGTTAGAGGGTAGCACTGAAAAGGTTCTAAATCAAATTAAAGCCCAGCAAAGCTGGTAGTTATTCAAATATCTCTTCTGTTGACATGCTACAGACAATAAGGAGCTTGCTTTCCTTATCAGTAAAGAAATTAATCTTTGCTTGACAAATTGAAAAATTTGTCTTTCTCATTGACATTTCTGACTTATTGAAGTAAAAGGGCAAACTTGTGTAAAAGTTGAGCCTGTGTTGTTGTGCCAGTGCACATGCATGGTAATATGTTTTTGACTAATATTTTTCAGTGGATCATTTTCTAAATAAGCCATAGTTTGGAGGGAACATTTGTTGGTGGGTTTCTCAGATATTTTTAGTCATCTTCCCTCTTCTTCTTTACATTAACAATATGGGTAAAGACAGACAGTTGTGCAGATGTGTTTTAAAGGGCTGCCTGTTTCTTCCTTGATGATGAAGTGAGATAAAATACCAGTTATTATTAGGTGCTGAATATACTTTACCTTTGAAGAATTTGCTTTCATCTCTGGCTCAGTAGGACTGCTAAGTGTTTTGGTGCATTAGTTTCTAGTAGTATCTATGTCTACTTGACCTGTCCTTTTGTAAGGTTTCTCCAAGTTAGATAATATCTTCTTCGAGTTCAGGTATTGAAGCCATGAAACTGATATACAATGTTACTTTAAAACAGCATTGGGTTATTCTAATCAAAACAAAAAAATTTGTGGTATCCGCTTTGTAACAAATTGTCGCAAACTGTCACAAATCAAGGAAATAGTCAAACTTTTGAAAGAGGATATGGAGGACTGTTGTGGTAAACTAAAAATGGCAGGAAAGAGCTGATATTCAGAACCATTGAATAGAGGCAAAGTGCAGTTTCATGCACTATGCAACTTTTTCCTTTTAATAGGAAAGAAAATTCTGCTCTTAATATTTATAGTTAATGAAATGATTTTCTGAAGTAGTTCAAATAATCTCTGTATGATTTTTTGATAGATAACACAAGTTTTGGGAGCAGTTCATCAATAACATCCTTTCCTGTATTGCAACGTACAGCTGAAGAAAAAATACTGAACTCAGATAGGCTTACGCTGGAAAGGTGAGAAATTTTTTTAGTAGGGTGTATTTGAGAATATGTAGTTGTCATGTTCTGTACGTAAGATTTATAGACATCATAACTTGCGACTCTTGGGTCTAATGGTCTAAAGTGATGAGTATTTTGGTAATGCCCTTTGTGGTAGATGGTATGTGGGTTGTTGGTGGTATGTATGTGGTTTTTGTTTTTTTTTTTTTCTTCTGAGCAAGATGAATTAATTCCCATGGAGAAATTTTGTATCAGTCTCCTTGTGATAAAAATTAAACACGACTGTAAGTATGATTGTAGAGCAGTCATCTAAGGTAGTAACATGGTGTTAAGGTTTTTCTATTTTAAACTACAGAACTAGCTTAAGAGTTTGATTGAAGGTCAAGCAAGAGATCTATGGAAAATCAGAGCTTAATGTATATCTAGTTCTAGTCTGATGAATTAACTTTTTTGGCCCTGGTTATCTGAAAGACGCATTTAATTGTAAAGACAGAGCTTTTTGATTTGAGGAGGAGAGCTGGTGAGTTTTTTTTTTTTTTTTTTCTTTTTAAGGTTTACGTAGTCCAAAGAGTTGTGCGAGCTCAGTAGGACTGAGGTAGTCTGGAGGTAGTCCTAAGATGGGAATAACCATTTTTAGTATTGCTTCCTGTATTTTTTTACTCTGCATATTAACACTTACTGTTTCATGTATTTGTAGTCTAAATGTAAAGTTCTATAAACCAAAGAAAACTATGTAGATGTAGCACACCTTGAATTCTAATCTAAACAGGTGGCTTATGTGGTTTCTGATAAAACCTTGACAGCTTGTATCTATTGAAATTTTATAGTGTGGTCACAACATGAAACTTTTGAACTGATGGTTATTGTGCAAGATTTCTATGTAACAAGCAAATCTCTGATTAAGAACAAGCATTCTGAAAATTCTGAAAGCATTTCTACTACATTTTGGTGCAAATATTCTTATATTAAAGAGTCATTGCTGCATCCTACGATTGTTTAAAATGGAGTTAGCAAACTTAATTACCTTAATTAAGACAATGTACTTTTTTCATTTCAGTCAGAGTGAGTAACATGAAGGGTGGATTACTGATTTGTTATTTAAGGTTGTGTGTTGTTTTTCTTCTTCTCCCCTCCAGGCAAAAACTGACAGTGTGCCCAATTATTGATGGGGAAGATCATCTTCGCCTTTTGAATTTTCAGCATAACTTTATAACTCGGATCCAGAATATTTCTAATCTGCAGCATCTTGTTTTCTTAGATTTATATGATAATCAGATAGAGGAGATCAGTGGGCTTTCAACTCTAAGATCCCTACGAGTCCTTTTGTTGGGGAAGAACAGGTAAAAAATAATAAAACTAACTTAGGGCAGCCTACTTTGTGGTGTAATATTGGTGTATCAATTATTTACAGAGTTTTTGGATTGTAATATTGGCTGTGAGACCAGTGAGATGACTCATTTTACCTGGGGTCTTCAGGCTGCTATCCTGGTGACACATACTTGCATGGAAGAGTGAATTTGTGCATGGTGGTTGCCCTGTTTGAGGCTGACAGCTTAGACTTATCAATGTCCAAAGTGAGGGAAGTAAAAATATAAACTAAAAGAGCAACATCATGGCAATACAGTATTTGGGGAATTAAGCTTCTGAAGCTGATCGAACAAATCTTGCTTCCACAGTATCAGTGGGGAGAGGAGAGCTGAGGCTAGCACTGGGCCCCCGCAGAATTTGTCTCAGCACAGAGAAAGCTTACTGATAGAGATAGGATGAAACTTCCTGAAAAAGCCTCTGAAATATCCAGGCTAAAGTCTAAGATGCTGTCAATTTATGATACAACATGAAGTTTATTTAAAAGTCTAAGGTTGTAATGACGCTTTGTAAGGAATTTCTTCAGGATATAATCAGAGATATCCAGCCTTAGGTTTAGGCTAGCATGGAGGAAAAGAGTGTGGAAAAGATATGGAGCAGGCATAGCTATCTCGGGGATCTGAAGATTGCCTGTGCTTCTCTGGAGGGTCTCATATTGGACCTGTTAGCCCCCTCCATGGCCTGTTGATCTAATCTCAAAGTACCACTGCTTGGGTAGAATGAGCAACGGTTGAAAGCATAGGAGCATACAGAAGCAGATAAGGAAAATAAAGTAACTCTCAAAATGTAGGAAGGAAGGTGAGCTAAAGATGTTTGCATGCATGCTACTGTAAACTGTACAGAACTAAACTAATCATAATTATTTCAGTGAAGTTCTTGTGTAAATGTAGGGGACTTACACCAAAGTAATGAATAAAACTTTGCTAATCATCCTATGAATAACCAGTGTTTCAAATTAGGTCTAGACTACATTACTTGTTTTTCTGCAAGTCTGAAGAGAAGTAAATACCTCTAGAATTGTGTAGTTAAGTTTTTCAGTATGATCTGCTCCATAGCTGTTTTTGTATGATTTTATCAGAACATTAAGATGAAGCCAGAGTTTAACCCTTTTTAAAAATGAAACATGGCGTTTGATTTCTTCCCTCCCCCTCACCCCTAATTAGATCAATTGATACTTCTCTCTCATATGGCAGGTATCAAGCAATTTATCTAATACTACTTTCTGTTCATGGCTGTTCTTATTGGAGATACTAAAATTAATCTCTCTCAGGTCTTCTATTTATTTGTCAGGTCTTATTTTGTTCAGTTAGAGTCAGAAAATATGAGGTGCTAGCTGCAGACTGTAGGAATTAGACTGTAGAAATTGATTCTTTAACTAGCGAATTTCCTTCTGAGTAGTGTAAACACCTAATTTTTCTTTAACAGAATTAAAGCAAAATTTGCATGCTTTTTATACAAAATATTCATTGACTCTCTTCTGTCTTACCTGTTTATGCCTTCCTGTTAGGTATCAATTTCAGGAATTTCTGGTTCTTACTCTGTTCTTTCTTCTGCTTCTTTATGAATCTTAAAGCTAGCTTGCCCTGTTTTCCCTTCAGCTCACATTGATTTATCTCGTTCAATCCCGTGACAAGGTTTCTTTTTCAAGGGTGGAATCTCCACAGACTGGAATCAGTTTAGGTTGAAAGGAATGAAAATAGAATGGCCTTAGGTGATAAGCCATCAGGCGCCAGTCCACGGAGTTGCCATGGAAATACTCATTAAAACAGGTGTCTTATTTGTCTTGCTCTCAGCTTCTCTTAGTGGTTTGAAAGAACTCCGAAAAAATCGGAAGGAACCAATTTTTAACCCATGCTGGGAGTGATAGTCATTATCTTGTCAAGCATCAGGTCTTAACACATACAGAAATGGTATATGTTTTTATGTACACCAATTAGAATATCTTTTCTTTATGACATTCAGAGATATGATACAAATTAATCTGACTTCTTGAAATTTGTTCATGAATCCAAAGTGACAGAATGACTCAAGATGACAGAGCTAGAAAGGCAATAAATGTATTATTTTAAAGTATTAGTTTTTGTATTTTTTTAAAGCAATTATAATATATGTCAGTAGGATGTTAATTTCATTGCAAGTATATCATTCAAAATGTAATCTTCTGCTCTGTGTTCAGATAAAAATTATGTTGCTGTATATGAAATTAAAAATCAACACTTAGTCCTGCCACAGACATTTCCAAATTTGGGCAAACTGCATTCACATCATATTTTGTTAATTATATTTTAGGGAAGTGTAGTGTATTTTTATTTCAGAATGTATAATAAGGATTAGCTAAAGTATTTGAGGATGACATTTCTGTGGAGGAGGCAAGTATGTGTTTGGGGAAAAATATGTATGAATATATACACATGTATATATGAATATACAATGTCTGTGTGTGTTTAGGAACATAGACTTAGTGGTTCTTTTATGTAGTGTATGCTTTCAATATTTAAATTGAGCCAAAACCAGCTGTTGGCTACTGCCCTTTCAGACTTTTGTGCACTTGTTGAAATTGGCTGAAGCTAAACTATTCTGGCTTGTCATTTGCCTTCCCCCTTCCCTAAATTATATTTAGTTTTATAGAAATAACTGGTAAGACTTACTAATTGTATAGAACTAGTCTCAAAAAAACTTTGAGAAGTGAGATCATAAAGCTAGGTGGAGAAGGGACCTCTAGAGGTCATCTAATGCACCTTCTGGTCAGAGGACATGTACCTTAGACCAGGTCACTTGGGGCCTTGTCCAGTTGAGTTTTGTGTGTGATGTGTTGCCTCTCATAATTCAGTGCACTTCCAGAAAGAATCTGGCCCCATCTTCTCTATTACCTTAGTTCAGATAGTGGAAGGCAACAATTCGATCTGTTGTTAGCGTTCTCAGCCTCGGTGCTGTGCTCCTTAACTTCCCTCTGCTGGTCTCTCCAGTGTGTCACGGGTCTGTCTGGTACTGGGATGGGAATGACCGGACCTGGGAAGGTTACTCCAGATGCAGCCGCGTGAGAGCTGAACAGAGAAGAGTAAACCCTTTCCTTAACCTGCTGGCTATGCTCTTGCGAGCACAGTCCAGTACACCGTCAGCCTTCATTGCCCTGCCAATTCCTGTTCCTTTTCTTGCATGCTAGCACCCCCAAGCCTCTTTTTGTAGAGGTGTTACCCAGCCAGCCGGTCCCCAGCACTGCCTGGGTTTCTCTTTCAACCCAGTGTGTCTTTCACATGAGACACTAATCCAAAGGGAAGTTCTCTGTCTTACCAGCAAAAGCTAATCTGCAGAATTTTGTTTTTCTCCACACTTCATGGTAGTCTCTTTTGAGCATAGCTGGTTCTTAGCTCAGCTGTAAGTCTTGTAACAAAACTGTATTGTCAGTTTTTCATCTAGTAAGTGTTGAGGATCCTGTTGAAGAATTGCACAAGTTTTGCTTGTAATATTCTTCAGAAACTTCTTTTTTTATGTAAGTTTTAGCAACAGTTCTGAAGTATTTCCTAATTAAACATATAGGTCATACAGGTGTTTCTGTCTAATCTTCTGTCCTGGTTGGCTATTAAATGCTTGTTCTTAGATTTCTGTGTGATAGATGGAATCTCTATTTGCATGAAGTAAAGCATTCATTGATTCTTTGTGACCAAAAAAGATACTTCCTGCCTCATTTGTTTAGCTGGGAGTCAGGCAGGTGTATCATGGATTTTATTGCTTATTTATTGATTCTGTTATTTTGGGAGACGCAACTGGCAAGTTGCATTATTTTCTAAAAATACAGGCCAAGTCCTATAGCCTTTAATTCTAGTAATTCAATGGAAGTATCTGTGGAATTGCTTATGTGTTGAAGGTTTGTGGTCGGAATTTGTTCAGTTGCTCTATTTTGATTATACTCAGTAAAGGAAGAACCAGTAAATAAACTGAAGTTCATGTGCAGATTACCAAGAATATATTTCCTAACTCAACCTATGTTCAAAACTGAGAACTTGTAATAGTACAGCATTTTGTTAAATATTTTACTTACAGATTTTAATTCTGTTTATAGCAAATTATTTGGAGGGAGGAGGAGAATGGTAACTTTAAGTTACTTTAAAGAGTTATGTTCCAAATTGTAGCACTATATATTGCAATATATAGGCATATATTGCATAATATAATATGCAGTATATTTTGTTTATACAGAAGTATAGTTTTTAGATAACCATGAAGAGACATATTGGTAAATGATTACACGTCAGACACGGTTCCTAGCGAAGACTTCATTTTCAGCTTGGACTATGTGTTGTTTTTGCTTATTCTTGAAACAAATGTGTAGTGTATGTGACATGTAATATCTGCCAGCAGATGATGCTGTTGGCTATATAATAGCCTAGGTTTGTCATCTCTACAAATAGGACAGGATAGAAAAGCTCTAAGATTTTGAAGTTTTACAGGAGGAGAAGAAATACTACCAAACTCAGAGATCCATGTTATTTAGATAGGGCCATTGCTTTTCAGTTCTTTATTTCCAGTTGTTCTAGCAAACTCTGAAGAGTCCGTGTCACTATAATCTTTCTTCAAACTGGTTTGGTATTAGCTGCTTTTCAGTAATAATATTTCTTGTTACTTGGATAGATTTATTTTGCTTTCTAATGGTGCAAGTATTACTTCCCTTTCTTTCATAGAAGAGGGAAGTGCATGCTGCTACTATGTTGTATTTTTGACAGTCAGAAAAGAAGACAGGCGCCTAAGGCACGCTCATTTGTTTATTCATTTTAGATGGTTGAGAACTTTATTATTCTTTTAGGTACTCTTCGTAGGCATACATAAAAAGCTAGACTTTTTTAGTTGGAAAATCAAAGCTATTTTTTAATATAACAAAAACACTTTTTATCATCATTTACATGTTTCAGATTAAAGAAAATCTCAAATCTGGAGAACCTAAAAAACCTTGATGTTTTAGATCTTCATGGAAATCAGGTACAGTGCCATAAATTTGTTTAAACTGCTTGCATAGTAAGAGACACAATGCATCATGTCTAAACTGTTGCTTTTTGAAGGGGAACTGCTAGTGAAATTTGTAACAGTTGAGTTCACAGAAATCAGTAAATTAATCATAGGTGGTATGGTGTTATTTTGAATCCTGGTATCCAGTCTGTTGTATTTCCAGCATTTTGACTTTCAGAAAGTTACAGCAACTAAAATGCTGAAATAACCAAGTATAAGAGCATTCATTCAGGTAGACCTATAGAATAATCATCTAACTTAAGTAGTTGTGATATAGTTAAAATAGTATGGTCACTCATGGACAAATTTAAGCTCACTTTTTTTGAATTCTTTCTGCTCTTGATGATCTTACAAAACAACATCCGTTAAATATCTGTAAATCCTTTACAGATTCCTACAGGAAAAAGAACGTATCCAAGCTCTTGATTCATTCAGGCTTCTGAACTGACTTAAGTGACTTAAGTTCTATTGAGTTTTTCCAAGTTGAGACGATGCAGTCACGTGTGTGTATTCTAAATAGCTTATCTGCATGATGCATGAAGTTTCAGCTGAAGTATATATGGGAGAAAAATTACCGTTTAACGGATATGTCAGAAGCAGCTTAAAGTAAATAAGGGTAAACCAGATAGTGTTCTTTTATAAAATAAATTTAAAACACATGGAATACAAAATGTTCCATGGTTGAGCTGTTTAAAACAACATATGGTTATTGTGACTGTATAAAGCCAATGTGTGAATTTTCTGGATTCCTGCTTTGACAGTTCTGACTTCTTACTGATGTGTTATGTTCTTTATTACATTACTGCTCGACAGTGGGGAGTGGGAATGCTATAAACCCCTCTCCCCTGCCCCAAATAACACTATAATCAGCTATTGTCATCTGTGATAATTTTGTGGCTTCTGTGAATAACATAATTAATCTAGTAGTATGCATGTTGTGCAGTACTGACAGATGCATTATAGGAATAGAGTGACATTGCCACTAGAGTCTTGGAGGGGCTACTTTTTAGGATGGCTGAAATGTTTGTGGATGTGTAGTTATAATCCTCACCTTATTGCCACTGTAAGTTTTTATATGGTTTCTTACAGATTAGGCATGCAGATGTGTGCAGGCATTTTTGTCTAAGCAATTACACATATGTCATCTTGACATTTTCACTTAAGTCAGTACTCTTAAGTATTGCTGGGGAAAAAAACTGTCAGCACACTTTTATAGCAAAGTGGAAGAATCACCAGTGGAAATAAAACGTAAATGATACTCAACTTTTTCAAATGTTCGAAAGTAGACCTTTTCCTGAAGTTTGTACAGCAGCTTTTAAATTAATTAGAACTTCATTAGGAGCGTGCAACCAGCTGCTGTTAGATCAGCTCCATGACTGTAGGCCAACCTTGGACCAGAGAATATCACAAATTAACTTGTATCAGGAGTGCAGTCTTAAACTTCTGGAGCATAAGTGCTTTTCTTTAGTAAGTTTGAGTCAAATGTCCATGCAAAGCATCTGAAAATGGGATGTTTAGTTTTCTGGGCTTTTTGTTTTTGTGTTTTGTTTTTTGTAAGCTCAGTGTATTTTTCATGGAGTAGATCAAATGAAGACTCTGAACTTCTCTTCCATTAATGAGCTATATCTTTTTGTTCCTTTCCAACTTAGGGCTAGGCAAATTTTGACTTTCAAACTCTTTTTTGGTTGAGGAATTAATGACTTTGAAATACCAGTCTGTCGTACATGTTTAGTTTTTTTGAATGCATAATGAAGAATGAAGTAGTGAGTTTGAGACGCTATTTAAGAGTGTATCAGCCCACTGTATTGTTTTCAAGTCTGTTTTTTGTTCTCATTAATAATAGAGTGGCTATGTGCCTTTTAACTGGAGATTGAGGTTCATGGAACCTTTACTTGGGCAGCCTTCTATTTTAAACTGTATCTCTCCCAAATCACACATTTTCTCAAGAATTCATTTCAACTACAGAATTGGATTTGAGAACATCAAAAGATGCATTCAGGTGTTCCAGAGTGTAGCAGTTAAAACAACAGATCAGTGGAATTAAAAATGAAGTGTTGGGGTATGGTTCAAAATGTCTGATTCTAGTCAGTGTTCTGTTGATGCCGTGTTCTGTTGATACCATGTCTTGTAGCTAACATGTGTATATATATATATTTTTTTTTCCTCGAGTTCAGTAGGGATTAATGGCAATCAGGAATGCAGAAACAGAATATCCTACTTGTCACTCATGATGAAAAATAATAGCAAACAGGACTTCCTGTATCTTAGCAAGCTCTTGATACATCTGGTTTGTTACATTGCTTATGGTATTATCCTGTTCCTAATTCTTGGAGGAAGGTTTAAAAATCTACAATATATCTCATCAGTTTTGCAACTTGAAATCAGGGGCAAGCAGCAGTTTTCCTTGCTGGGGATGGTTCTGCATTCCAAGTAAAAGACTTAACTGCACTTTTGTGGTGTGCATCACTCCTGTTTTTTTTTTTTCTCATAACTATGAAAGTAACATAATTATGAAAGAATAAACATACTGAAATTCACTTTGCTGTACAGAAATGCCTTTGGCTGCCATTCTAATATGATTTGTATGTGCTGTCTGACTATTTGATAGTTCTTCTGCACAGCATTTTCAGTTTCTCAAAAAAATTTTCAGTCACTGAAACACTGTTTTGGTTAATGCTACCATCTTTTCAGTCATACTCTTTCTCATGAGCTACAGATATTTTCATGGCACTTTTGTCTTTGTTTTCTCACATCTACAAGAAACATGTCTTTGTATGTAAATTATTTAATGATATGGCATGGGAAACTTGTATTCTTGATCCAGCTTTAGGGCTTTTTTCTAGAAAAGAGCTGTCTTTGACATCATCTGTATCTTGTTACCAGGACTATTTTTAGGATTTTCTTAATATATTCTTGGGCCACAGTGTAAAATTCGTACTGTAAAAGGCATTGTTCAGGCTTGCATATGTTATTTTTTGGTTGTCCTGATTACAAACTATTTTTTTCATAAATACAAAAAAGTTTTTTTTAAATTGTATTACAGAAATTGTCATTGTAGTTAAAATTCCCCAGGGGCAGGGGTTGATACTGAACTCTCCAGGAAGAAGTAAATGGATTCCTTTAAGAATGGTTTTGATGAGCTAAAATTTAGATGTAATTTTTTTTGAGTGTTATCTGCTCAACAGTATAATTGCTGTATAGATTGTAATTGGCCTAAGACATGGATGTCATATAAATGAATATATGTCAGATCCTGAGGAACAAGTCAGCCTCACCTCAATCCCTGGGAAGCTGATGGAGCAACTAATCTCTGAAAGCCTTTCCAAACGTGTTAAGGACAAGAGGGTGACTGGGAGTGTAGTCAGCATGGATTTATGAAGGGGAAATCATGCCTCACCACCCTGATAGCCTTCTATAACTACATGACTAGCTTAGTGGATGAGTGGAGAGCAATGTTGTTTATCTTGGTTTTTAGCAAGGCTTTTGACACTGTCTCCTATAACATCCTCATAGAAGCAGTGATGAAATACAGACTAGAAAAGTGGGCAGTGATGTGGATTGAAAGCTGCCTGCCTGAACTGCTAGGCTGAAAAGGCTGTGATCAGTGGCACGAAGCCCATCTGCAGGCCCGTTTACTAGTAACCTGCCGCAGGGGCTGATGCCATTTGTTTTAATCGATGAGCTGGACAGGGGGACAGTGTACCCCGAGGAAGTTTGCAGGGGATACAAAACTGGGAGAGGTGGTTGATGCACCAGATGGTTGTGCTGCGATTCAGCTGCAGGCTGGAGCAATGGGTAAATAAAAAGCTCATGAATTTCAAAGCAAAGTTCTGCATTTGGGGAGGAATGACCTTATGCACCACTACAGGCTGGAAGATGACCAGCTGAAAAGCAGCTTTGCATTAAAGCGTATGGGGACAAGAAGTTGAACAGGAGCCAGCAGTGTGCCCTCGTGGCAAAGGTGGCCAAACATCATTGTGGCCCACGTTAGGAAGAGTGTTGTGAGCAGGCTGAGAGAGGTGATCTTGCCTCTCTGCTGAGCGCTGGCGAAGCCATACCAGCAGTGCTGTGTCCAGGTCTGGGCTCCCCAGTGCAAGACAGACATGGATTTACTGGAGGGAGTGCAATGAGGGGCCAGAAAGAGGTTGGAGGGACTGGAGCATCTCATGCTCCAGGAAGAGAGGCTGAGAGCGCTGGGACTGTTTAGCCCGGAGAAGAGAAGGCTCAGGGGATCTAATCAATGTTTATTAACACCTGGCTGGGGGCAGTAATGAAGATGGGGCTGCACTCCCCTCAGTGGTGTCCAGTGAAAGGATAAGAGGCAATGTGTAGGAAACTTGTTTAAACATAAGAAAACTATTACCATCAGGTGGTCAAACCTAAACAGGCAGGTTGTGGAGTCTGGGCCTGGAGCAGATGATCTCCAGAGGTGCCTTCCAACCTTGACTGTTCTGTGATTCTCTGATTCTGAGGTGAGGGTGGCTTTAGCCTGAAATCACTGTCTTTTAGTTAGCTATTTCCCCTGTTTACGGAAATAAGAGACCAAAAAAAGAAAGTAGAGAAGAATTATTTTGAGGGTACTAGTGAAGTGACAAATAATTCTCTATTGCAAAAATCCCACTTACTAAAGCCACAAAAAACCTCTTTATTGCATGAAGACTTCTGTGGCAGTAGATCGAACTGTAGTGCACTGAAACAACATCCTATTACAGTACTCACTGAATGACAGTCTGTATTTGAGGTTAGGATAGCAGTGTTCCTGTGGTTTTGGTGTTCATAAATCCCACACATTTGATGGAATTATGTAAGAAATCTGTTGATCTTCAGTGCACTTCCTGTGGCGCATACACTGAAGGCTTCTATTCGTCGGTTCTCTTACTGCTTTAGAGTAAAGGTCGATCGCATGTCATTTTATAGAATATTTTAGTGATTTATTTGTTGAAAAATACTGCAGTTGAGTTTTCTTCAAACTGGTTGATTTGTCTGTTATTTTTATACAGTTGTCCTATGTGATTCATATTCTCCTACATATTAGAACAGTATTCTATTTTAAGGCATTTTGTCTTTCTATACAGCAGCTTTGTCTTGACTGGGTTTCTTACCTTTTCAAATTGCCACACTTTAGTTAATGAGCACACATCATTCTCTCCCATTAAGAGACTGACTTCTCTAGGAAGAATATCAGGCGAGCAGTCTTTAGCACAGTAGAGTTGTTGGAAGATTAGTTTACTTGAAATACAAGAGGGTGAAATGTTACCAAAAGCTGACTTAAATTCAGTGGCTCTAACCTCATCAGCCTCTCTCTGTACTCAAGGGGGAGAGACAGATGAAATCACCAGACGGTGATTTCGTGTTACTGGATTCTATTAGATGATATAGTGAGGGGAGTCTTTTCCTTTTTTTTTTTTTTTTTTTTTTTTTTTTAATTTCTCCTTTAGGTTAAGTGAAGCCTCCTTAATGAGGCCATTGTGAATGCAGTCCCTAGGATGGATCCCAACATATACAAGAATACTTGACATACATTTTGTCATCTAACTGAAATGTTATAGTATGAATGATGTTGCCTGACAACAGTACTATTGCTACTACACTACAAAACAAACTGCTGCAGTAGTATTACTGCTTGTAACTGAGATATGATGCAGAACAGAGTCTCTCTGTAGTCTTTTTTCTATAGTTTGGCTTCTCTGATATCGTTAAATGAAACTTATAATTTAGTGTAGTAGGTTTAGAGAGAAACAGTAAGTCTTCTTGACTCCTGCAAGTTATTCTGCCAGAGTGGCTCTTCAGTGAATGTGATATTCCACAATCCTTTTTGAGCATGTTGAAGGTACTCACATATCTGGCAAGAAATAAGTATTGTCATTTAATTCTCCCCCCCCTTTTTTCCTTTACAGTTTTGTAGCTGTTATAGGACATCTTATTCACGATAAAATATTAAAATATTTTATATGTAATATCTACAGCATAATATCTGACCAAATAGTTTTCATCCTTATTTCAGTAATGTAATTCACTAAAGAAATACTCTAAGGTTCTTGTAATCACTTTAAATTTATTGGGATTAGAACCTATAATGTACAATATCTTTTATATGTTGCCTCTGATTCTAGAGGATCACTCAACAGTTAAAAAAAAAAAAATTAAACCTGTGTACAAATTGTATTAGAGTTACTTAAAATGCATTAAACTGAAAAAAAGTGTTTCATGATGCACAGTAGCTCTGCATAAGATATTTCAGCAGTCACTGTTAACAGACACAATGTAAATACTTAGAATAATAGAATAGAATTTTCAAATTCTTCAAAAATACTGCTAAACCCTAGCTAGAAAGACTTTTCTTATGTTAATATTTGTGGAGCTGTAGCAGTTTAGAGGAAAGCTAGATTCCTTTTTTATTCTTAGTCTCTTTCCTTCCCCATTTCAGATGTAAATCAGTTCCATAGACCGGGTGAAGCTTGTAAGACTGGAATGTTTCCAAGAGCTTGGAGGGGAGGAGAAATAAAAGGAGTAAAATGTTGTTTGCTTTTTGGAAAATATTTTGATTTATTTGGGTACAGGATATCTTGGCTAAATACAGTTTGTTCTGAACTCTGTGTCCTGTCTGTCCCTCTTCCTCCTCCCCCAGTGAGGACTGTAATGGCGAACTGAATGTGCTTTAAAACATCAAGATGTAGTATTCTAAAATGCTTAAATGCAAAACCTTGTTCAATATTTTTTGGTGGTGGTGTTCCAAATCAAACCTTTAAATGTCTTATTTCTAAAAGAAAACCCCTTAAATGTCTTATTTCTAAAAGAAAACCCTTTCACATAATAACAGTTCATAAGAAGGTTCAAAAAAAAAAAAAAAAATCTGTGTAATGCCCAGTAAAATATTGCACTTAATGATTGTACTTGACCAAAAAGGAATCAATTCCTTTGTTGTCATTTTTTCCTGGTTTTACTACATGATTTAGTAAGCAGCTTAATTTTAATGCTGCCCATTAAAATTTGTAAGAAGATACAACATCCTAATAACATTAATTTTAATTTCTATGTAAAACCTCTATTATTAACAGTAATACAGATAAATGGATAATAGTACAGCATTGCTTTCTTCAGAGACCTTGCACGTGATTGTGTGTATTGTATACGTAATGTACTACAATTCAAATTTTAATTATGTTTAATTATAGTGTCAGACTTGCTTTGCGATGCTGTACAGCACTGTCATTCTAAGGAGGATTGAGAGATTTGGTTGTATAGCAGGGTTTCAGTATAGGGCCACTCACTCTACCTTCCTGTGAATTTGATGTGCAATAATAGAAGGTTCTGGTGAAGCAGCTTTTAAGAAAAAGTGCTGTTTAAACAAGAGATATAGTGACAATACTTTCATATCTTATCTGTTAAACTAGCAATAAATAGCATAATTATTTGGAATTCAAGTTACTGTCTTTAATTCAATTTTCAGGATCAGGGTAAGAAACAAAGAGATAAGTCTCTATTAAAAATACTCTACAAAATGAGCTTTACAGAACAGTATTTACTAATATTTTGTTTTAAGGCTAAGAGAGTTTATTATCTGATAGCTACATCTGGTCTTTATAACTTAAAAGTAACATGACTTTAGATTAACATTCAGTTTTTAAATAATGTACTTCCACACACACTGGGTAGCCTGTGCAGAGGACTCTAATTGTTAGCTTGATTTTTTCCTGTAACAAAGTAATAAATGCTGTATGTTCTATATAAATCCCTTTAAAGACTTTTTATTTTAGGTAGAGTTATATTAGAATGTATTCTGTCTTCTAATGAGTGAGTGCATTAAAGTTAGCAAAATAAGCTAGGTTTTACTGAAGGC
Organism: Dromaius novaehollandiae; assembly: GCF_036370855.1. NCBI lineage: Eukaryota > Metazoa > Chordata > Aves > Casuariiformes > Dromaiidae > Dromaius > Dromaius novaehollandiae. The sequence continues at coordinate 17,954,277 of NC_088107.1, read as the reverse complement.
AGAACTTGAGTAGGTATATTTGTAACGAAACTTACTCTATACTGTTTGAAATTAAAAAAAAATCATTAGAACTATTTTTTTGTTTGTTTAATTGTATGAATCATTTTCTTTTCCAAAGGTTCAAGACTGCAAATGTAAGGAAAAAAAATGCAGCTCGGTTGTTGCAAACGTGGACGACTTTTAAATTATCTCAGATATATACCATAAGATGCTACTGTTGTACAATTTAATTATTGATTAGTGGTTATGCTCTGCATAACAATCTTCTCTGGTTTTCTTTCCTTTTTATAATTTTTTCATACCAAAGGATTCAAAAATACAGGCAAACAAAAAGTGCAGAGCAGTGTTTTATTCAATGTTTCCAAGTAAAATCTTTTAATTTTATGTATTTGAAGATTATTATTAACCATTTTGTAATGCTTTTAATTAAATTATTAATAGAAAATAACATTTCTTTTAACAGAAAGAAATTGTATCTGCCACTTTTAATGGTATTTGAGTTGCCTAGAAAGAGATGAGTGGCTCGTTTATTAATAGATGTAGTATGTACCAAGAGCTGGTACGTCTTCGTTCATGCATGCGTGAGAATAAATAGACAAAATCCAATAGAGCTGACAGTCTAAAAACTGAGCAAAGTTATAAATAGGATCTGTATAAATTGTTGATGAAATCCTTATCTCTGCAGTAGCAGTAAGATGCTCAGATCATTTCAAATTCTGCGTTGTGGTTTGCTGTAATTCTGGCTAAACAGACATCTGCAGAGGCCTGTACTCTTCATGCTAACCATCTGCTCTTGGCTTTGTTTTTACAAGTCTCTGTCAATATACATTGTTCTGAACAGTGGTATTTTCTGTTCCTTCTGCTATTTACTGTTTTGGTATCCTAACAGTTTTACTTCATGCATACATTTTTATTTTCTGCATATAATACACATAAAGGTGTGATGAATAATAATTTGATCAGTAGTTGAATCAAAAATTCTTCTGAGGGGTGATTTACATGTTTTCTGCCTAACATGTATGCATTTCAAAAAGCTTTTTTTGGAAAAACTCCTGGAGTACTTAGAGCAATATATTCAAGTCGTATGTCATTTATATATACATATATACACACATGCATGGAAACTATTTACATTTTGAAAACTCAGTGTTGTTGGTGATGGCTGCCTTCCCTCTTCTCCTGTTCCAGAAGCTACTAGACATCTTCTGAAATTGGCATGGCCAGATTTGTACTGGCCTAAAAGATTAGAAAGTCCATTATCATTGGGAAGGTGTGTGACACCAATGCACTATCTTGTTTATCTGCATCTAATTGCTGTTGGCAGCTTGCAGGAGGAATAGCGTGCCTGGCTAAGTACAGGGTGTCGAAGGGCGCTTACGCTGATCTCATGTCCAGCCAGATGGGGCAGATGATCATTCTAGTTGCAAGGGAATTCATTGTATTTTTTAGTAGCTTTGTGCACTCTGTCTTTGGATACACTGCCACACGTTGTGAAAGGCTGAAGTCTTTTCTATGGGAAAACCTGATACTCCCTTTACCATCATATAACATGGGTTTTAGTAAGGATATGAAATGAACATCCCCCTGTGCAGTGACAAGCTACTCCATGATATTGCTGTATGCAAGTCCTGCATGAACACCTGGATAGATGCTGGAGGACAGATCCCAGATTACTCTGAGAAACAGGTATCTGGATAAAGATCCTTGAGTCGATTACTGAGAAATACAAAGAGCATAAAGAGAAGCCATATTGCGTCAGCCGAGAAATCATTAATGCCCTTGTAAAACACAGTTACATTCCCACAAGTCAAAAATAAAATTAAGGGTCCGTAGCCATCATTATCCTTTTGATTAAACTTATTCAGTAATCACCTGAATCTTTAAGATAGTGAAAATAAAAGCAAACCTAAAGCAGTGGCCTGTTCAGTGCAAGTTAGTCATTTTGTTTGATCCCTCCATTTTCTGATCGCAGGAAGCCATGAGTTGCCAAGAAATGCTGGAGACCGTCAAGCAAACATGCTGTGTATCCAAATGAAGGATGCTGCTGCTTTCTCTTTCTGACTTTTATTTGAGCATGTCTCACTGAGTCCAGCAATCATCAGCTCATAAAATTCTTCCTTACAAATTCCATGCCAGAATAACTGCTTCCTTCTCCAGCGGGCTGTGGCTGCTCTTGGCTCCCGATGCGCAGCAGGCCCCAGTCCTCGGGACCCGCTGGGGAGCTCCTAGAGAGCGCGGTGGATGCTGCTGCTGACCTTTTAAAGGCATGAAGGGAAGTCAGTGCCGACGTCTGTGATGGTGTGGAGCTACGATACCACGTACTTCTGTGGCAAAGTACTGGGAGGTTTGGATGTGTGTCTGAGTGCCTTTGGAGACAAACTAAGGATCAGCCGTGCACAAAATTTCCCTATTTTGGCATACCATAACATCATCAGTGTCCTCTTAGGCTTATGATATGTCAGGGAGTGTCTTTTGAGGGTGCTGCTACAGCACAGCATAGCTGAAGTAACTTAATTTCTGATGGTAAGGAGAGGACTATTGGCTTGATTTCACTGTGGTATGACTACAAAGATGTTAGTGAAGTAGATACTTCTACTTAATCTCAGCTAGGCTATAGCTTGTTTTCAGCAATTTATGACAGGATTATCCAGTTTAGAAAAGTTATAAAAAGCACAGTATTGGATTAAGTTGATTCTGGTTTTGTCTGTAAACATTGCTTTTTAAAAATACGTATGTATATACTATATATATCTATTGTGTATCTATGTAAAAAACAGTGTGCATGTTTATACTTCTTTTACAGATTACTAAAATAGAAAATGTCAACCATTTGGGTGAACTGAGAGTGTTAAATCTTGCCAGAAACCTACTAACCATTGTAGAAAATATTAATGGACTGGATTCACTCACAGAGCTCAACCTTCGTCATAATCAAGTCTGTGCTATAGTAAGGAACAAAAACAAATGTTTCTAATTTTTTTAAAATGAAGATATGCTATTATTTTAATTTGTTTGAGCCATGTCAGCATTTCAGATTTGTGAAATCTTTGTTCTTCTGTACTGTCTTGTTTTTGTTGTTTTTCTGCAGTGTTCATTTTTACACTGTGAAGGTGAAAATAACATAGTGACTTATTCAGTGTTACTTTGTTTAAATGTGATTGCTTGTTGTAGCTGTACAGATCTTGATAGCACATGATAGTGGGGAAAAAAGATTTCTGGAGAAGCTTTGTGGCTCTAATGCATGGATTTGGAGACTACCATACAAGGTTGTTTCATAAAAGCAAAGCTCTCTCCCCTTAGTTTCTGTAGATCAGTTAAGCAGTTAGGCCATCTTAGATTTAATCTTTTTATGTATATTTTGGTGGAGAGCATAGTTGATGCCCCTTTCTCAAAGGGAGGGAAATAGGTTTACTTTTATCAGGAGAATGTTGCCAAGTTTTCTTTGAGATTTTCATGTGTTTTTATAGCCAAATTGAGAAATCTTGGTGCAAATTATTCCTTGCCCTATCCCTTGTCCTCTCCCCTTCCCTCTCCCACAAAGCTGGTTGGAAGTGGGATAGTAATTCTGTGTATCTGGAAATTTTGTTGCTGGCTGCATGGGTTCCAAGATTTCCTCCAGCATCTCTTTTCAGATTCGATTGCTCTCTATTGGGTCATTCAGTGGGCCAAGTAAAAGCAAAAAACCAGCACACCTGTGCGCACCCGCACACACCTACACACACCTACCTGCTAACAGTCATTTTCCCTCACAAGAACTCATAGTAAAAGTAAAAACAGGTATTGATCTTGTAGGCAAAATTTCCCAGTTGGAGCTTTAACTTAACATTGTAAGTCTTTATGCTCCAGAGGATTAAGCTTTTCATTTACTACTTTAGGGTTTTAATTTCTTCTTCTGGAATTGTGGAAGTGACTCGCGTATGGTATGGCCTGTGTATTATTTGAAAAAATACTTTTTAAATAATACAGTCAGTCTACTTAAATGTGTGTATTTGTGTCCTCATGTTCTTGTTAATAAGGTCTTGGTCTCAATGCAGATTAATTTTTTTGAAAAAAAGGATTGTATTTAGCAATTTATAGAATATAATGTTTGTGGGAAGGCTGCTCTGTTGTCTGTTGTAATTCATAGTTTTTAGAAAATGGTTTTAAGTCAGTGGCTCTCATTGGTTTTGGAGAAGCCTTCTGCTGTTGCTGAGACATTATTTCCTCAAATTCCTGCTGATTTCTGATTCTGTAACTGTCCCTTCCCTCAACACCAGTTATGTTTCCCGGATTCTCTCTTCCTTGCTCACAGCTGGTGCCTTCTTGCCTCTCTCAGGAGCAGTTGCTGTGTTCTCCTTGCCTCCTCTAGCTGCAAACGTAGAGTTAGCATGAAAGTTAATGAGTTATACGCTTGGGCTCTGCTATATCTCACCGTAGTGTTTTATTTCTCCCTGGCCAGAAGCACTGTTTCAGAAGATATTCTGTTTATGGAATTGTTTTATTTTGTCTATAATATAAAAATAATTGTTACCCTGCCTAAATTCTAATGGATCAGTTTGTGAATTGGATGGTGACTTTAGCAAACATGGCACTAAGTCTCCTTCCTCTAGAGAAGGACTCCTAAGTCATATGAAGTCAAGTTTTGGACACTTTATGGTGTTTGAGATATGAAGTAAATGTGTGTTTCTTTCCTAAAATCAAATCTTTTTCTCATTTTAATGGTAGGTGCTTTCTTTTAAATGCATATGTATTAGATTTAACTTTTTGAAGTAGAAAGACATTGGAAGCGTGAAAGCTGCGCTATTTTGTGTTGAATTCATAATTTGTTGCAATATGACATTACTGCAAATCCAGAAACATAAAAACAAATTTATCATCTCATGGAAAGAACATCCAGGTTACTTTATTGCTGGAGTACCTGAGTAGTTGGGGGGAGAGAGTTGGCTTTTTTGATTTCTTTCCTTTAAGGAAGAGGTTTAGGTTTTTTTTACTGTTGACTGAGTGAGATAATTACTTTTTGGCATTTAAATCATGACATAGGTATGGTATAGAGCTAAACTGAAAAATTTCCACTTTGAATTCATAAAAAGAATTTGGTTTCTACTGTATTGGCTGTGGTTTAGTTACTCGGTTATTATGACAACACTATAATTATGAATGGGGTCTTGTTTAACTTGATTATTCCTTTAAATGACAGGATCTTTAATGTCCAAACTTGAAAAAGTTTTCCCTCCCAAAATGATGAAATTAGTCTAAGCTAATATTTAAATGCTTTTCTCTCTCAATACATTTTTGTGAACCTTCCTTATTTTCAACTTTTTTCTCCTCCTGTGAGGGCTAGAAATGTATTATTCTTTTATAGGAAATAATGATGTTCTCATTTGTCACACAAAATGAGGTTCCATACTAAACTCCATACTGAGTTGCAGTTGACTATATTGGGTAATTAGAGTTATCCAATTCGATTGCAGCCTGTTGAAAAAATTAAATGTGTAATCATCTCCTATAATCCTTTGGCCTGAGATTAGTAGTTTTGGGGCCATTCTTTCTTTGAGATATTCATCAGATTTCACTGGAAATCTTTGAATCAAAAGTAGTAATTTTTAAAAGAATAAATTCTAGTTCATCTAGAGCTGTAGGATTTGAAAAAAGCAGTCCTGAGGTAAACTGGAAGTGTCTTCAAGAAGTTAGACTATTCTGAGGAATGTCAAGGGGGCAGAATAAACGATTACAAAGGGTCTCATCTGGCATTAAAAGCATGAATCTCTGCGTACCAGGAATTATGGAATGTCTATTTACTTCTCATCCAGTAGTGAATTAGCATCCCTAATTAGGAAGGTGATCTCTATTTTTGTTTGAAAGCAATACCTGCTTGCCTACTTTCAGGTATTAAAAGCTGGAGATTGTGTCTGTCATCTGCAGCCTGCCTGATCTTAGACTTGGAGAACTGGTTAAGCTGTACATCATCTTAGGGTGAAAGCTCCTGCCTCATAGGTCCGCTGCCTCAATGACTTCATACCGCAACTGAAGTTGCTGCAGGCCTTCCTTTTGACTACGGTGTTCACTCTCGGGCCTGTGAGGCTTGCAGCATATCTTTCGGGACAGCTATCATGCTAGTTACACAAGTCTGTCTTCGCAGGAAGTTACTTTGTATTCCCAAACACAAAATTCTTCGATCACTTAAAATCTGTGCTGCTTAAGAAAAATTATTGTGCACAGTCTGTCCTTGTGTGTATTTCAACTAGTATCGTGCTTCCTCCGCCCTTCCCGGAGCATCAGCACTGTAAGTAGCCTTAGCTGCTGAGGGTACGTCTAGATGACAGTTGGGAACTCAGTCTCTCCACGGTCTGAGGTAGGTGGTTTCAGAATAGCTCTGAAGTAGGAGTTTTGCAGCCGCAGTTAATACAGACCTAAGCTAATAAGCCCTGCTTATTATAGACAGAGCTGTGAGCCTTGGTATGGATTGTTAGCTCATGCGCAGTGTTTCATTAATAGCCGCAACACAGCATCTTCAGAGCTGCCTTGTGCTTAGCTGACTGGGTAGAATGAGCTACTGTCTGTTTGCAGAATGCTGTGCAGATATGTTCTAGATCTGATGGTGGGAGGAAGGACTATAGATTTGCCTGGAGGCTAAAATCAAAGTAGTGAGCCCCTGTGCCACTTCATGCTGTGATGAGATTAGTGTCCACTGGTGGCAAGTTGGAGTGTGCTCCTTAGCAGGATAAAGAGATACCCTCTTATAACCGATGGGTAAACGGTACAGTCTGAACGGTATGTGCACCACTGCAGACTGCTGTCTGGCCATTGTGGATTTATATTTCATATATAGTTTAATCTTTCTTGATGTGTTTCAGCTTACTAATTCCTTGAACTATTTTAGGGCACTCTGCAAAGGTCTTTAGTGGTATTTATTAAACTCACAATTACTCATTCTTAAAACTCACTCTTTTATAAATTGTAATTCTGTATTTTGTCTAAAGGTATCTTTGTGATCAGACTTCAGATTCTATATAAACTTAAAATCAATGAGGTTACTGAGTGTAAAAATCCTTCAGTTTTTCTCTGGCACAAAAGCCATTGCTATTTCAAAGTGCTAGTTACCCTGCTGCATGGCACAGGTTAGCACTTCAGAAGCGTTATTGCAGTGTGCTCACAAAAGAATTTTTTTTAACAATTTGGTTACAGTGTACTTAAGGTGCAGCTTAAATGCTGAAACAGCACCTTGGCTTCCTTCCCAAAAGCCTGTTCAAAAACCAGCAGCAGTTTCATCCTCTATTCTTAACATTGTTTGCCTTGCAAGTGGTGCAGCTTGTTCTGCAGAGTAGATATCTGCACTGAAACACTCCCTTGCAGTCTGCACTAGGGAGAAATGGAGCTGCATGTTCAACAGAAATCAATGTTGCAGCAAGGTTATAGTATATAGAAATGAATGTGTTTCTTCGTCAGGCAAACTAGAAAGCTTCAAAAGATGTTATCTTTCAGCAACTGAATTTATGCCTCTTTCTTTCCTTCTAGAAAGATGTGGATACTTTGCCCTGTCTCCAACGTTTGTTCCTCAGCTTCAATAATATATCTAGGTAAGGGGAATAGCAGTTTGCTTCCTGTCAGTAATTTGAGGTATACTGTTACAGCTGTATTTTATTAAATTTTAAATTCTTACACTATGAATGCAGATACTTTTTTGTAACATGTTAGATTGCATGATCAAGCCATTATATATTTCCTACTTTAAACATGAAAAGTTTTTTAAACCTTTTGCATTTAAATGTGATTGTACTATGAAAATTATACTGTGAAAATTCTACTTTTCTTTTAAAGATGATCATTGTTTATAATTATGAAATTTAGAAAGTGTTGTAAATATGTTTTATTGTTAAACAACATGTCTGTTAAAGTGGTATTGTACAAGACACTTAAATACAGTGATTGCATGTTAAATGAAATACGAGCTTGACACAAACTGCTGAGTCAGATTCTGCTTGCTTATGTTGATTAGAGTATTTCATGATTATATTTTACTTGCCCATTTATTAGTCAAGTCTGAAAGGTATATTCATGGTACTTTCACTTTCAAACCAGATGGTAGAAATAGAATAACTCAGATTTCTAAGAAGGGCTTCTGTTGTTTCAAGCAACTAAGCATACTTTGTAATAAATAGAAATATTTGTCTTTTATATTTTTTATATGCATGCATCTTTGGAATCTTCACTTATACTTGTGCCAATACGTAAAAAAGAAAAAAAAAATCAAATTGTGCCTGGATTAATTTTCAGTTTGAGTGATACAGGCTTGCCTTTATCCCTTAATCATCACGAGCCTTTACCAGACTTATTTTGATAGAATCAGACAAATAAGGATAGTGAAAAGATGCTTTATGCTCTAATTCCTGAAAAGACTTCATCGTTCTTGTGGTACCTGTTTTCTTCTGTAAAAATGTTATACTTAATATGAGCTTTTATTGTAATAGCTTCTTGAATGTTTTAAGTTGACCTGCATTATGTTTTTTGCAGACAGCTCCAACCTACTTGTCTGTGTTCCTTAGGCTCTTAAAGTACTGATGCAGTGATCTCCTAAATACTCATGGGTGTTAAGCATTTTAAAAACTCGGAGATGAACTTCAGGAATGTTTAATATACTCTTCTCTTCGTTCATCTGTTAGTCTCTTTACTTCATGTGTTAAACTGGGATAATGGAGAGGGATTTGCTCCACCCCTCCCCTGTTGGATAATTCCCAGATTTGAAACATGCCATTTGTTCTGTTTTTCTAACAAATGTCTTAGCCTGGCAAGAGCGATGGGGGGACTGCAGTAGCTGGTTCCCTTGTCATCAGGGAGCATCACTGCAGTCAGTGGAATTTTTGTATGGTTTCTATGTACTTGGTATATTTCATGTTGTTTTCTGACTCCTTTCTCTCATTGCTTTATGTAGATTCATTGTTTTATTTTTGCGGTCTGCAAGGAGAGAAAAATGTTTTAGATTTTTTTTTGCAAGTTTTTTGAAGATTTCTCAAACTTTACATAATCAGTTCTCAAACTTTGTCATCAGTAGCTTATTTTGAGTATATTATCCTGATTTTTATCTTTTATTCATTGGAGCTTTAGTTAGTGTTAGTAGATCTAGTCTTAGCTTCATACATGTAAGCTAGAAATACTTATTTTGAACATTCTTGCAAATATATAATGTTAATTTGGTTTTAATTTGTAGTTGGAATAGATATAAAATTTTAATTTTAGAGAGAAACAGAAATTTCCCTGCTACAAATTTTATATACCTATATAGGTAGATAGGTGGATCAGTTTAACTCTTTAGATACCTGTAATTATATACATTAAAAAAAAAAAAAAACTTTTTTGATTATAGCATTTGGCTTAGGTTTTTGAAGTAATGACATTCCATTGCAGAATAGGAATTTTGAAGGCTAAAAAGCCTCATTAATACTTGATTTTGAGTTATGCAGGAGATATATTACCTAACAGCAAAATGATTAAGTGTAACAGTAGGTTCTTGGCCATTTTCTGTAGCCATCTGATACTTGGCTTGATGCTGTTTGAACTGATCAAAGAAGCTGCATGCAACCATAATACTAGTGAATCGTAGTGCTGTGTCCGAACATTCCTACAGCCCTTTTAAATGGCTTTATGTATTTTTGAGTTGCTTACCTGATTTTACTATGTGCCATATGGTAATCTTTGAACAATTTTCTCTAGAAACATTTGTGTCTATTCAGTGACTTCTAGGTAATTAATTAGTTATATAGATACTCTGATTCATTCTCTGTAGATGCACAGAGAAAACCCAGAAGTGGAAACAACAGAGTATGTTGCCAAAAACTGGATATATTTATATTATGGATTCATTGAAGTGTTTTTCTAATGCCCATTAAAAAAAATCCTTCAAAAATTTGAAGTGCTTCAGAAGATGAAGCACTTTTCAGTGGTGTAGGATTTTTTAGACAGTGATCCCATGTAAAGTTGTATTACTTTCTATTTTTATTTGTCAGCAAGAATCCTTGTGTCTTAAATAGATACACACTGACATATATGAATTGTAGTTTCAGTAAAAGATTCAGGATTGCCTTTTTAAAATTGTCTGTGGCTAAGACATATATGAATCCTATCATAGGTTGGTTTCATCACTGAACAGTCTTTTCCTCTCCACCTTCAGAGAAGGCCTCAGAATGCTGTTTCTCTGCAGAGCTTTTACTAAAAAAGGTATATGTTAGCAAGATAATATAAGCTAAAACCACACACTGTGAAAGTTGATGCAGATCTGAAACAAAGGATGTCCCATTTCTTCAGCCCAGAAAAAATTTAGCCATTACAAACTGAAGGTGTTCATTCTGTATGGCTGCTGATAATAATTTGTCTCTCTAGGACTAGTTATAAAGAGGGATGAGAAATCAGTTTTTGAATTTGTCATATGGTACTGAGAAGAGATTACAGAAATAATTTTCTTCAGGAAAGATACCCCAGAGAGATTCAGGAAGAGGGTTGTTATTGCTCTTATTTAGTAATGTGAAAAAAAGACTTTAAAAAAAAATGTATTTTCATTATTGTACTTTGCTCCAGGTCAGCACTATGATTGCTTTTTCATTTGCCAAAGCATTGTATTTAGCCATATTGGAAAAAAATGGCTACCAGTTCAATAGGCCTAGTGATTATTTTTCTTGACTCGGTTGCTGAACTGGACACTTGTGAGAAGGAATGTTCTCAATCTAATCTAAACAAGTTTTTTCTCCTCAGCAGAATGAAGAATTATAAATACTTTTGTTAAACATTTATGCAGAAAAGTACAATGGGAATGAAAGGCTGATTTGCAGTAGAAATGTCTGTTTTCATAAGTAACTTAGCTGTTACAGTTGGGTCTCCCATCCCAAGTCTGTTCGTCGACTGAATGCTTTTGAACCTACACTTTGAGCGTGTTACCACCCAAGTTACCGTACTATAGTATGTTGCTTTCTGTCTTTTCTCCAGAGCTTTTCCACTTCATGGAACACATTTTTAAAAAGTCATGGGTGCAAGTATATAGAGAGAGAACAATTGTTCTCCTCAGTAAGGAGGCTGTTTACCAGAAGACAAGTGTCCCAGCTCATGCCTGCTAAATGTTTAGAAGTGAACCAATATCACTGGTGGAGGTTGAACATGCACCACTCTGGAGTACTCTGCTGCCTCATAATTGCAATATTCACATACAAGGTGGGAGAATTGTTTGTATCCCTTCTGGCAGAGGAGAGAGTTGGATGCAGGACTCCTACATCTAGACAGAGTGCTCAGAATGGTCTACTCTGTGAATCTGAAAAAATCTCCAGAAAACACTTCTGGGTAATTAACCCAAAATCACAAATAGTGTCTGTATTACTGAAACTGCCACTTTAGATGAATTCACCTTTGCTAGAAAGAAAGATAGACAGAAAAGTAAGGAGAGTTAGTTGCTCCTGGTTCCTGCAGGAGAAGGTTTTTTGGAAAGAGGGGCCCATGTTCCATCTGAGTGCTAGAGGAGAGGCTTGTTTGAGCCAGTCTGAAGCAGCAGCATCTACAGCTGCTTTGCGTTACGTGAGTGGCTCAACAACTCCTCCATGGTGAACAGGGGCTAGAGAGAGCATTGAGATGTGGTCTCTTGATTGGCATAGAGTGTCAGCACTCACCACGGTTGCGGTTGTCCCTGTGGTTGGAAACGGACAGAAGCTCGTTCGTAAAGTATGTGGTCTGTTCGGCACATGTATTAAAGCTTCACTCCTCTTAGGATTGGGATGCTGGTGTAGTAATATAATATATTAAGTTTCCTACATTGAATTTCTAAAGCTTTATTTTTCATATGTATATGCAAAGATCTGAAAAGTTCACTGGTTTGCACTATTGTTTGCTCTAAAATTGGGTTACTAATAGGGCACCTGAGAGCAGGGTAAAGCAAGCACATCTGTTCTAGCTCCAGAATTAATATTCTGGTATGCTGAAGTGCTGAGTATTTCAGAGCAGTATGTTTAAGTTTAAGGTCTTGAAAACACTAGCAAACTTTCAACTTTTCTGTCATTTTGTGAAGAGATTGGTTTCACTTAAATCCTGTAAATCATATGTAATGGCAGGAGTACTATTTGCTTAAATGTTTGCAAGTGCTTGGAGTAGAACCCTTTAAAGAATATACTGAAGTTATTTGAAACTAATTTTGAAGACCAAGTATTTTCATATTTAAAATAGTTTGTCAAGTAAAATCTATTCTAGCCTAACAGAAATTCACCATTATCCTTTCTTCTGCTAAAATATTTGAATCTGCTCTGCTAACTTCTGTGATGTGTCATTTGGGAAAATCATCTTTTATCTTCAGAGGATATTGAATAGATATTTTAAGTCATATGTCAACATGATCTTCCAATAATGCAGTTAAGCAAGCTGTTTTATGGAAGGGTAACCAGGACACAAAAGGAGCAGAAAAAGTAATAGTCAAATTTGTCATCTTAACCCCATGTACAAAAACAAAATCCCATATATACATGCTAAGCACCTGTGCTGGTTTCTTTGGAAGGCATACATAGTTCATTTCTCGTTAGTGCTTGTATTGCTCTAATCAACTGAGCAGAAGGGTAGTAGTCTTCCACTGGTCACTTTTCGTACCCAAACACTGGGTATGTGACGTTGAAGTTGTGTGTGCCGTGTTAACTGTGTGTGTTCTGAGACTTTTCCTGGGAGCTTGCTTTCCTTTGCTCCTGTTGGCTTAATCTGGTGTCCAGATCCTGACTATATACAGGCCACTCTTCTGCTGGTTAAAACTAAGAGCTATTTGGTGGGGGTTTTTTTTTTGTATATTTATTGTTGTTGTGGAAATATCCTGTCTAATATCCAGAATCTTTCAGAGACATCTCGTTTTACATCTGACATTATGGTAGCTCTCTAGCCTTTTGCAGCTGGATGTTAGTCCTCAGCAGATTATGGTATGCCTTTTGAAAGTTGAGTGATACTGATGATAAAGGCAGTTGCCATTTTATTCAGTGGCAGTATTTAGTATGAGCATCTGTACTGCACATAACTTTTGAGTTGCGCCTTCCTAAGTATTATAGTGGAGGAAGACTTTTCCTGCCACTAAGAGTAAGATCTATAACCAGTTGATGCAGTCAGTAGGAACTCCATTTTTGTATATTCTGACAATAATTCCATATTTTCCAGTTCAGAAGTAGTCTCTTATTTCAGAACTTCATTAAGTATTTCTGCTTGTCTAGCCAAGTGATACTCTTTATTTTTTATACTTTGATGTGATCATCATTCATTCTTTTGTTATTTTCAGTTTTTTTTAATTGGCTTGCTACTTTTCAGAACTGAGTTATTTTGTACTTTCATTTGGACTTGGTTTAACTTTGTAACACAGACTCAACAGTTGAAAGCCACAGTGCATGAAAACAGGGCCACAGTTGTACCTGTATGCACTGCAGTCAATTTCTTAAAAGGTGTTGGAGTCCTATTTACTACTGCGAGTGTTTTAGCTTCTTTTAAAAATCAGATTAAACAGTTCCCTGATGTTAAAAATACTATTTATCTGGGTCATCTACTTTCTTTTCAAATGTTTTCTTCAATAAAAGGAAGAGCATATAGGCTGTGCCTTTCCAAATACGCTTTATGTAGGCCAGTTATTTTTGTCAGGAAACCAAACTAAGTATTGTTTAAACAGCTGACTCTTTAGTGTATGTAGACAACTCGGAACAATAGATCTGTTTTAAAGATACTATGACACTTTATTTGTTTTTTTTCTTTCAATATATAATGTCACAAACACCAGGATCATGCTGGAGTCTTTGTACTTGACGTTTTTTCTTACTTTTTTTGTAGTTTTCATGGTTGTTTTAATGGCAAATGTAATTCCTATTATTTTTGTGCTATGAGTTGATATATATATATATATAAAAATATTATTTTAGTTCTTTTAATGTGAAATTTTATTCCTTTAGTTAACAACTTCTCTTTATTCTGCATCTCTTTATACCTGTGTGTGGAGAGAGGAAAAAGTAGAACAGCAGCTGTTCTTGATCTTTCAGAATGCTTTTAATTTGATTTGTCATATATGATATGCTGTTTTCTTCAGTAAGTTTTCTTCGAGGAAAAAAAAAAAACCTTCCATCCCAAAATTTTTCCTACTCCATGGCATTAAAACTATAAACTTTTTTGGTTACAGTTTTGAGGATATTCTGTGCCTTGCTGATTCCTCATCCCTGTCAGATATCACCCTTGATGGCAATCCAATAGCTCAGGAGACATGGTACAAACACACTGTGCTCCATCATATGATGCAGCTCCGACAGCTAGACATGAAGAGAATCACAGTAAGAAATTTTCTGTAATGTATTTTTCTCAAACTTACTGGATGTTTAAGAATAAAACATAGTGTGTTGTATATAGAGGAAAAAAATTGCATCTCTTTTAATCTGGAATTTAATGATATTTAGACATAAAATATTCAAAGCTTTAACCTTTTTATTTTGCTCAGTATTACGTAAGGGTGTGTTTCTTTGCTTCACTCTAGTATATTTATTCTTAAATGTTTAAACTGTTTTTCTTCACTAGTAAGTACTGTGTGACCAAATGCCATGTGACAGTGGGAGAAACTAGAGCTTTTAGTTCGAACTTTGTCAACGTAGTCTGTATTGGCTTGGTCTGTAGCTGAAAAGCAGCAGTATATTTCTTCCAAAGCAATAGTCTGTTTACCCTAAAATCAGCATAATTTTTATCCTCTTTCATTTAAAAATTTTGTGGGTTTTTGGTCTGCCTCCGTAAGCAAACCCATTGATTGCACTGTTCGTGTGTCAGTCTGCCTTTCTCCCTACCTTGCCTAACTTGCTGTTCCCCCTTCATTTCTGAATTGACTGGTCAAGTTCAAGTAATCTTGATAAGCAGAAAAGGACTTGTGGACAGCTAGCTTCCTACGGACTTCATGAAAATATGCTGCGAGGTAAAGGATGTAGGGAAATTAACTGGGGCCTATCATTAAGGCGTCTATTTTGTCTCTTAATAAAAGAGTAACTGGGCTGATTCTTCTCTGTCTACTCTGATGTGTAAGCTTGATCTGCTTACAAGAGGAATCCACATAACAGCAAGATAACAAGTATAACATGCTTAACAAACAACAGTTATCTTTGACCAGGTGCTGATACATCCACTGTATTTCAGGTGCTCATTTGCTTTGTACAAAGGCTGTAAGGCATTATAAATTGCACCTATTGTTTTACCATCTATCGTGTTGTGTTGTAACCAAACCACTGCGAATCTAAAATAGACCCAATTATGGTATAAAGTATAACATGTATGGGGAAAACATGTATTCTAAAAGTGCTTACACCAGTATCTAGAATACTCAGTAATCGTTTCTTCCCAGGTATTGTTTTTTTCTTTTTGAATTTATACTGACTGAATTGAATACTAGCAAATTGCTTTGCTTTTCAAAACTGTTTTCTTAGTATTATTTCAGAAACTTGAGTAACATAAATAAGTCTTTACCCTGAACTTGGGTTGCAGAATGTGTGTGTGGGGAGTTCTTTGGTTTTTGTCCCCTTCCCTCCCCCCCCCCCACCCCACCCCCAAACACAGTGGAGAGAGATTCTAGTAGTACTCTCAGCAGTGGAAAAAACTACGGAAAGAGCTCTAAACCCTTTTTAAACTCTATGGGCTCTGCATGGGAAAGAGCTATTAGAAGCCCACAACCATGGGAAAAGCTTAATCTGGGGTTCGCACCTTGTTAAACATCAGAGGATCAACCACAAGACAAAGCCATAGAAAACCAGGCTTCACTAGTTGTGCTGCTCATAAAACTACTTGTAAAAAGAATGTGTTTTGCATTCTTTTTATTTGCCTTCTGGTTTTTGAGCCTTGAGAATTTCTTTTTAAGCTTTTCTCCGTGTAGAGGAGGCTATATGCTTTTTCCAATAAAAATTGTTAGCCAGATATTCATGTGACTTAAACTGGGGTTTTGAGAAAAATAACAAGTATCATGAGATTTGTGATAAAATTAGAGAGTTGGCAATGCCAAATCCAGCTATTGTGACTAGTAATGCAGCATGCTGTTGCCATCAAACATAAGAGTAAATGTAACTCAGGGAATGGAAGTACAGTATGAGCATATGCTTTTTCTCACTTGATTAGTAGAACCAAACTCTAATTACACTAACAGAACTTTTTCTTCATTAGTCTGAAGTATGTCCAGACAATTCTGAACTTAAGTACTGCTTTGTCTCTCAAAGAATTGAGAGCTGGACCTGGATGTTTGTTCTTTCTGACTAGAAATTCTTCACTAACCTGTTCAGAAGTTCTTCTGCTGGAAAACTGAGTTTTACAGAATTGTTACTTCTGCTTTCAGCTTTTTAGTTGCTGTCTTTGCTGAGGTGAGGTAACTATTTCAAGTTAGAATAAAAGCTAAAGGATATTTTGAAAAGCTTCTGAGAGACTTTGCTTATTCCTGTTGGTTTTCAAGATGTACACTCCTTGGTGCCAGGCCTCTTCGGTAGGATTCCCTGGAGAAAGGGAACCTCAAGGCAAAAGATGGATGGTAATTGCTTAGGGAGCTGCTCAGAAGCATATACCTGCCCTACAAATAAAATACTCTGCACTTGGAACAAAATCATTATGGACTGTAGTTGTTTTAGTATTTTGTAGACTGGGGCAGATTTGCCTTATTGAAGAAATTGCATCATATTATTATAACTTTTTAATTTTTTCCTGTGAGGAAGTTGGGGGGTTTCTCAGGCCATCTCATTCCTAAGCTGTTTTGAACATAAGGTTTAAGCTTTTAAACCCCTGAGGCACAGACCCAAAAAAATCATTGGTAGTGAAATTGGAGGAAGTTGTTCACCTGGAATGAGTTTGGGCTTTGCATATCTATGAAAATTACTGTAAGGCTGTAAATTCTTATTTGTTGTTCACACTATGAGTTTCAACGGAAAAATCCTGTCCACTTCCTGTTGCATATCTAAAACTTCTGTTTGATGGAAATCCTTTACTTTCTCCAAAACTGATAAATTAACATAAAGGCACAGGGGGTGTGTGTAAGAAAGGCTGAGTTACAGTGGCCTGACAAATTCCCATGTGTCACCTGTGGGTGACACAGTAACCATCTGACATCAGTAGCCATCTGTTATTTATACCTTTAGTCTGCCTCAGTTGTGAGGTAACGTGATTTGATTTATGGCTAGAGGAAATAGGCTTATAGGAAGTCGAAGTGTATTGCAGTTAGCGTGCTCCGGTCACATCTGTGGTCTGTTGCGTTGTTTGGTTAACATGCGACAGTGGCTGGTTTTCTGGGCATTGAAGCTTTTTGAGTATGTTTTGTTTGAAGTTTTTCAAAAGTGGATTTATTCAGTGGCGCATACAGTTCAGCTCTGTTCTGTATCTTTTTCCTCTATTTTTTCATAACAGTTAACAAATATTGTCTGCCTACATAGAGGAAATATTTAAATATGAATGAAATATATGCATATTTTAGTGTGTAATAATTTAACTAGGAACACCATTTCTATCCCTCAGTTCCATACGGTTTCCCAACAAAATCTGCTATGTATATATTTGTTTTTAAATGCGCTGTGGTTCCTAGATCTAAAGTTAAACTACATATTTTTAGCAGTAAAACTTTGCTTCTTTTCACTTCGACTTAGGGGGCTTAAATGGTGTGTGTGTGTGGGAAAGCTAGTTGTGTTTTGTTTTTTTCTTAGGTGTTTCTGCTGATCAGGGAGTTTATTCAACTACTTTATCCAGGACAGAATTCCATTATCCATTCCATCAGCTGGTTACATTTCCTTACTCCGCAGTAGTGTCTCTCTACAGAAGAATGTCTTAAAAAAAAAAAAAAAATGCAGGCTTTTAAAGAAGATACCTCAGGAATTTCCAGACTCATTCTTGCTGATAGTAATCCTGCCCTTTAAATAAGAACTTACCAAAAAATGAGAAGTTAATACTAAAAGTAAAAAAAAGGATATATATCTCATTGTCAAGTTTAAAGATCAATGATTGGTCAAAAATTCAGTATTTATTATTTTCCATGAATATTTTTCTGCTATAAACATGCTTATATTCATACTTCATTCTTATGTTAAATCAGCTTGTGTGGTTTATTTAACAAAGAATCTGCCATCTGCAAATATAGGGCAACTGAACTTTGTTCATTTTAAGTGTACTGCGTTTAGTCTCTTCACAACTTGAAAGATTAAGTTTATATTCCAGGCCTTTTTTCATATTCTCCTATTTTTTTTGCGTTAGCTAAAGTGGTCTACATGAAGTATGCTAAAGTTATCTCTAATCTATATGAGAATTATTAGAATACTTTTAAAGTAGATGTACTATGGAAATAAAACACTGCATTCACTGTTTGCAAAGTTACCATTGTGATTTTCAGTTGCTTGAACAGTATCGTCTTTTGGAAATAACTTCTCTGAGTAAACCAGTTATGGAGAAGAACATGTGCATTCCAGCATGCTGTGTTTAGGACCCATCTCAGGTCTTGCTGGATGTTACGTCTTGTAAGACAGGTGGCGTGGCATAATGATAGGCTTGGCTAAAATGAAGGTTTGTAGAGTTTCTGTTGCAGTAGTGCTCAGTTAGCAGCAGGGGGAGCTCTCAGTATGCCAGTGCTATGGGAACAGGCTTTGGTAAGGCTGGTGACAGCTGCTTTGATGCCTTGTTCTTGTTGTGTTCTGTCACCACTGTTGCTTCACACTGAAAATGTAAACCTGCAGCCTTAAAAGCTCAATCTAATGGTTTCTCGATTGCAGAAGGCGAGACTTTTGCTTCCTTGAGAATTATTTTTCTGACTCTTCATGAAGATGGCTTCCTATTTATTTAGTAAGCTTTTAGGTGGGAAGCAGAGAAGTAATAAATGGAGAAGATTTCAACATAAGAGAGGACACTGAAGTTCCTTCCCACAGTCTGGCGTCTGTGCCTTCTGGAAAAGCGTCTGCTCGACTCTAACACAGAGCTAGGGCGTTTTGGTTTCTCCTGTGGTCATTGTAGCAGTTGACTCTTTGGTATGATGAATTTTTCTTTCCTGACAGGCTGGTAGAGTAGGACATTTCCCTTCTTCCAAAGTGCTCAGTGTGCTTCTTCAAACCTCCATCGGGGCTTTAAATTATTGTGAGGTATACTGGAGATGTTCTTTCAATAGTGGGTCCTGACAATCTAGGATTAGGATTGAATTTAGGGAAAGAGGAAATTTAGGGAAAGAGGGTTTGGACCAGTTTTGTAGGTGGCAGAGCTGTCAGCAATTCTTTAACAGAAATCAAATATGTGTTATTGTTAGCCTAATATTTTAGTGTTTTGAACACACAAAAAGACAAGACACGGAAGATAGGATTTAAAATAGCCTTAGTTCATCTGGGAACTATCAGGAGGAGACACAAAGTTGCTGACAACAGCAACAGAATAATGAGAAGCAATGAAAAATGGAGATGGAAAGAGTTTCAAAAGAGCTGGAGCTAAAAAAGTGGGTGATGAACGAATGAATTGTGGCAAGATTGTTAAAGGCTTTGTTTTATAACTTTGTTTTTTCTTGACTGATTGCATGTGTTTTGTAAGATTGATCAAGAAATGTATATGGACTTGATTTCAATAAAAAGCAGATTTTGGCCCTTGATCTTTATGCAGATGTTTTCTCTATCATTTTGCTTCTAGGAATACAGAGTAAAATTTGGATTTTTTAAGGCTAAGTTTATTTTTCTATAAAACTATATGTATATTAAAAAAATATTTTTTTTCAATGCCCATAATTAGTATAAACTGTTCATGAAGAAAAAAGTCTTATCCAGTTAATTGAAAGGCTCTTCTTAGAACATAATTTCATTTCATTCTTTGTATTGAGATTGTGTTGGCAGAGAATGCACTGGACTGACTAGTGAATGAGGGCAGTAGACTGTCATGTATGGAAATATGGAAGATAGTGTCAAGTATGCTTTTGAACTGAATTAAGGGAAGGCTTTATGAGGTGGCAGAGAAGGTGAGAAGGGATATTTGTGGAAGTGGAAAGAAAACTGAATTAGGGAAGTAAGTTTGTGCATGTTTGTCTTAAAGTATGAAGAAAAACTTAAAGCTGTTTCAAAAGCAGGAGTATTAAGTAAGTCTGTTTTGCTATGGATTAGGGCCCTTTGTTCTCTAACCCTCTCACCTTCCCTAGTGCGAAAGACAGCAGTACTACTACAGTGGGTAGTTTGTTTCCTTTCCTATGGTGGGAATACTAGATTATGCTTCTCTTCTTTCTATATACCAATTTCAAATAATCAAACTTTTAGGGGTAAAATGTAATTTGAGAATTCTAAACATACTTTGGGATGTTATTTAATGTGTTCAAAAGTCATTAGAGAAGTTTAAGACACTGAAATTGTAAAAAAAAAAAAAAAATAAAATAAATAAATAAAAAAAATTGTTTCTATAGGAAGTCAAGTTTAAAAGCATAAATGTAAATGCCAAATTAATGGATTTAAATAGAAAATAAAATAAACTTTAAACTGTTTTCTGTAGAATTATATCATTAATTTAGTGTACCATTCTTAATGTTGAGGCTGTTTTCAGTAAAGTAAAACAATGCATTTAAAAGTAAAGACGAACAATGCATTTTAATGCTTAACTGAGATAAAAAGCTGTCATGAGAACTCTTGTCTGTAATTCTTAATGTTTTGTATCATACTTTGAGCACCAGTGTATTTTTATCTTGCATTAGTAATTATATGCTGATGTTTGTGGCATGCACCTGGAGGGGGTTTTATTTCATGATTTTCACAGCCTCAGCCTGTTACCCTCCTGTTCAGGTATTTGGCTTCATTACGCAGTATTTTGATGTTCTATAAGGCCTTCTATATCTGTGTTTTTGAATTTATTGTTGATGCTTCTTTTAGTAGAAACATGGGTAGTGACCTCCTGAGGTCCCTTCCAGTCTGAATTATTTTGTACTTCTATGACATCAGCCCCTTGGTAATCCCCTGTACAGGAAAAACTGAGTAGACCAGTAGCAGAGGAAGCTGCCAACAAAATTTCATCCTCAAGAGGTCATAAGCAGCTTTTAGCAAAAAAGTTAGGCTTTATTTGTGCTCTGGGGAAAAGCTTCCCCTACCCAGAGCCTCATGCCCTAATCTGAACTAGGGCAGACCTCTTGTTTAATATATGCATGGTAGGTTAAAGTCATAAAGGGACAGTTTTGAAGTTTGTTGTTTAATCACTTGAAAGATTGATGTCAAATTCCATGATTTGCCATTGGGCTTCAGGTGGGCTGTATACACGTAAACAAATGCCCTTGCTATGGAAACTTAACTTCTTAAACTTTGGAAATGATTTACCTAAAGATGTGACAGAAATTCTAGGTATGAATTTCCTGTCTTATTTCATCTTCCAGTAAGCATTCATCCACATGCTTAGTAAGGGCTCTTATGATACTCTAAACACAAAATAAGCTCTTTGTACAGATGACATGAAATATCAATGTTGTCTTAGTTGATGATGCTTTCTGTTCTTTTTTGTTAATGCACTTAACGTACACATTTCTAGAAAGTGAAAAGGCAAGGATCTATTATCTTGAACAGGAGCTTTCTATTTTAAGGCAAACCAAAAAGTTTTATGTTCTTGGAAGATACTTTAATAGAAACACACAAACGGCATCGAATTAAAACAAGTTAAAGTATGCTTCCCAAATATTTGTGTTGGAAGAACTCTAGACTTCTTACTTTGTAGTGAACATTTCTTTGTTACTTGGAAAATGCATGTTCTAAAAATACTGTGTTATGAGGATGTTTAGACTTATGTGAACAGGCAACATTCAACCTAATATGGTTGTACTGCAGTATTGCTGTACCAGGAGAATTAAACATCTTCGCTACATGACTCACTTAGGAATCAGTGGCTCTCTTCTTGAACATGAATAGGTAATATTGATGAGAAATATTGTTAGTGTATTATAGTTAACTTTGAAAATACTGTTTCCTTCTCAAGTTCTGTTACTGATTGAGAAAAGTAAGCCACTGGAAATAGTTCATAATTATAAAAATTAATCTTCTTGGATTAGGGTTCAGACTTATAAATGGAGTTCAGCCTACTCACTTTGTATTTTCATATTAAAAAAAAGCTATTAAATGCAAAAACTGGTACAAAAATACTAAGAATATAATGCACTGTTATATTTTAAATGCTCTTTGAATAGGTATACTTGTCATATGCTTTGTGCTTTTTCAAATGACCATATGAATATTAATCTGTAAATACCTCTGTCTTTAGTATCTCAGTCTGAGTAGGTATCTATATTTCTTGAGGAAGCTTTAAAATTTTCAGATACATCTTATGGTTTTGTTTTGTTCCTTTACTGTTGTTTTCTTTTTACTTTTCTAATGTTTACCTATCTTTAACAAGTAAGCATCTCGATCCTACTCACATTAATGAAAACAGAGTTCTCATTGCTGTTAATAAGAATTGCATTAGCCACTTACATAGAACAAGCTATTCACATGTAGATTAATAACCTTTTTCTTCCCCAGAATTTTGTTTATTTTTTTTATGGGCCTCATTGTTGGAAGAAATTAACACATGTATCAGATGGATGCATTGGGATCGGGGGTGTGATAGTATGTGATGCCTTTTAATCCTTAAGAATCCAGTGCTCCAGACCACTTGGAAGGTCTGAGTAGCAAAATTTTTACATCCATTAGATTTTCTCCTGTATATTCTTTATATGTTCATGTCTTGTTCGAGGCACAACATACAGATTATTTAGTTCTTAGACTCGTGTCTGTTTTCAGGACAGTGGAAAATCCCTACTACTAAATTTTCCTCTTCCTGCCTTTTTTCAAACAACAAATTGTAATGTGACGAAGTATGTTGTTGACAATTAGTTGTAGAATAACTAAAGAAATGCAGAAGCAAAACTTGGAGAATTAGATAATGAAAACATTTTTCTCTCACTGTTAAAAATTATTTTAAGGGTAGTTTGGATTTTGAATATATTTTTATCCTCTGTCTACTCTATTATTATGTAGACATAAAAAGGAGTAGAGATTGTTTTTGAGGGTTTGGATTTTTTTCTTCCTCAGGAAGGAGTAGGTTGACATCCTTAGGATGTGTCTGGAAAATAATTAAATTCATGTTGAATCTTTCAGAGGTTTGCTTTATTTAAAATGCTGAAATAATGATGCCTAATTTTTGTACTACATTTAATATTTAGTGTTCAAAGTGACAGAGAAAGTGACACTGCTCTTCTGTAATAGATGGAGAAATTGTGATTCAGGAAAGTGGTTTGCAGAAGCTCATGAACAATCCTTCTTAGATCTGGGAAGAGAACTCATGTCTGCCAAGGCTTTTTTCTTTTCCTTCATTAAACTCTATCCTTAGTATATGCTAAAATTAATAATAAGTAAGGGCATTAAACTAAGAAATATTTCTGATTTTAAAAAAAGCAAGCAACAGTTTTTAATGTGACCTAAATAATGTTTCTCCTTTCAATTTGTTAACTTTCATTCTCCAAATGAATATAACTGTTGCACTAATCTAGTCATTACAGGGCATATGTTGTGTGCAGTCAAGACAGTTTGAGCATGAGTAGACATTTCAAAACTATTGATCTTGGTAGCTGGGGTAAAAAAAAATATATATCTTTAGTCTGAGTTTGCCCAAGTATGTGTCATAGTCCCTGTGAATTTCTATTGCTTGTGCCAAAGCCTATCTATCCCGTTGTATTCTTACTGATGCTGTTCTAAAGGTATATTATCTTTCAAAAAAAATTATTTCAAATACTCACATTAAGGAATATATTAATACTTTATCAGTGATATTTTTATAACCTAGTCCATTCCTACTTTCATAATATTGTTTTTATTTCTTCATCCAGGAAGAAGAAAGGCGCATGGCATCGGTTGCGGCAAGGAAAGAGGAAGAAAGGAAGCGTGAAAGCCATAAACAGACCTTGCTTAAGGTATTTTCTATGACTGGTTGAAATTAGATAAATATACTGTAAACTAGTTTGCAGCAATATTCTATATCCTGATATTTTTTCTGTAGTTTTTCTATATCCTATATGCTTCTATTTCTTTAAACTTTTTTTACAGCTTAAACAGTGCACTCCATGACTGAAACCCTCTTCCCTAAACCATTGAAGTTATACTATAGCAAAAATGCAGTTGATTACATGGGACTGGTGATAAATGGCATACTTGACTTTCTCAAATCCAGAAATAAAGTAAATCTAAGAGTAAAGGACTTTTCAGTGATTTCAAATTCCTTGAACTTGGTCTCCTGCATTTCAGGTGAGTGCTCCAACTGCTGCCTTACAGGGTGTTCTGAAATAGTTCTTCCTTTGTTCTTTCCTGTTGAAGCTGTTCCTCCTTGTAGTATGACTTAAGTAGTCATCAGAGCGGCAGCTAGACTGCAGGTGTTGTCTTTCTCAGAAGGACCTGCATCTACCAGGCGACAGAACTCTGGTCTGGTTAATGTTTATGTGCGCAAGGTGGAATAGCTCTAACAGGGAAGACTGAGGTGCACCCAGAATACTCTTACAGACTGGTGTGACCAAATGGCCTGTGCTGGAAATAGGAGACCAAGGTTCAAGGATGCAAGTGCATCAGCATTCCCTTAGTTTTTGAATATAGCTTTTTGTTCCCAAATCATCTTTGCTTTCATTAAAAATGCTCTAAAATAAAACCTTTTGTCATCCAGTAATGGGTTTACAGAAAGCTTTTTCAGCTGGATGATCAAAATGAAAAAAGATATTTTCACTTATCCATATTAAGTTGCCTAGGCAAAGTCATATTTTATGAAGGGAGTTTAGAGGGAAAGTAGTTGAGGGAAGCTGTAAGGAGAAATGCAGCAAATGTATAAAACTCTAAATTAGAAAGACATGAGCAGAATGTTACTAGTATATTAAAAAAAAAAAAAACTACAGAAAAAGAACCAAATATATGGAAGGAAAAAAATATTCCGTGTCCACGGCCTAAGTCTATTTTAATTTTCTATATATTTGCATCCAAGTATATCTTTATCTTCTGTGTTTTACCAAAGAAATAATTTGGATTTGTATAACTACAAACATGTCATAATTCTGTCATTTTTTGATTTTTTTTTTTTTTTTAAACAGTATTTTTCCTTATAAGATACTGATGTATTTAAAATTGGGTATGAAGTTTTGATGCCAGTCCTTAGTAATATAAAGAAATGGGAAATTAGTAAATAGTATTCACACATTGCATTATTTTATGTTGTTGAAAAGCTGTCTCTCTGAACTGGAAAGAAGTTTGTATTTATTGAAAGTGTTTAGTTTTATTTGGTGTACTTAACCTTTGAGATATGTTTCCTTATAATAGAGGATTTGTTTGTCTTGGTGGCCTAGATTTCTTAACACTTATTGATGGTGCAGATTTTCCCTAGAAGAAAAAGTCATATTTTTTTAATGTGTAATGCCATTGTTACTCAGGTTCCAACAGGATATTGAAGGTTTTATGCTTAAATGGAGGTATCTTTCTTATCTTCAAATAGATAAGTGGCATAACAGACAAATGTCACTATCTTTTGCTTGATTCAGTAAGATAATTTGCATCTCTTTCTGTTCTTCCTGTGTGTTTGGATTCTGCTCTTTTCTGTTTTGCACCTTTATTTGAATTGAATGGAACAAATCTGTGAATAGATTTGAAGTCTAGTGAAATAATTGGCAATGTACATGATTTTAAAAAGAGTCCATTCTGAAGGAAATATTTAGAGAATCATATTCTGCAACTTTTGTTGCTGTCACTTTCCTCACACCTTTCCTAAACTATATGCAGTGGAAATGAAATGCCAAACCACTCATTCAGTTGCAAAGAATTGCTGTTTTGCTGTGCTGTTTGGAAAAAGTTAGTTTCAGCACTGTCATTTCTTCTTTTCCTTTGCTGATATTTGTCTGCCTTCACAGTGGAGTTTCTTCAACTCTTTTCTGCAGACTTTTTTTTCCTGCTAAAACCCACTGCTCTGAGAAAGTCTGAAGTTCCTTTTCAGTTGTGTCTGAACTCAGTATTAACTAGAACAAGAAATAATTATTGCTAGCAGAATCTTCCCACTTCCTAAAATTTGCTTCTGTAAAATAAATTTTCTGAAAGCTCCCTAGAAGTCAGCAGCCCACAATTAAGGGCTAGCAAATGGTAGAGCTGTGCAGTAGGTGAGGTAATGAGACCCCCAACCTCCAGAACAAATAAAAATTTCTAAATGTGGTGAAAAACTGACTATTTCAGCTTCCCCTACTTTCTATGATGTAGAGGCATTGATCTCTGAAATACGTGCACTCAGTGTTATGTAATCAGATAAATGCACTAACTCCTTTGGCAAATTGAGTGTGACACAGCAGAGTTTTGTGCTCCTTTTTAAAATGAAGAACTTGAAGAACATTTTAAAAACAATAAACACTTCTAAATTTTCTGATACTGTGAGACTCAAAGAAAATTTGTACCAAGCAAGCTGATGTTCTCTCAGGTAAAGGTTGCATTTTAAATGTTCATACTAGTTTGAAAGCTCTTGCTGGCTAAAAGAGCATTCTTGTAGGTATAAATATGTATTCCAAAAGGAGTAAAGACAATAGAAACATTTTAAGTACGATTCAAGTAGCTTCGCTGTACTTTCAGTGTCATTGTTCAACATCTTTGTGGACATAATTTTTATCATCATTTAAAGTGTAGTGGATTTATGTCTGTATTATCAGAAATTTAAATGGATCTTAGTGTTTTCTCTGTAATGGGTACGATAGCTACAGCATGTGGAATTTGCTTGTCAATGTTAATGTTTTACCGTGAAGCATAAGCAGTTGTTTTTCAGTTACTAATTCAAATATCTTAAGGAGATACTCAGGCTTTACAAATAAGCAGTTACAGATCAACAAATGCTAGCTTTTATTGTTCATCTATTTTCTCTTTTTCAAAGAACTGTTTGTAGAGCTTTATACCTCATATCTCCAACATGGAATACTGTGAGGAAAGCTCTTAATGAACTACATTGCAGTACTGTCCAGAACTTGCTGTGATGGGAATTATGTAAAAATATAATGGTAATAGTCCCATGATGATTAATTTTAGAGATTAGGACTAGGAGCATAGTGAGTGCAGGTCAAGCTTAATATATCTAAAAAGTAATAATTTCAAATCATAAAATTAGGTTTACTCTGGTTCCCCACTTTTCTCCATAGGCATGTCAGATACACTTTTTATTTTTTTCCTTTTATTTGAAAGAAGAGGCTATAATAAAAATTGGGTTTCATGTTGATTTTTCTTCTGTGGCTACCAAATTGATATAAATCAATGTGAAAACATAGGTAGCTCCATTTTACAAAACTAGCCATACAGTCTATCTTAAGCAGAAATGTAAGCATGGATTTTTATAATAAATTAACGTTCTAGCCTTTGGGATATTAAGTACAGACTTTTAAATCCTAATCAGTATAGTGTTGTTTATTTGCATCTGAATCAGCCTAAAAATATTCTAATGGAGATAGGAACTAA
Source organism: Dromaius novaehollandiae (assembly GCF_036370855.1). NCBI lineage: Eukaryota > Metazoa > Chordata > Aves > Casuariiformes > Dromaiidae > Dromaius > Dromaius novaehollandiae. The sequence continues at coordinate 17,926,852 of NC_088107.1, read as the reverse complement.
TGTAATGATATTTCAGATGAGATTAAACAGGTGTAACATATTGGTAAGAAATCGCTAAAGGTGATTAGCATACACTTTAAGGAAATAACTGTTAATGGTGATTTAACTTCTCAAAGATCCTTTTAGACTCCATTTGAGATCATTGCAATGAGTTCTTACTATTTCAATCCAAAATTTCAGTGCTTTGAAGTAGAATATTCACCTCTTTCCCTGTTCACATATAAAACTGGTGACAAACAGGCTGCATATGAAGTTCTGTTTACACTACACAGGGCAAATTCAGATTCGTCATCTTTTCTCTCTATTCTAAAACATCAGTAAGAATATTTTGTTGTGCTTGCAGTGATGATGTGTCGAAGTATTTTAGAGAAATTTAAACATTCCTAGAATATCAAGTTTTTTGTACTTCCTAGGGACTGGGAAGCTTTAAGAGCTTGTTGCTCTTTATGGGCCTCAAAGGCTAAATTTCTATAGCAGCAGGAATTTAAAGTGCAGCATTTACAAACTGAGAAATCATTGGCTTTGGTGGTTGCTCTGTGTTGTCCATGTTCCGTGGATGTAAGTATATTTTGCACTAAGCTCCTTATAATACTTTCCTCTTAGAAATTCTAAGTTATTGTTTCTCTGAGTTTCATTAAGAAGTAGTGTAATGCAGAGATAGCTAACTCCCAGCCAATTAGATCTGGTTCAGAAAAAACAAATGAACTGAAACTGAGCTAATTTACCCTTTGAATGATTTATTTTGTGCACAGTTTTCACTTGAAGAGAGTTCAACTGCTGGTCCAAGAACACCTTGTTGTTAAACCTTGTGGTGAATGTATTGCATACTAAATGGGATATATTAAAAGGTAGACTTGTAGGTGATTGACAGGATTTGCATGACTGTGCAAGAACAAGTATTTAACAGACTTCTCAAAGACTTTCACTAAAGGACCTGTCTAGAATTTAAAAATAATGTTTGAACTTAGATCTGTTCTAGTCCTTGTGTCTATCACAAAGGTATTCTGTTTTTAAAAAATTAAGACTTTTTTACTCCTTATGATGGTAACTTTTTCTCCACTCAATTATGTTGCATTTGCTGCTATGACTATAGCGGTTGCATAACTGTTAGCTTAGGTGCTAAGATCACTAGCAGCATGGAGCCTGTCACAAGCATTCTGCCCTCTTTTGTGGGAGGAATATTACAGCCGGCTCCAGGTTGTCAAAGCAAGACTTCTATGGCTATCCAGGCTGACCAGTTTAAATTTGGGCTTCTACCAGTTGTAGTTTTATTTATGTACTACTTTTGTTTCTCTTATCCTGGATTTTGTGAAATCATTGTTCACTGGCAGTTATGCAAAATAATGCTAGAATAATGCATTGAAATCAATGCATAACTGCTAACTAGTACTGCTATTTCTTCAAATCAAAATGTTGAAAATATTTAAAATGTTTTGATTAAGCAATATATTTCTTTTGGAGCAAGCCAGTGTATTGATACTGCACTGTCATAATCTATTATGACTTTCATATCTCCTTTCAGGAAAAGAAACGATTAACGATTTGTAATATTGCTCATCAGTGGGAGATACAGCAAAATCGAGTAGCCCTTGTGGCTTCTTTGAATCCAGATAAAGATAATGAACCATGTCACATCAATGGCAGTGCTGCATATGTATTTCCTGAAGAAAGCAGGTATTTTATTGGGAAATATTTCTTCCTGTTCATGTTTTGTATCTCAAAGTTAAGAAATAACTTGGAATCTCACTGTATTTCATTATCAGAAGTAGTATATCTAAATTCACCCTGAAAACATCTCTTATTTCTCAGTTAAATCTGTTGGGCGTTAGTAACAAGTAATACAGCAGAAACTAATTGACAAAAGAAGCGAAAGCTAAGTTATCATGTAATTTTGCTAAATAAAGGAGGATTTCATGTTTACAAGAAATGTTAGATACTAAGTTCTTAAGTGTGCTTAAGCCTGCTTGTTTCCTTGGCAACTTAGGTCAAGTTACCTTTAGTTTGAAAAGAAAAACAACAGAGGAGGACATGGGAGCATTACATTGATGTTCTCTTTTGAACAGCAACTTCTCTCTTATTGGGCCAGTTTTTGAACCTATGCTCTTTCAGAAATAGCAGTTCTTTGACTTCAACTTGAATTTATTCCTCACTTAATGATTCCTAAGAAAATTTTCGTATTGTTAATTCAAAAAAACAAACTTAGGTTTAAGGCTGCAAAGAAAAGATTATCTTGCTTTTCTAAGTGAAGCTAGGAAAGTTTTAAAATAGTATTGGTATTTCTTTAAGGACTTAAATGCCTAAATGGAAATATACTTAAGAATTTTTGTCTTACTATGCATCAGGAAAATCTGTTGATATTTCTGTATGCATATAGTTCACATTTAAAATCAATAGATGTATATGTTTGAGTGAAAGCTAAATGAACTTTCAGATTCCACCTTTAGAGATGCTACAGTCAACCCAATTTAAGGTTGGTATTATGTTTCTATTAAAAGCATATTTTTGTCATTTGGTCTTTTCCAAGATTAGAAACTTCACAAGCTAGATGATAATCCAGTTACTTTTTTAAAAAGGGTGAATCAAAATACACAGTGTAATGTGTTTATGTATAGTCAATGTTCTGTGTATATTACTTTTACGTGACATACTTTGTGATTTATTTTTATGCATCTAAAAGGTTGCCATCTAACACTGCATGTAATTTAAAAACCAAATGTAGAGTTTAATGAACAATGTCTGCCTTGGTTGCGCTACAACCAAACCAGTACACTTTCAACCTGACTTGCTCAGGCAAAAGCCTGAAAAGATAGTCTGCACAAATTCAATAGCAAGTACAAATTCCTGCCGTGACTGTTAGACATGGGAAGCATTAGGAACAGGCAGGAAGTTTCTCCATTTCAAAACCAAAACTCATCTATCTCAACAGTTTCAGCATTGTATTGACTGGATCTGTTTTTTTAATCTCCACTCAAGTGCTGCATCTTTTAAAAGACTTTTTCCTTTGCGTTTTTAAATTGCTATAATCCTTTTTGTTCTATTTTCAAAATTTTCCCCCAAGTATATGCTGAGTGGCTGCTTTCTTGCTACCTTTTTCTCCCTAAAAGTCTAATTCAGTGTTAGCAATCATCCCCCATAACAAACTCAATGTACTACAATATAAAATTATTTAAAAAGCAATTCAAATAAGCATTGTAAAGGGATATGTACATTTCAAGGATGATATTTTTGATCTCCAAAGAAGGAAATTGAAAGCCTGGGAAGATTTTTGGAGAAAAGGTGTTGATATTCTCTACACTTCTACCCTTATTTAAGCAGGCATCTCCATTATCTTCAGTGTTGCCTGAAGGTAAACTTGTGTGCAGTTCAGGATGCATTACACTACTTCAATGAAACACAATTATTGGAGGAGCAATACATCCAAATTAGAAATCTTAGAATTTTTTCTTTGACAAATGTCCTTGTAAAAATAAATTCACAGTAAATTTTACCTTACTTAGGCTTTGTATCTTACAGAATTGTGTATGCCTTGTTCACAAATACGTCCCCTCCAAATTAAAAAAACAACAAAAAAAAGCATGCTCACACACTTGTTCTAGGAATTTTTAGACCTTCCTTTAAAGAAAAGGAAATATTGCTATTTTAAAATGAGTATTTGCATGAAAAAAATCAGTTTGGGAAAAATTCAAATTGGTGGAAATCAGACAAGCTAGTTCACAGAAGAGAATAGCTTCTTTGGGTTAAAGTATATATGAATGGGCATTATATATGCACATTATGTAGATGCCACCTCTGTGATCCTGAATCACATTTTGAAAATTATAAATTCAGCTACAGAAACTTAAAGCACCAAGAAATACAAAAATGTCATTTTCTAATCCTTGGTGGATACTGTTTTTACAATAATTCAGAGTGCATTTCAGAAGTGATATAAACTTAAGTCACAGACCCTCTTAAAATATGTTGCTATGGGAGACTGTTGGGGAAATACATGCTGTGGCCCGTTTTCAATGCACTGTGATTCTCAAGAGATATAAATATCTTCAGATATTTATGACAACTTACACTGTGAGGCTACCAAGGGAGCCCGTTATGTTCCATTTATGAGGTGTCTTATAAGGGTGGAAAGATTCTAGTGCAAGTGTAACACAGCCAATGAAACAAGTTAATAAAACAGGCCACCAAGCTGCTTTGAGTCTACAGGGGAATCCAATTTTTTTTGCCTTTTATTGACTCCTACTTTTATCTAGACTACTTAACACGAGGATGTAATTTTAATTGAGATGAAAGTTTGAGGGTGGAGCTGAGTGATGAACAGACGTAGAGCAAACAAGAAGTTTGCTTCTAAAACTATCGTGTTACCTGGAAGCATATGATTCCTTTGAAGTCTGACAGTACTCAAAAGTAAAATGGCAGTTAACTTGTTAGTATATAACTCACAGCGCTCACTGCTGAAGGGGACAGGGGAAAGGATTCTAGGACTCTTGTTTCAGAAGACAGAGTAATGTTCTTATTTCTAGTATCCTCTTCTACGTGTTGAAAACTAGGAAATGTTTAAGGAGATAAAAGTTCTTTGAAGAAAGATGACCAAAATTGGTTACCTATGAAGAGAAGACTTTGCTTATGCCTTAGTATTCCATGCAAAAGTTGGAAGAAACTGATATGTAGAAAGGAGAGAATACGGTTTGTTCTTTCTAGCTAACTTTCAATATATTGAAGAAACATATTCACTAATGTTCTTCTGAGCAGTCTTTCTAGAAGAACAGCGCAGTGCCTGTTAGTATTAGGACCCACTTGTTCAAGCTACTCTAGTTTCATAGATATGGCTGTATTTTGTTGAGAAAGTGTTAATACTGTAATTCCAAAACCACATTTTTGGAATGTCTATGTGTTCCATTATAGGTTCTAAACAGGGAACGAAGTATTGAGTCAGCATTTTAGAAGTACGCACTGTTTCTTGACCACAGCTGACTCAGTGATCACCAAAAATTACTTGTACTCCTTGGAAGTAATTGAAATTTACTTCTGTTTTCAGCATTCATGTATGGGGCAAGCTAAACCAAAATCCTATATTTTCTCTCCAAATTGCTTTGTGGATTATTTCTGCTTTAATAAAGTTCAATTTATTACTGTAACTACAGTAGCTTGAGGATTAACCTGTTAATGAACTCATCCTCATTGTTTGAGAAGTCACGCTTTAAGACTTCTTCCATGAAGTTGTAGGAATTATCTTTGTGTAAAGTTTAGACTTTTCTTTTTCATGATTGATAGAGAAATAAGAAAGTGTTTGCAGTCTTGATTGTTGATTTAAATTAGTTTAAACAGATTAATGAAGACCTGTCAATATGTGTTAGAAGGGAGAAGCCTTAGATGATGATGTCAGCTTGTTACCCTAAAGCCTGTGTTGCTGTTTTACCCCCACTAGCTAGGTTAAAATTGACATGGGTATAGTATTATATTTTATCATAATGCATAATTTCAGAAGGCTTTCTCAAGATGAGTGATCAGGCAATAATATGGCAGATGAAATTCAATGTAGGTAAATAATTACAGCTTCACATATGAAATGATGGCCTCTGAAATATCTGTTTCAGGTCAAGAGTGAAATCCTAGAGTTGTGGCAGATATTTTCAAGAAAACATAAGCTGAGTAATCACTAGTAGTCAAAAAAGCAAAATATCTAAAGAATACTAGGAAGGTAGTAAAGAACAAGACAGTAATCAACATTATGCAACTTTCTAAATCTGTGATCTTGAATTCTGTGTGCACCTCAACTCTGCTCAGCTGAATGTATCACATGGGAAGTAAGATGCGCAGAGATGACAGTTGAGAATAGCTGGATTTATTATTTAACTTAAAAAAAAGATTTTGAGAATAGGTAAAATCACATTATATTAAATATCTAAATATCTTAATGCTTTCAAAGGATTAAGTGAGTTTAGCAAGACTCACAATTATTCTCATCTTTAAGTAAATGAATACTGGTCATGAAATGCGATATATGGATTCTAAGTAAAGAATGATACTGCTAAGAATAAATGGAAATGACTGTTCAGCACTGCAAATAGCATTATCCGTGGTTGGTTTTAATAACAACTGTTTGGCCTTAAAGAGCTGGATCCTACAGTACTTATTAATGTGACAACTTTTATGGAATTTCTTTCTGTCACATGTAAAGAACAGAATACAAAGGTGAATTTGCTTCAATAAAAACATTAGCTAAAGCTTTGTTTTTAGATATCTAAAACAAAAAAAATGTTTAGTTGGCATTATGAGTTAGAATTTTTAAGTGGGTTATTAAATACGAGTGATGCTTTTTGGCTCTCCCACTCAAAATACACCCAGAGCTTCTCTGCCAAAGAAGCAGAACATCTGTAATATTACTTGATAGAAGAAGAATTTTCCAACCCTTAATGTTTTTGAACCAGACTAGATAGTGCAAATGAGCAAATATTGATAATTGCAATCATATTTGACAATTCAGGTTTTAGTGAGTGAAGTATGACTTTATTCAGTTACTACCTCAAAATTATCTCTTCTGTATTATTGCATTTTCATTTCCTCCTCGCAGGTCTCTTGATACAATATTGAGCAGTGCAGTACAAGGCTTGTCTGTTCTAGAGTCTCACTTGGTGGAAGTGGAAGGAGATACTCTTTACTTGTATGGTTCTGGAGCGCTGGAGTGCCTGGATCGAAACTGGAGTGTTCAAACAGCTGGAACTGTTGTCACAGTCTCCTTTATGTTCATAGAATTTGATGAAATTGTTCAAGTGTTAACAAAATTGAAGATCAAATTTCCTAATTTTGTGGTAAGAAGACCTCAAATTTCCACTGAAGGAACAGCTACAGGATATCTGATGTTTTTCATTAGGATATTAATTTGGCCAAGTCATTCTTGATAGTATTCATCTATGTAGATACATTTGTGACTTACATATTTCTTTGTTTTTATCTATATTGCTCATTTTAATTTGATACTTTTTTTATCTAGACTTTAATTCAAATTCTGAAGCAGTATAATGTTTTCTTTTTAGACCGGTAATTATTTCATACAACTCCTTTCACCTAGCTGTTTGTTTTTTAAGTTGCAAAACTGATGTGGAAATACAGTATTATTATTCTACAATACTATTATGGATCCACGGTATCAAGAGACCTCCATTTGTGTTTTGAGTTCACAGTCCAAATAGGTGAGAGGAGAAAAAGAGAAAGTTCAGGGAGAATAGCTAGCTAAATCAGTACAACTCTTGGAATTCTTGAGTTTGTGGTGAACCAAAGAAATGTGAATCAAGTCTCTTAAAGCACGTTCTTTCTCAGACATTTAAATCAGTAATTTTGAAGCAAATAATAAAATAGTGACAGCATGCATAAATTAATTTTTAAATCAGGTCAAGTCCCTGCTTCTTTTTAGGGTTTTGGGCTTAACAGAACTAAATTGCTTCTTTGAGATAAATACATCAGTGGGGGATTGCAGAATCCCAGGAAAAGTTTATCTTCACCATCACTTTTTCCTCCTTCCACTTCTTGCAGTAATGCTGCTGTTGAGCCCAATATACCATACTCATGGGAATGCTAGTGTATGGCACCATTCAAAGAAATGGCAGGTGTGACTTGATGCCAGCCTGCTATGGTTGGAAAAGCAGTATATTAAAAAAATATGTATTGTACTTAATTATCTGTGTGAGTGAGAATTAAAATGAACCTTGCTCAAGCAGTATCACTGCTTTTTGTAATTTAGAAATATTGATGTTGCTAAAGGAATTATAAATTGCTAAAAGGGCTTATAATTTTGCTGTTTTTAAATATATGTAATACACCAATTACTTGATGCACTGATGTATTTTGCCTGTAGATTGTACAGATCAGGTGAGCCCAATTCTTTAGTCATACCTAAAGCCTTTCTATTTGAGTTTGAAAATAATTGGAGTAGCACAGAATAGGAATTACTCGGTTGACTTATTGTTGTCTTTAATTCATTGCGCTTTGACTTTTTTTTTGTTAAAGCACCTGAAGTTTAAGGAGACAAATCTCGTGGCACTGCAGCAATTCAATGCATTAGCCCAGGTGAATCGCATTGAACAGTTGACTGTTGATCCTCAGGGAAATCCAGTTGTCAGCTTCACTTTGTGGAAATATTATGTTCTGTTTAGACTGAATCACTTTAATCTACAGAAGATAAATGGAATAGAGGTAAGACATAGTGTTGCTTCTTTGTTACTATTGGTGTTAAAAACTAACATTGTTTTCTGTTTTTTTTTTAACACAGATGAGTTGTTAATGAAATTAGCAGAGCCATGTCAGTGTCCTTTCAATCTTATGAAAGAAAAAAAAAATCTAACTACACTTCATCATATAATTTGTTTTGCTGTGCATTCCTTAAGCCTGACAACTGCACTGTACTACAATTAGCAAAGTTAAGAGCCTCGGTTGCTATAAAGATAAATTGTATTGTTTCAGATGTTGCAATTGTAAATGATGGTCCAAACCTATGCCTGAAAGGAGAACTTTTTTTAATTATTACTTCTGCATGTCATCTTTAAAAATTTAAAGAATTGTAAGATTTTATTCTTGAATTTCTTTAAGAATCACTTCTTTGTTATGTTCAAAAGGTTCACAATACTGACATTGAACACTGGTGCAGAAATGTGCATTTGACAGGCTACTTAGCCTACAGTACATGATCACTTATATTTTTAGTGTTAGTTACAAAATATAGCTGAAGTCTCATTGCAGAAAAATTTTTCAAATAGTTTTTTTTTACCTTTGCCATGTTCAAGATTATTAGTGTTTAAAATGAAAGAAAGTTGGAGCATTAGTATTGCTGTTCAGCTGCATCTTGTATTCCCATTTAGAGCAACTGAAAGTAAATTCATTTAAGCATATCGTGTAACCATTTTATACTTAGGTTTTGACCATACAAGGAAATGAGAATAGTTTTGATGCAACAATTTATAAATGTGTTCAATTTCAAGTATTAGTTTAATTGACTGCGTGATTTTAGTGTTTAGATGTAGTATTTTAACTTGGTCATTGTCATGTGTTTTCAATTAGATATTTTACTAGTTATCTGATACAGCTATTGCATGAATATTGTGTTTTACTTGTTAGCTCAGTGCAATATGCAATAGTATGTGATAGTAATCTCAGATTAATTAAGAGTTACAAAGGTTTGAAGTTACTAAACTTCACAAAATGCTTTGCACCGAGTGATATTGCATAGATTAGAATGGATGCATCACATTTGCTGATGTCCTAAGTGCTTGTTTTGCTAACATACCGTACTCAGCAAGGAGCAGGCATAGTAGGCTTACATTTATGTTGTTAGCTGGAGAACGTGAATTTCTATGAACTAGAGAGTGAATTCAGCCTTGGTATCTCTGTTAGCCGTGTCCTTAGGCTTCTCAACATAAAATCATTTATTTCTCTGGCAGGCATTTCTGCCTGTAATGTCCTTTATCTCCCTAGATGCCTTCTGCTCTCTTTGTTTTAGACCTTGCTCTCTTAACAGACTGTTTAGTGAGGTCCTCTACTCTGAGGCTACTAAATAAGACCTATTTTATTATAAATACATGCTTACTCATGCTTGCTTGTACTCGCTCACTCACTCTCTCGCTCATTCACACAGTCAGTCAAGTCACTCTTTACATTTCTAACTTCCTGAGCTGTCTTTTCTCTGGTGGCTTCCTACCTGTACTATGCTGTGTTGCGGTGTACTTTAGACAAGGGTAGATTGCACTGCGTATAAATATTAAACAGGAATTCATGCAGTCTTATTTTATTCACACATTTGCATAGTACAGAACATGAAAACTGTTTGGAAGTACATAGTAAAGAGTGTAATTATTGAAGTTTAAATAAAGAACTTGTCCCTTTCCAAAAACAAATTATAGCTTGACCAGAAACTTAATTTGATCCAGAAATTAAGAAGTCACTGAGTGAGTTTCCTTGGCCTGTGCTATTCAGGTCAGATTTAGATGATCATAATGATTCCTTCTGCACTCAGTGAAAAGCCAGGAGTCTAGAAACTTTGCCAACAAACTTTTGGCATTTCAAGTCAGTTCATAGTCTGGTCATCAGGGCAGGACAATCATACGGTCTTCAGAGATTAATAGCTAATCGGAGGAAAAAAAAAAAAATTCCCACCCTTCCACATTTTTTAAACAAAATTCAAAATTGAAATGTCTAAAATTCACTCTGAAAACTTTTCAACCGTTGAAAATTTGTTTAAAGGCACATCTGTAATTTTATGCTGAAACAGCTGTATAGCTGCTGCTTAGAGAAGTATAGTGGAAGAAAACTAATTGTCTTGAGTTGGGAAATGCAGCCATTTATTCCTTAAAGAAACTTTTTTCTATAAAGTTTTCTCTGTGATGCTGCCAAAATCAGAGAAACCATAACTTATCTTTTATCATTAGGTGCCCAGAGTCTTTTCATTTCTATGGTGTAAGTTAATGAGAAATTTCCCAGTAGGCTTTCTGTAAGTGCATGCAACGTGGAACAGACTTAATATGTCTGGCCTTGGGATACACAGCTTGAAGGGTTATAAAATTGGTCATTTGATGGGGAATATTCTGAAGCACAGGCTCTCATGTGTATACATTAAAGTTTCCAGAACTGCAGGAAATAAGCAAAAGCAAGTCATTTGACTTCTTTTAAAGTGTATCTGACGTGCCAGTAAAAGCAAATTGAAGTTTGAAGATATGCCTAGAACAGATCTGTATGCAGTGTTTTGTATAACAAACTTCAGTTGATTCTCAGTGCATCTATCTGGTGAAACACAACTATGCTAATTTTGAAGCTTTTCTCCTTTTTTCATTACAGGTTACTCAAAACGATATTGTAATGGCTGAAAGGCTCTTCGGCATTCTGGCCTATGTAGCATCTTCTGAGCTGCCACATTATCGCATGCTTTCACTACTTGGAGAATCTAGGTAAAAATAGTTGAGAAGGTATACAAAGGAATACAAAGACTATAAAAAAAATTTTTTTTATTCAACAGTTAGTGACTGAAACTGCAACAAATGTTTCTGGGAGAACGAAGGGTTTTTTTAGCTTGTTTTGTTTTTCTATTATTTCTGAACATCCTTCAGTTCCTTTTTTGCAAAAAAACTTGGTTCTGTCCTATTGATAAGCTTCAAGAACTCTAAATATTAGAGTATCAATTTCTTACTGTGGAAATTGGATTTCTGTCTGGGTAGAACATGTCACCACTTGAACAACATATTGTTACAAACAGTATAGAACAAGTGATTATCATATGCAGTTGAAATTTCAGCAAAACTGTATATAGATACAGTTTTGATACAATGAACTGAACTGGAATTTGCTAGAATGCATTGGTTAATTGTTTCAACTGTCATGAGAAATCTTTTTTAGGTAAAAAGACAAAAATTTCGCAAATCTTACAGAAAATAGTGGTGTGTGTGGTTTTTTTTTTTTTTTCTTGCACAAATACTAGCACTTCCTCATTCATGAAGACAAAAGTTTTCTCAGAAGTTATGTGAAGTCTATTTGGTAAGATAAGTCACTTGCACACAAATGCACTACTTGTTTAATTCTCTGTGTTGGTGAAAATTTTATGGACTTTCACACTGAAGGCAGACTATTTTTAGGGCTGGTGCTGTAAGAAAAAAGGTGCTTAAAAAGGCTATTTTTAGTCTTCTACAGATGACTTGCTTAAAACTTTGTCTTCTTCGCAAGACTTCCTATTTAGGACATGCGATGTGATATATGTCAAAAAGCAAATTGTACTGAAGCAAATTAATGGAGGAGTATCTAGACTTATCTATATATTTTAAGTGACTCGATGCAATAAACTGAAAGCTCATAAACTACATGTTCAAAGGCAGAGAGGAAAAAGAAAGACCATTAGATAACTAGAAACATCTGCACTTTAAAAAAGTTTCCAGTAATTAAAACTGTAAATCTTTTTATTGTCTTTTCACAGGAGGAAGCAGTTCCACTATCTGCTAGAGGGAAAGGGAAAGAAATCTGGGATTGGAAATGAGGAAAGTAATGATAACAGAAGAGCTGGAGGAGAAAGCACAGCTCGAGCCACGTTGAATTACACCACAAAGGACTTTCATATGGAAAAGCTTGAGGTACGTATGTCATTATAAAAATACTTTCTTCCTCTATTATATAACTTTCGACTGTTACTCATGGAATCTGTCAATATATCAAGTTTCACTTGGGCTCTTCAGAATGGCAATTTTAAAATATCACTGCTTACCATATTTACATGTATTATTCAACAGTTTAATCAAGCATTTCATCTAACTAATTTATGTCAGAGTACAGGATAATGGACTGTTTGCATCTTTAAAGAAGTGGTTCCTGAACAGTGCCATGGTCTTGTGAATACATTCTCACCTAAGAGCCTTACTTTGGTAATAAAATGTGCCTGCATTAGTGATATGTAATAAGTGAGCATAGTTTTTTCACAAGGATAAATAGAATTTTGCACATGCTAGGATTATTTAATTTATTTAGAAAGTCAGAAAGCATATCCCAGAGCGAATTGGTGAAGAACACCTTCAGGCAAGATTAGAGATAGTATAGGCTGTAGTAATAAAGACCTGTTTCCTAGCTTTTAAATGAGTTAGAAGAAAAGAAATATAATAAATTATAGTTGGTAATAAAATTGCAGGCTGACTTGTTTCAGCCAAGTGCATCAGTCAAGCTTGTTTTGGTTTGTGTTTTTGACCTGCTAACTCCTTTGCTTGGGCAAAAGGAGATTGTTGTCAGAGAGGACGTGCTTCTTTCAGCCACTGTCTCCTTTCTGAGCAATCTCCATGAGTTCCAGCTAGTATGCACTATTTCCCACACTTTGTCCCTTTAGCTGCTCTTTGATTCTGTGGGAATATATAAATCTTACAGTGCCAGAAATGTAATGAAGTTCAGTAAGCGCTGAACTCGATTATTGCATTGCATTTTTCATATCTCAAATAGATTGCATGGAAAAGAGACAGTGACTGCCTATGTGGAAAGACTAAATTTTAGCAAAATTTTTACCTTCAAAAGGAGTGATAGCAGCTGCATAATAGACAGCCGTTAAAACTACGAATGGCATAAAGTAAGCCAGAGAGATCTCTTGCCCTTTACTATGGAACAAGCACTGTGATAACACAATAGTTTTTGTCCAGTCTGTTAAAAAATATGCTTTTTTTTCTCTTCAGTGTAGTGATTCACACCTTGTCCTTCATTGTAGCATTATATATGTGACTGCAGATATTACAGGATATCACAGGAGAAGAGTAAGATGGGCAGTGAGGGCCAATTCCTGATTCTCATCAACTGTAAACTAACATTACATGATCGAACCAAAACGTATTGCTAAAAAAGGCAGGTCAGGTTCATTGAATAATCTATTTTTCAAATAAAACAATTGGAAAGTATTTTCTCTGCTGTATGTCTCATTAAAAAAAAATAAAAAAAAAAACTTTTGCTGGGCCAAAGCATGACCTAACATTTTTGGCAATGCTATAAATCAAATTAGTTAGATATTTAGCACCAATGTAACTCTTCAAAGCTTATTATAGCATTTTATGGATGAATTAATATGGTTTACAAGTGACTAAAATGCAGAACCAGTAGTTGCATTAAGTGTGTTTTCTTGGTTTTATTTTTTTAAATATATTTTTTTTAAAGGTTCAGGTTACTTCAGTATCTAATAGAGTGTATGTTAGCTACGCACATGCCAGTATTCATGGGGGAAAACATGCAATGGGTGCGTACTAGCTTATTTTTCTCAATGACGGTGCTCTTATTATGGCAAGTAGCTGCATAATCATGAGAAGCTAGAAAGGAAAGAAAGAAAACAAAGAAAAAACAAAAGTCTCGAGCTTTATAGTGTCTGTACGTTTTTTCCTTGCTACCCCCATAGGCAATAAAAACTAATGCTGTTAAGATTTTTACATGGCTTCTTCAAAGTAAATTTTAGTTTATGAATATTTAAACCATAATAAGATTATTTGGCCATATTCATTAAAGCTGAAGTAGACCCGGGACTGTGCAATCTAAAATTGAGAAGTGTATGATGATCTCTTTTCATGTCAATTACTATTTTCTTTAATTCATTAAATGTTCTCGGTTGTTTTATAAGTTTGTTCTTGTTTAACCTGTTCTTCCTTTGTCTTTTACAATGTGCAATGGTTCTCCCATCCAGGAAATCAAGGAAAGAAAAACACTTTGCCAGACTTACATCGAGAACTTAGTGAAAGAAGCTGCTGACATCAATATGAAAAATGAGTCCTTGCAGAAGCTCTGGCCTCAAATGTTCATTGAGCTTGTCAGAGATGCAGTGATAGAAATACGTAATAAAAATTCCTACATGAAACTCTGTTTACAGCGGATTGCTGATCAAAAATAGTAGAGTCAAGGCCTGTTGTTTTTGCAAGCTTTTGGTTTCAGTATTGTGTGATGTTTCACCAGACTTAAAACAATAGAATATAAAATTAGAACACTTTTCCCTTTCCCTTCTCCCCCTTCCCTCTCCCCATTTGGGATGCCTTTAAATTTTAATGAACTGTTTCCACTGCTTTACTTCTTGGTAGTTTTCAAACAAAAGTTTATTTCTATAAAGCTTTAACAATGCTTCTTTGGCTGAATTAATGAGATAACACAGATGTAAGTTGGTGATTATACCATGGCATAAATGTTTTACTAAGTTATTGTTTATTTTTTTTCTGCTACCCTTGCTGCTGTAGTGCTACAGCATTGATTTTAAGGAACACATTTATTTTTTATTGAACACTTTTCAATTATCTGCTTTTTGACTATTTGCTGCTGTTTAAAGAAAATCAAGATTAGGGAATTTTTTTATGAGCAGAAGCTAATAAATTATTGTTTTTACACCCTGAACTTGATTAAGACTTTATATTTAACTTGACAGATTATAGAACATGTTTTCAGATCATTATCATAGTGCTTGGTATTAGCAACAGTAACTAGAGGATTAACAGCCAGGTGATTAGCAGGAGAGACGTAGTCCTAGGAATGTGAGAATTATACAGTCAACTCACACTCAGGTGAAGCTGGTGCATTGATATTGTCAGAAGTGACCCATTTTTTAGTGCATGGTACAGTGATGCCCTTTAAGGTTAACAAAGGTATGCATAGTGAAAACATGCTGTAGGTAATTGCTCTTCAGCCTAATAGATATTTCTTACCTGAAAAATGTGATGTATGGCAATCTTTACAGAATTTAATAGAGCTTAAATCACTTGGATGCTAAGGAAATGTTGAAAGTCCTGTAGAAACTACTCTAGCAGTTGGTAGAATTTAATAGAAAAACAATCACTCCTCCAGACTTTTTGAACTATTTCATGGAATTTATAGCAAGATGAGTGTATTTGATAGGATTTTCTTTCTTTCCATTGAAAAATTGCTCTCTCCAAGTTTTATGGTGCTTTTTATTAAGGGAACAAATTAAGTTGCTGCAAAGAAGTGAGAAGAGGAGAGTTTACAGTATAGAAATACAGTCAGTATAGAAGTGATCTTGCAAAAGCTTTTTGGATCCATCAGTTCCTTTACATCATCTCTGTGCAGGGGGAGGGGTGGAGCAATTCTAGCTCTGCATGGGGACAGAAACCTCAGCAGCTGTGTGAAAGTACAAAGCTCTTCTGATGATGTAGCCAGAGCAGATGGGCCCCTTTTGAATCACATTCAGCAGCAATAAAAGATTGGAAAAAAGCATTTTAAGAAGGGTGGATTGGTCTAGAACAGGAAGTTCTTCATGGGAAAATCCAGAGAAAAGCCAGACCTGGTGATACTGAGGCTTTAGAAGCATAATCCTGATTGGAGGCTTTATAAGGTAGCATCTTGATAAAACGAAATGAAATGCATCGGAGGGTATTGGCTGTGAGTTGTAGAAACATATCCTTAGAATGCACTGTGTGCTCCCAGTGGTGTGTGAATGCTGACAGTTCAGACTCTCTAATAGCAGCTGTTTTATAACAGGATTAAGTGACTAAAGTGAGGGTAGCTAAGCAGCTATTATAAATGAAGAAAAGGTTAATATTGGGCTGTGTACTCTATTTTTTTTTTTAGGACCAGTAGGAACAAAAATACTTACGTTTTTCCTAATCTGTCGTCTTTTTAGGGAACAAGTGAATGATGGATTAACATGATGTTAGACCTAAGAGTGCATAGAATTGTAAACAGCCAGACAATCTTAGAATTGTTAGCATGCTATATATTGTTTATGTGTATATCAAAATTATTTTAGTCAATTCATACAGAATTGTGTGATTCATTACTCTAGTAGCTGTGCTCATTACTGAGTTCCTGGAAACCTACAAATCTGTTTGAGGTTGGTGTGAGCAACTTCTTCTGAAACCTAGATGCTGCATATATAGACTTTCCTGTTCCAGATGTAAATCATGGGGTTGGAATAGCGATTGACTTTGAAGCTGTGGACCTTGTCAGTAAAACTTTCCAGGCTGAGAACAGTCATTTTCTGTTTGAAAAACATTTAAATATCAAGATTTGGTTTTATGAAATATTATTATTTGATATGTATTCAATCCAGAATGGACCATTGTGATCTCCTTATCTAATCTGACTTTCTGCACAGGCAGAGAGCAAGAATGCTATATAGCAATTCCTCATCATTTGGAAATAATCTTAAGGGTTAAAAGCTACGGTTTTGACTTTTAAATCTTGAAAACATGTTTTTCCCTTGATCTTGGATTGTTTTTACAGTTTTCTCGTTATGCTTTCAGAGACAAATTTCTTCTTTTTCCAGACAAGGACAGATAATGATATATCTTGTTTTTATTCAGTTTCAGTTTAGCCATGTCATGCATGAAGGCCCCATTATGTCATGCAGAGTCGTTGTTTATTATGCATCAGTCTCCTTACTGAAGATCAGATTTCAGTAGAGGAACTGTATTTCATGCACTCTTTCTTGATATGGAATCTGCAAAAGTAAGAGAGCTGCAGATATACCGCCACAGTAGAACAAAGGGAGAAGTGATTCACTTGATACAAACCAAAAGCTGATCCTGTCAGTTTTGAGGAAAATAGGGTACTGCGAGGAGGTTTTATCTAAGTAAGTAAAACTGCTCTGCTGGCTAGGATCAAGTGTTAGATCTGAATCCTGAAACAGCTGAAAACTTTGTTTTCCAGTCTGCGTAAGTCTATGATGAAATACTAAAATATCTTACTACACTGCTGCAAATAATCATACTTTTATCATATAATCTGTTTAAAAAAAAGTTAACCTATTAAAACACTGGCCAACCTGGAAACTAAGTTATACTATTGTGCAAAAGGTAGTGACCGCACAATCTCTGCATACCTTCTGCAAATTTAAGATAAGCGACTACATTTTTTAATCAGAGCAATAGGTTGTAAAAGTGACAAACATTGATGCTTTCTGTTGCTACTTTACATCATAGTGACATATAATTAACTGCTTTTAGTTAGCTAGTTTATTTTAAGAAACTGAAACAAATACTTGCTCTTTCATACTATTAAGCAACATTCACAAAGATGTGGTCTATAGATTGGGACTTCAGTGGGCGTATTCAGAATTACGATAATAGCAATTTGTTTTGACTGGGAAAGCAGATTACATGAATATGTTTCTATTCCCAGATCACATAAGCTTTATTACATGTTGAAGCTCAGTTTCAATGAAAATATTTTCTTTTTAGTTTAAACCAGAAGCATCAGTCTTCTGGGGGTTCGTAAGACTTGGTGTTCTGCTACATGCATATAAGGAGTGGGAAAAGAGGAGACTAGCTATCGCTTTGCTTTATGATCTGATAAAATTGCTTTAACTCTGAAGTGAATATAAACCAATTGATTTTTAACCTAAGAAGCAGAGTTTAGGTTACACAGACTTAAGACATTCTTACACAAGGGTAATGAGTATCTGCTTACACATCAGTTCAGAGCATCGTTTTCTGAGCATGAGCCTAAAGAAATTGAATCTAAGGGACTATTTATACATCCAGAGGATCTAACTTGTTGGCTAGCTTTGCCTACTGTTATCAGCAAGAGACAGAGAAGCTCATCCAGAAAGCTCCACCATCTAGAATAACTTCTGTCTTTGTTTACTGTGGTGAAAACAGCTTTTCTCTACCAGTTGTGTACTTGATCTCGTATGTCATTCTTGTACGGATGGATGGACGTTTCTGCTTGTTGTGTCATATGTCAGGAAGCCCTGGTGAAGAACGGAGAAGTCTTATGGGGAAAAACTGATCTTAATTTTTCTTTTCTTTTTCTTTCTTTAACTTGTAAATGGGTGTATCACAAGTGGAAACCTTTTTGATAGAGGTACACCATGCACAGAAAAATAGAACTGTAGGCTAGAATATTTCTACCAAATCCAGCATTAGAAGTATTGAGTATCCCCAAGAAGTCTTTGTAGAAGATGATCACATATTCCCTAATACTGATTGCATTGACTTGAGGAGGGGCAATATAAAAATTTCATCCACTTTTTTTGAAGGAAAAAAAAAAACACACAAACTGATGGTTTCAGGATTGCTCTGGACTTTTGGTACAATACAAAGAAAAACCCAGACAGATCAGATTTCTTGGTGCTACAGTCTGTGTTGGCTAACAATTTCAGTAATGCTTAATTCCACTTTTGGTGGCTATCTTCCTAATTAGACAGCTGCCTCTCTATTAAGGAAAAATTATTCTTGTGTGTTATCATATTCTCATTATGGACCGTGTCTGTGTTCAGTCCATCGATAGGTGGTTATGGTTGTGCTATACTGGTATCCAATGTATTGCTGCATTCATAAATGTGGTACTTCCTAGTTTCAGACAAACTATTCCTTTAACTTTTGCTTGATTAATGCGAACATCCCAAAGATTAAAAACTGGTCTATTAGCAGTACTTCATGTTACATCTAACAGATCTGGAACTTTACATGAACACTGAGCAGATCATAAACAAGTTCATTCTTTTTGGAACACTAGGCATGGGTAACATAAACATCACTAACCTTTTCGAAGCTGAGAATGATACCTTTCCAGAATCAGGATAACAAAAAGCTTTTCTGTGTGTAGTATCAAGCGTTTAGCACTTAAACACAGGGGAGGATAGCCTGGAATCACATATGGTTTCCATCTATGTATAATATACCATCAGACAAGTGATTGTAAAGTTGATTCAAACTTAAGTGGTGGAGAAACTGTGCCTATGAATGTGATGTTTGTGTTACATGCTCACATAGTCTAGACATCTTGGTTATGCAGGTAACAGTGGCATTAATGTAATTTACACTTGGTGAAACAAACCATAGTGGTACATGGAGAAGCCATGACTTTCTAGTCATAAATGTTAAGTTAACTGGCTAGCTATTTTATACTTCATTTGGAAATCAAATTATGTGACAACATATGTTGTAGTTTGTGTTCTATATAGGTATGTATCGTGCAGCCTATCTGCATCAGGTTCCAATGATCTATGTTTTCTAGTAGAATAAAGAGAGAATTGGAATTGACAACAAAATATAATAAACTTTGTTCAACTGTCATATCCTGGGTAAAGTACATGCTAAAGCTGTTGGAGTGACTTGACTATGAAGCTTTTGTGTAGGTCTACAAACAAGAGCCTCTGTAGAAATGTAGTTTTGATTCCAAAGAAATGTCAATAATAAAATGTGAACATTCAGTTTTTTGTAATCTAGAAGATGAGAACTGGCTTGTCAGCTTGGAAAAGAGAAGAATTGGGAAAAATCTGAGGCAAGCATTTCCAGCTGTGACAAGTACCATTGGATTAGTCAGTGAATAGTAAGTAGAATATTTAATAAAGTGATTGTGTTCCTATGGAGATTGCAAGGATGCATGGAAACTATGGAACCTGTAAACTCATGGCAAAAGACATGAGCACTGATTAAAAGACCTGAGCATGAAAACCTCTCTGACATGGCAGTCATTTGTTAAAAATGCACCTGTGCACTCAACACTATGTCACAACACTCCATTCCAGTGCAATGAAAAACCAGGGGCTATCTGAATTTTCACCATGTCCTTCGAGGTTTTATTTCTTCTCTTGTGTTCTTCAGTGTTTATCTAGTTGAAAGCCACATAAACAAGCATATGCTTAACAGTTATAATAATGCTAATTGCTTTATTAGAGTTGAAGCCTTCATTGCCCTGGGCATGTGTGTCTAGATTAAGAAGTAATCAAAAAAGCAAAACATTTTATTTTTATTCTCTTGCTTTAAAAAACAAGATGCCTGGTTGTTCTTTCGTATCGTGGATAAATCTGGGAGCGTACAGGAAATGGCCCTTTATGTGAATTGTCAGGACTTCTAGATATAACTGTAGACCTTGATCTATCTTTTTCACATTTACCCTCATCCCACATCCACACTTAAGCACACAGTTACTTCTGATCACGTGAGTATTTCCATTATTTTTTAGGATTTTTCAGAGACTAGGACTCATGGGAGCTAAGATGTCTTTGATTTTTCTTTCTTTTTTTTTTGGCCTGAAAGAAGAGGTATAAGGTTAAAGGCAGTATATTAAGTTTAAGTTTATTATGTAAGTGTTTGGTTCAGGCCCTTCTATATTTTGAAGCCTGTTACTGGATGCTCAATTGAAATGAGTGTATTACCCAAGACAAATCTTGATGTAACCACAGTTACATTTAGTTAATGCTAAGTATCATGAGCATTTAAAGCCAAAGTCATTCTCTTTGGTGGTTTTCATTTGTTAATGTAAATTATGAACTGTTCCTAACATGAGCAGTTTAATTTACTACAATAACGAATGTCTCCCTGACAGTATTCAATCTTTGATGGAATGCAAAGTAGATTGTAAGAAAGATGCTAACTGTAGACATCTGAAACTGCAGGTTTATGAAACAGAAGGATGGAAATAAAAATGGAAATGGAAAGCTTATTTAGTGAAAATGTGGATGCTGATTTTATTCCTGAGGACTGAGTGATGTAAGTTCCCTACCTTCCCTCCTCCCACCCAGGAATAACTCACTTTGGACTACTCTTTATATTAAAGATGCTGTGAATGAAATCTAAACACTAGTTTATTCATTTTGTTTGTAGATTAAATTTATAGAGGATAAGCAATTCTGATCCAAAGGGTTATTTATGAAGCTTTGTTTGTTGCGGTTTTTCAGTGCTGTCATATGTGTCTGCTGCAGGTGTAATATTCCAAGATTTAAATGTGAGTTGACATGCTGCTAAAGATTCTGAGAGGTATTTGTATTGATTCATATTCTTTACTGGGATGCATAATCACAAAGCAAAATCTAAAACAGAACTTGTGTGAACTGAAGCTGTGGCCCTGTTGAACTTGTTGCAAGATTCCCAGTGATTTGAGTGACTAGAATTTCACATGTAATTTATATGCAAGGCGAGGCTTATCCTAACTTCTTTTTTTAATATATCTACGGTGATATCTATGCCTCAGCTAGTCATTTAGGCTCTACAGTAGTTAGAGGGAAATAGACACTTCTACAATGTGATGCATCTGATGTAAATGTCCATCTCTTCACAGGATGAGTAATACAGTGGAATTGCCAGTTTTTTCCCTTGTCAGGTAAGTCTAGACATTCATTCAGATGTTGATGTGTGAATCTGGATGGACAAGTTCTATCTTTACCACCTATTGTCTACTTCCTTCTCATATTGTCTACTTCCTTCTCATGCAGTTAACACTGGTATTTTCTTCCATGCTAGTCAGAAGCCATAGAACTAGCCCACTTTTTGATAAACAAGCAGGTGCTCACTTAAATTTTGGTTAAAATCTGGGTGTTCTAGATTTCCAAAATCAGATACGCGTTCTCCAAAGCATGCTAGACTTCAATGAAATCTAGCTTGCTCAGCCCTTTTGTCACCTTTGAAAAAAGGGGCTTGGGGTCTGGCACACTCGGACTCTTCTTGGCTGTTTTTGATTATGTAAATTGCCAAATAAAGGAGGATGATATGGTCCTGTTTCTTATGGATAAAGCTGAAGATTGTTAGTGTGAACAGGAATTGTTAAATAATAGCTATTTCTACGCTCAGGTCATCTAAATGGATTATATAATAATACACACACCTGAGCAGTAAAGAACATTGCAAAGTATGTTAAATATGCTAGGTGACAAGGTGACAAGCTAGAAGTGCATGTTACGTTTTTTTTATTTTGACATAAGTTTATCTTGTCTTAGTTGTGTGTTCTCTGACAGTGAACTGACTGGTTTCAAGGCAGTTCTTCTCCCACATACAATGATTATTTAATGTGCTGAATGACGACAAATAAAGTAGGTCATTTGCAGATAATACTAGTATTTTCTGAGTTGTAGAACAGATTCTTCATATATTTTGCAAAGAGTGCCATTCACAGTATTGTAAGTTTTATTAAAAAAGAAAAGTCTGCATCTTTAAAGAGAAAGATTGGTTAAATATGACTTTGGAGGTGTAAAGGACCCTTCAGCTTTGTTGCTGGAGCTCTTTCAATTGAATCAATCTTGATCTCATTGCTACTTGGAAGGGAAAGCAAAAAAGGAACCACAAGTGATACAAGCAAGTTGTATTGATTTAGTCTGTCATCGTTGGTACTGAACTTTTGCCCTTGCTTGATGCTGGCAAACACACTACTGCTGTAGCCTCACTCACAGGGTTAACTAGAGACACTAAGTGGCTGGTTCAGGAAAGTATTTTAGTAGATCTGGATGTGCTCAGGGCAGTTTCCAAATTTGATCATCACATATTGCCTATATAAGAAAATCATAATTTTCAGATCTTCTATAACTCCTCATCACTCTGTCTTTAAAATGCAGTCAGTTTGTCCCAGCAACACGGCAAACTTTGTCAGTCTCTCTTAGTATATGATCTACAAATGTGTTTGAGGTCTTTCAGCATAACAGATGCGTGTCAGTTGTAAAGGTTGTCATATTAAAAAATATTTAAGAGCTAACTCACTGTTGATTAGCTCTTATTTTATACTCCAGAGACACATTTTCATAAAATATACTTGTCAAGCTTATCCAAAATGATACTGTAAGGAGGCCATAGGATAAGAAGCAGTGCCTTGGAGAGGATTGTCCCCTGGTGTCCTAAATTTTAACAGCAAAAATGAAATAAAAATGGTTAGTTGTATTAGATACCTGGTAATGAGCCGACAAAGGTGTTAAGGCAGCCAGGTGCTGTATGTGTCATCTATAGTGTATATTAAGTGCTGGGCAGCTACAGAGCAGCCTTGTGTATTTTTAGAGGTGTGAGAGTTGCTGTGGGAAGCCAGATCCTTTTATATTTCTCCTGTTCTGCTCCTATTAGGAGGCTCTTGCTTTCCCCACCCTTTATTTCCAAGCTCCAGGGTATTCTATTATTAAGGAAAACATTGTCAGCACTGCTTTTAGCTTCAGTGCTTGGTTCAACAGAAGGCAGGCACAGGCAAATTTATCCCTTTCCCCATCTCTGTGGTGGGGAACAACTACAGTGAGGCTATTGCTTAATTAATATCTGCTATCATCAGTATAAAGTTTAAGCGGTATAGCTGTGCTGTGCAGAGAGGGCAAGGGGAAGAATGCTAGGGAGAGGGGTACTCAGTCAGTGGGGAGTGAAATAGTTCTAGCACATGTCATTTCAATGGGATTTTTTTTCCTGGCACTGTCTTGTTGCAAAGGGAGGTGCACCTAGAGTCTCTTTTTTGATTGCTCTAGGTTCAAGTGAATCAGCAGATGAGGGAATCGCTTGCTTGGCTGCCACTAACACAGACTTCATTAACTAACACTTTCACCTGTAACAGTCACAGGTCAAGTATTGCCTGGATTTTTTTAAAACTAGTCTGCCTTATATTCTGGGGAGGATTCACAGCTCTGTTTATTGCTCACTGAATCTACAGAATGACTGGAACTTGCAATACATAAAATGTACTGAAAGTAAGTAGTTTTGTGTGCTTTTGTGCTAAATATTTAACATCTCTTTGACGTGTTTTCTGATTTAGAGTAGAAGTTTCTAGCTGTGGATTCTTTCATACATATTTGGGGTTTCCCTTTTCGGCCCACTCTGTTTCAGAATGCAATCAATTTGGTGATTCCTTGTCAGAAGCATTTGGAAATTTAGAACCAGGTTGCCAAGTTGTTGGCTTTTGATCTTACAGTATTTTAATTTTTTATGGCAATATATGATACAGCTAAGAATCTTGTAAATCTTTAAGTAGGTTCAGGGAAAACTGACTTCAGCTCTTTTGAAAATTACTTCAACATCTTGGCTGAAAATTTTTACCTATTTTTGGACAAAGCTTTAAGGGACTTGTTTCCTTAACCTTTCAGAGGACTGTTTTGTAATGTGCTCAAGACTAGGTATTTCATAAAGTGTGTTTTTTTGAGGGACTTGCAGAGTCTTCTAGAGAGAAACATTATTATACTCAGCCAGTTCACTTTGTTTTCATTCTAGGCTAATGTCGTGTGGTGTCAGGTGCTGTCTGGCTTTCCTTCATTTTAGCCTTGTGTGATTACATCTGTCTTTAAATCAGAGAGAGGTAGAGCTTCAGAAGCTACCATGTCTTTGCTTTGTCATCTGCCTGGCAGGAATTATGATACTACAAACTGGGATCCTGATTTTTGGCTAGGGTAAACTGAGTCCTGTGAGAGTCATCAACTGCAAGCTAAGAATACTAGTCACTTGTACACAGTGAAACAGAGCAGATATATATCTTATATGTAATCTGTTTACTGTAGGCCAAAAAGGTGTTTTTTTAAAGGAAATTTTGAGTTAGATCACATTGAAATAAACTTCCTAAACAAAAACAAAAACTTGTCAGGCAGAAATTGCACAAGTAGCTTTCAGAAAATTCAGAGCTGCTTTCTAGAAATTCTTAGTTATTGTATTTAAGATTTCATAGACTGCTTAACTAAAGCCATTTTAGCACAGTTGATTTAATTAAATTCCTGTATAATAATGTGTCAGTGTCTCTGTGTGGGGCTGTTGCTTTGTACGTTTTTGATGCTTGTTCACTTACCTAAGCAAGCTGGGTATGTGGCTGTTCGTCATTACTTGGTCAGCACAAAGCAATCAGCCTGTGGTACTAATTTCTTCTTCCAGATGGAACAAGAAATGAAGTATATCCTAAATTGCTGGGATTCTTGGAAAATTTGCATCTGCTTTCAGATCTGAGAAATCAGTGCCTGCATGAGTAGCAAATTATATCTTGCTGTTCTTAGTAGGAGCTGGGGAAGGCTATGGATTCTTGCAGCTGTATCTGGAAGTTTGGGCTCAGCTCTGATCGTAGCTAGGTGGATGAACTGGTTATTTTTGTGACTGGAATGGAGATCAGGAGCAAACCAGCACAAAATCTATAATATAGGCCTTCCTAGTTTTGCTTCTTCTGGATCATGTTGGGAAGATGAAGAGTGGAAGGGAGGTCAGAGAGGAAGAGTGCAAGTTTGAGGTGGAGGGGACCATAACAGAAGCTGAGGAAATGCTTCGTACCCTCCTTGGTACGAGGGGAATGGGGCAAACCAGCTGCCTCTGGTAGGTCGGGCTGTGGAGCAGACAAAGGCCTGGGGCACTGCAGCTGGGTTAGAGGGCTGGGCATGGGAATGAGTGAGTTGGGAGCCAGGATCCCAAGTCTCACTTGGGACCTGTGCAGCGGCGTAGTTTTCAGAGAAATATGTATACCCCAACCTCAATGAACGTTAATCTTTTTCTTGTACCAATCCTTAACTGTTCGGTTGCTCTCCCCATTCATTCCACGAGGTGGATTTTGCAGACTGTATGTTCAAACAGGATGCCATGTGTCAGGTCAGTGATCTAGCTCAACAGTGAGTATTTTCTACTACTTTATTCACTTTGGGAATTTCTAGTAATCGCTTTAGAAAATGGCAAAGGATAGCTGAATCAGGTGAATAGTTATCCTAATGCCGAAAGGGCAAGCCTGAGCTCCAGAGCTAATTGAGCCCTTTATAGATCCTTTATGAGCAGTGTTCATAATCTTTACTGCATGATGTCTCTTTCTTCCTAATCTGCCAGAAGCTTTCCCAAGCAACATGCTTTATGAAAACCAGTCATTGTGTAAACTCTTACAAGTGTGTGGCACCAGTCATCTCCATGTTCTTTAGAGGGAGTGGGAGCAATTATATGGTCACAGCTATTAAAGCGTTGATACGTTTCTTGAAAAACTTTTTTGTAATTCTGTTCTGTGTTAGAGCAGATACGCTTGCGAATTTCAAGCTAGATGTATTGTTTTGGCGGGGTGGTAACAGCTTGCTCCCACCATCCTTCTTTCCCAGGAAGCTGGCAGACGATCTCTACTATGATAAAATATGGCATCTAGGATAAAACATCCCCAATCCTAATTTCAGAAGCACCTCAGCTTGGCAAGAAGTAGTGGGCAACAGTGGCTAGCTCTCAAAGGCACCTTTCCTTGATGCTGCTCAAGTATAAGCAGGAAACAGGCTGTGGGCAAATCGGGCATGCACATGTAAACTGACTATGCTATCCCTTTCCAGTCAAATGGCAGGGAAGGGTCCAATCCAGGCACCTATTCCCCTATGCTAGGGAGAAGTTTATAGTCCTACTAGTCAAAAAAGAGTAGGCAGAACTGTCTCATCAACAATCTCACGTATTTCTGTGAGGCTACTCACAGAAACTGTCCATTTGCTTCCAAGTTATGTTGAACTGGTGGAATCTGGCACATATAGTGGCTGAAGGCAGAACTGAACCACTTATCTTCTAATGTTGGAGATCATCATCCTCCAGCCTGCCAGCAGCCCAGTCCTTGGAGTACTTTCCTCTTACATGGAATTCGAGAGGACCAGCTATTCTTTTCATGATTCTCTGAGATGATGGTGTCACCATCATTAAACCACACATGTTTGCAGAACCTGTGCAAGTCAAAGACTAGAGCTGGAGAAAATGTCTGAGACCTGAGAAGACTTCTGAATGATTTGGTGAAAGTGGCCTGGAAAAACCAGAGACAAACATGCACAGAATCTTCAAACTGGCCTAAAATGTCTTTTAAATGGACCATTTATTTTACAGATTGTGGCACTGTTACTCCGTTATGCCTCTCCCAGATATTTAAGAAAAAATGTAAATGTATTTTCTCTGGCAGGACCTGAGCTTTAGGCTATAGATCAAACAGGTTCAAACATTTTTCTGGCTTTTTTTTTTTTTTTTCAACTTAGCCATTTATTTTGATTGATTCTTTTATATTTCCATCAACAACTACTCATATTATATTTCAATGTGGTCTGGCCAACAGTCTTGATACAGAGACAAAAATCTTCAGTATTGGTTAACCAAGCTACTAAGAGATGTATATTTTCATTCTGAAGTGTGGGGTTGTCCTTGCAGTGTTATAGGTGCCTTGTCTACAGTTTTTTGGAAGCTTCCAACACTAAGTATTTAAATGCTAATTCATTGGCTCTGAATTCTCTTCTCAAGTCAATGTCCAGCCTTCTCTGCTACAAGTAGCAACATTAATCCTCATTCCTCTAATGTACCTGCATACAATGGGCAATAGAATTAGGATTACACACAGTTGCTTAAAACATGTTGCAGCTGTCTTTGATTCTGCAAGACTCTCTCCTTACAACTGTACTGCTGGAGAATGCAGCTGTTTTTTGCATTGCTGAAAAATGGCTGCCTTTGCAGCAGCATCTAGACCTTCTTGGATGCTTGATGAAGCATCATTGTAAAAATACAGCACTGCTAGTGCTCCTGCATTTATTATTAGTGGAGGTACTAAAGTGTTTAGAGCAAGTACTAAAAGTGTTTTTTGCTATCACAAGAAATTGTACATAGAGGATGCTGCAGAGAACTCCTCTCTGTCTATGTCTTATTTGCTTGATCTGTCATCTGGAATTTAGAAGGTCCAGGAGGTTCGCACACAAATAATTCTTTGAGACTTCCATGATGTTCCTGTCAATCTCAGCTTTGATATTCTTTGGCAAAGAAAACCTCAAAAATGTGGAGTTGGATGCAGGCAATGCAGATCTATTTCTGCAGAGAGCCTGTAACAACAACAATGGGAGGTGTGAGCTGCTGCCTTTATCCATTAGGCGTTAGTTCCAGTATTCAGCAGTGGTGTGTAATTGTCTATATTAAGCATTCCATTTTTTAAGTCAGAAGAAAAGATGGGAGGCTATAAAGCTGCATGAGGTCTCCTGGGAAGCATCTAGTGGCATTTGGGAGTTGCGTCTGGTTGTGCATGTTACAAAAGAGACAAGTTTTAGCTCAACATCAAGGCCCACAGGGATGGAAACCAAGGAGTAGAGATGGTAGATTTTGGCAGCTCTCAGAGTTCAAGTTTATCTGTGAGCAGAAATGTTACCACCCTTCATTTCCATTCCTACTCTGATTGTCATTAAATAGGAAAGTATTAAGATATTTCTAAGACTGAAACTAGTCTGATCATCTTTAAATAGGAAAGTATTCAAACATCTATAAGACCAAAATGAGACAAATATGAAGCCACCCCTTCCTGAATGCTTGCTGGTTTTTTGGCTTTTTTAACCTTGTGCCTATCACCTCCCTCAGTCCTTTGTCCTTTTTTCTAAACTCTTTGCTGTGAACCTGATCTGACAGGACTATGCTCATGGATGTGTGGATACTGGAGGTGAGGAAGATGAAAACAAGCTTCTCTGTAAAATAAAAACAATATCCATCGCACCTTTTTTGGGTCCAGTCCCACAGTGAATTCCTTAACTTAAGTGAGTGTCTGGGTGACTTACTGGGATTGTTCAACTTGTTTGGATTTCCCCTTTTTTTTTTTTTTTTTTCACATTGCATTTTGCATTGCAAGAGTTTTTTCCTGTTACTATTGTTACTTTTTTTAAGAAACAAACATTTAACAGGTTAGCGGCATACTGTGCTAAATGAAACACATCAGGTATGTGCTTTCTTCATAAAGTTGGTCGCCCAAAGCAGAGTTTTGAAGGTCAGCAACATATTTAATGATGGAATGGGGGTTAAGCACATTCATGAAGCTTGGCCAGTTATCTTACAGAGTTGGTGTTTTTTACTATGAGACCAAAAGCATCACTCTGTTAAAAACTTAGGAAAGCAAACCAAAAATGCTGCTGTAGCGGTCATCCAAATAACAGTATTCTGCTTGTGCTGGGCATCCTACCTATTCCAAAGATGCTGACCAATTAAGCTCAGCAAGTACTTAATTTCACATTGTCCTAAAATTGCTTAATTTATATTCTGCAGATTTACCCAACTTCAAATGATTGCTTAAAATATTATTTATTGTTATAAAACTTTATAATATTAGTATACACTGCTTACCATGACAAAGCTATTCCTACTTATAGATTAGTCTATGGCTGCTATCCATAGGTGAGCCTACTACCTCCATTCTAATTTTTGTATGCTGAGTCTTTTTTACATTTTATTTTTCTAGAAGCAAAGTTAAAGTGCATAAACCTACCTCCCTGAATCTCATTCTCTGTTTTATGAAGTGTTTCATTTTGTGTATACTGTTTGCTTCCACTCCACCCACCTTTCTCAGTCTATAACATTTATCTGAAGGCTAGCAAGCTAAAAAATCTGAAAGAAATATTTTTACCCTGTCTTATCTATTGCAGCAACTGCTATTCTTTGGGCATATAAGCAAAGAGGGAACTACCTACATGCTTATAGCAGCTTTATACATCTGATGCATGCGGTCAGCCTGAAGTCAGCTTTAGATCAGTCTCTAACTTGCCACATTTGAAATATCTTTGTGAGAATAATAAATTCTCTGTTGTGGGAACCACAAAAGAGTCCATACCCCCAAAAATTAAGTGGAAGATCACATTTCAAAATACTAGAAATTTAGGCCAGGTGTTTAAAAAAAAAAACAAAAAACAAAAAGCAAACCCACATTTTTATGTATTTTCTTTGTTTGCCCATGAAGCTGCTAAATTAAAAAAAAAAAAAAAAAAAAAAAGCTTCAAGATACAAAGATGGGGCTTTTTTCTAGAAATTCAGAAGGTGGCTAGAAGTTCTTCTTTACTTTCCCTTCTGTCATCCTTCTTTTGTAAGAAGCTGATAGATTAATACTTAGGTTGTGTGTATGCACATGCATGCTTATACAAGTGTTTGCATGCATACTTCTGTAGTCATTGCATCTCAGATAAATTTTGAAGTAACTATCAACAAAGTGAACTGCTGTTCTGAGTTTCCCAGTGACATACGTTCTGGGGTAATCTGAATTTGTCTTGTAAAGAAATGTCACAATTGGGAACAATTTATCTCACACCAAAGATCTTGATAGGAGATTTAATTGTTCAACAGATGACATCATTAACTTTTTAATGAGTAAATGAGTAAAAGCACTAGAACTTGATTTAGTGATTTTATGTATCAACCAGAGCTGGTTGTGTCTGTCATCTTACACGGATTCATTACAAACATCTTAGTGTACTTTTTTCAATAATTGGAAATGTAACCCACACAATTTTTTCAATGCAAACTGGAGGAGGCTTAATTTTCTTCCACTGGTTATCCATCATCAGGAATGGTAACCTTGCCACTCTGTCATCAAATGCCATTTCATAATTCTTATAAGCAGAAATCCAATTGATAGTACCATTTCTATTGTACTTAACCTCTGGAGCATAAATTATTTTAAATAGGTAAATTCTGTTTCTGAGATAAGACCTTACATTTTTCATCCAAGAGATATTTTTCCTTCCCTGACAGCTCTAAGAATATTGTGAAAAAGAGTCCTAATGGGCAGTATACTCCATTAAGTACTGCTTATTCTTAAAATGCTAATACAGTTGTTCTTGAAAACACTTCTGCAACTCCTGATGATAGCAGGAGCAATCTAATTTCTCCCTCAGTGAGATGATGGTTGCATTTTCCACCCCTTCTAGGTAGTGGGAGCAGTATGGATTTCTTCTATTTCGTTTCAAATTTGAAACCGCAAAAGTGAGAAGATTCTCTCCTTTGGTGTTGGAGTGCAGTTCATCTCCTTGCATTTATTTCAGAGCCTTAGGAAAGATTTTTGTTTGGAACCAGGGGCTGAGCAGTTGTAGAGTTTAGTAACCCAGGACAGGAAGCATCTCTGGCATACGAAAGGCCTTTAGGATATGGAAACAAACTCAGAAAACCAGAGCATCTGGTGAAAGAAAGAGGAAAATTAATTTGCCATGGGATATGAGACCACACAATAGAAAGCTACTTTGTACTGCCTTGAAGAAGCCATTTCAGTTTTCTTGGAGACAACTCTGAGGACATTAACAGGTAAACTTTCATTATTCTACAGTTCATTCTGTCTTTGGATTATAAGTCCTCCTGTTTGCCATCTGTTTGTACCTCAGCACAATTTATTAGTCTCTCT
This sequence comes from Dromaius novaehollandiae, assembly GCF_036370855.1. Taxonomy (NCBI): domain Eukaryota; kingdom Metazoa; phylum Chordata; class Aves; order Casuariiformes; family Dromaiidae; genus Dromaius; species Dromaius novaehollandiae. Next base: position 17,895,604 of record NC_088107.1, on the reverse strand, counting down.
TCGAAAATCCATGACCAAATTTGAAGTAACATCTTCCATGAAACAGCTATTGAGGACAGTGACTTAACAAACAGAAAATTTAAGTGTATACACCTCCTCACTGCTCTTGTCAGTGAATAGCTGTTTGAGCCTGGCAGCTGAATGGAAAAGGCAGGACCTTGCACCTTTTGTCTTGAGGCTGATTTGCTCAGTAGCGTCTCCCTCAGGTCATAGTGTGGTTTTTTTTGTCTCTCTCTCTCTCTCTCTCTCTCTCTCTCTCTCTCTCTCTCTCTTTTTTTTTTTTTTTTTTTTTTTTACTATTTTGGAATTTTTTCATTCCAGAGCTCCTACTTGAAAAATTCCAAGCAACATTTCAAGGAGAAAGTTTTCAAATAAGTGTCCTCCTTTTCCAGGAGGATTCAGAAAAAGAATTATATTCATGGAATATCCATTTGGACAACTAGCAGCGCAGTCAGTTATGCCAGTTCTTGGAGATCCAGGTAAAGCAGCAGCACAGTAACTATAAAACCTGTATCTGCCTGTGTACATTAGTACCTGTAGCCTTCCTAAGGGTCCTGTCCTAAGAGGAAAGGAGCTTGCTGCATTTCTTCCTGTCACAGGATGTGAAATTCATTGCAGTAGATAAGCACATCTATTTGACTTTTTTCTTCACTCATTCAAAAATTTCTCACCTGTTTGCTGTCACTTAAAAAGAACAAAGACAAGTTCACTTTCTCATCCAAATACATACTTGGGATGGTTTGGAGAGAAGGTATGTTCCATTTGCTTGCTTTATGCCTTAGGGAACATTCAAAGGGTTTTTCTGGTTTTCATCTTTGTGTGTTTTTTTAATAAAGCAAAAAAGGAATAAAGGATGGGGGTAAAAGGGAAAAAAAAGTGAGGTGCAGAGGAGTCAAGATCACCTGAGAAATGGAATTTAATTGATTCTAAAAAGTCAGAGATTTCCCTTAATTCTTAAAATATTCTTTTAGCATTTCTCTTTAAAGAACAAATACATGTGCACAGACATTCACCCAGCAGTGTATTTAATAGTAATGTCTTTTCCATCTCTTTTCATAAGTTCTGCTGTCTTATAAAACTTGAGACTTTTTTATTGGGAGGGGAAAGTAAGGAATGGAGTAAAAAGGTTTTTTCTTAAGTTTGGAACGTGTTGTTCAACAGCATGCACGTCTGCATGATTTCACTGACTGCTGCCTAGGCAATGGCAGGTTCTCTGAAAATTTTGACTTTGTTCAGGAGGAACCCGTCCAAGCACTGGGAGCTGGGCTAAAGGCAGCCTGTGAACTTGTGAGAGCAAAACATCAAGACTTTTGGAACTGTTCCTAGGAAAGGTTTGCATGTTCCAAATGCTAGCCTTGGGGATGAAATATGGCTCAGAGCATTGATCTCATTAAGAACCAAGGAAATAGAAAATAAATTATGTGGGAGACTAATGTGTAATTAAAAATTTAGTGGTAACTTTTTTTGAACAAAATATTGTGCTGCTCAGAGTCAATCAATAGTTCAGGTAACTGCTAAAGGTTTAGAGAGCATTTTCCTTGGCACTGGGTAGCAGTCTATTATTGCTGTTCTTATGGGTAGTGACAGTTGCTCATAACACCAAGAGTCCTATTACAACTACTACTCTTGCTGCTTTAGACAGGACACAGATTGGACAGGCATTAGAGACAGAATTGAGAGAGATGAGAAGAATTGTTTGAATCTGGCGTTCTCCTGAAAAAGATACAGAAGAAGGTAAAGAATGTAAAGGATTTTCTTGTATTTAGAGTATCTTGTTAAATAGAGATGGAAGATCTTTATTTAACTCATGGGCTGAATCTAGTCGTGCATACTGGGGGAATTTTTACTTTAAATATTTGTAATACTCATGATAGTCTCCTAGTAGCTTTAAAGGATTAACTGTGAAGTGAGCATGTAGAGACTGCAAGTCAGGAGTGGACTGCTACGAACAAACCAACTTTTCTGAATGCTGCAGGGATTTCAGTATGAGGCATTCAGGAGGCAACACTCATGAACTGTTTGTAGTTTGACTGCTAAGCAACTTCAGCTGTCCTTTCTTCTCCCCTGATGCCAGTTGTCCTACATCTGAAGTTTCACAGTATTTCAACTTTCAAGTCCAACATCATTGAATTACTTTGAAATATTTGACCCTAAACTTCTTGTTCAAGATCGCACACTAACTATATGGCCAAGATGGGAGGAGAGCCAAGTATTTTGGATCATTGTCCCATATTCTAATCTCATGCTGTACTTTTCACTTTTATTCGTAATTACCATATCTTCATCTTCATCAAAGCATGCTGTTCCTCATATAGAATTATCCTTGTTGATCTTCTATAGATACACCAATATTTGGTATTGCTTGTACAATTCATGAGGATGTTATAGTACTTAGTGAAATAAGTTAATATCATTTTAGATTAACATCTGAAAAAACATTTTCTCATACTTTCAATCTGGATCAGCTAGATAGAGTATCTTTCCCATCCTGGGAAAGCAGTATTTCAACTGAAGGAATACTTCCAGAAAAACTGGAAAGAACTTGTTTGAATTAAGCTCATTCCCAGGACTCACTTGAATGAATGAAATTTTCTAGTAGGTGTTGTTTTCCTTCTGTTGACTCAGGAACAGGGCCCTGAGCAACCTGATCCAGTGTCAAAGTCAGCCCTGCTTTAAACATGTGGTTGGACTAGAGGAACTCCTGAGGTTTCTAAACTATACTATATCTTCAGGGGGAGCAGAATTAGATTCCCAATTGTGTTGTCCTATTTTATAGTCCATTTTGTTAGTCCTCTTAAACAGATGATCATGTTTAAGATATAAGCTGATGCTTAAAAGAAAAAAAAAAAGGCAGTTAAGCAATTCTAAGCTAAAATTTTTATCTTATAACAAAAGTGTTGTGTGTGTGTGTGTTCTTCCTGAAATAACATCATTTATCACTAGTGAGTTTTTAAAATGTATGAGTAATCACTAACTCAATTTCATGAATTTCACTGTGTTTGTTCATTATTGTTGCCACTCTAGTTGAAAATAGCCAAGCAGCTGTGACACATTTGGATAAGGAAGCTAACTTGGCATTCCTCCTTCCTCCATGTGTGTTCTAACTTCAGCGTGTGCTGATTTTGTATCTGTCATGGGAGGCTTGCTCCATACAATGTCGTGTGCTGGAGAGAGAAAGCTTTATAGGAAGAGAACATCCAAATCAAGCTCAAAGCTTGACAAGCTTCAGGTTTCCTGGCTATTACATGCAAGACTGCCACTGATAACTTAGGACTGTTTATAGGTTTCAGGCTGGTGCAAAGCAGTGGTTTCTTTACAATTCCTGGTCAGTGTTTTCATAAAACTAAAATACCAAAGGAGAGGACAGGTCTAACTTCCTGTCTAATAAAAGTACTTTATGGAAGCTTTGGGACACAGCAGTGTGTTCACTTCAGGTGCAGCTACATCCTTCACTTATCTTCACTTGGGATCTCCTTGATTCTGCTAAAACTATCACAGTTGCAGCTCTGTGAACCTGACAGAAGCAAGGCTCTTGTTCAGCAGCCATTTTCAGTGTCACTTACACCTGCTCATAATCTATTAGGAGAACAGATATGAAACTGAGAACTATTCCAGTCACAGAATCCTTGTCTACAGCAGTGATTTCAGTTTTGCATATAAAACTGCAGCACTAGTCTTAGGAAAGTATGGGATTCTTCAGAAAGTTTCTCTAGTGGACAACATCTTCTGACAGGGCAGAACCGCGGAGTGCACTAGGAGCAGATCTAAGGCTCCAAGGAATTGTGGTGTAAACATTCTGCAAATCTTCCACTATAAAACTCAGGGGAAAATACCTTTGCCAGGTCATAAAAGTTGCAAATCATGACTTAAGGATAAGAGTGGTTTCTAACTGGAATATAATCCATAAAAATGTTTTTTTTAGGCTAGTAATTGGAAATTAGCTTCTCAACACAGACCCTAGCACAGAGATCTTGTGAGTCTGGATGAAATGCAGAGAGGAATAAAGGAGAAGACAGCCGCAAGTGATCGTTCAGAGGATGCCTGATGTCCAGGCAACAGACCCTGGAGCCAGCGTGCTCTGAAGCAGTGCGTTCCCTCACTGACTTCCCTTGGCCCCTCTGGCCAGGGTGACGCAGCTGCTGGGCCACCTCACTCCAGCGCCTCTAGCTAGCAACTTTGAATTCCACTATCCTTAAACCTGTTCTCTTGGGGAAGAAAATACCAAGGTAACATCCAGTAGCTGCCCTCCTTGAAAGTAGTTCTCTGACAGTAGGATAAAGAAGTGCAGTATCTTGCACTGCATGTCTGTCTGTCTATTTGTCCATATAGCTGAATCTAGTCCATTCACTTGGCGCTGTCTAGAGAGGGACCAGGAAGGCATGTGCTAAGCTGAATGTGGAGCCAGTTAGTAAGCTTAGGGTTTTCCCCCATTATGCAGTATATGGTATATGAAACATGAGGTAAACACTGCAGTGTCTGTGACAGGCTGGAGTGAAGCAGGGAGGGCTTTGCTGTCCCCAGCCCCGCAGCCCTGGGCTGTGCTCTGTGTGCTGGCAGGGAGCTGCGGAGCCGACGGATGGCGTCGACCTTCTGTTTTTCTCCTGTTGAAATGAAAGGGGAAATAATTTCATTTTGGGTGGAAGTGAATAGTTTGTGTGATCTGAAAGAAAATGTTTGGCTTGATTTTTCTGTCCCCCCACCCCTTCTTTCCCAGTTGCTTTCCCACCCTATGAAAGCTTGCATCAGCTTCAGGCTAAAGGCTTCATTTTGGCATTAAAACCTCATAAACACAATGCTTCAGAAACGCGAGGGAGTGGTGCGCTGCCCCAAGGGCAGCCATGGGCCTTCTGCTGGTGTGGCCCCCCTGCCAGTGGGGCATCCTGTGGGCCCGCACGGCCTTGCTGGGGTGGGACTCGGGTGACCTTATGGCTCCTCTCCCACCCTCCTTCTCTAAGGGGAGTGATAAGTTATCCTGGAACAAGGGGGAAAAAATAGCAGATGGTCTGTGCTGTCCAAAGAAAAACTTTGCCAAAGGATGACACTTCGGCTATTGGAGCTAAACTAGAGCTTGGGTAATCTAGCTTCACTTGCTGGGGGTGGTGGGCAGCAGTTCAGTCTTTGTGCTGTTTTCTCAGCCTTACAGGGAAGATACCCTTACTGATTTTGACTCTGCTCACTGTCGCTTAGCTGGACTATCACCTTATTAGGGATGGTGGTTTTCGCTACTTGCTTGTACAGGGTCTGGCATTATAAGTTTTGCTGGTCTTTGTCAGAGCTCTTAGGAGCTTCTGTTATACTACTGCTCCTTCTAATTTTTAGAAGGCCTCTAAAAACTTAAACTCAAGTAGAAAATATGGTTGCATAGTTGTTGTGTGATTTCTCACAGGTCAATAATATCTGAAGAAAGTATCTAGTAATTGCAGTCCAGTTGTTAGTGAACAGATGTCTATTTTGAAAAATCTGTCTCCACAACTGCACTCTTTCCCTGGCAGTTTCATCATCTAAGCCGGATATTTAAGCAGCCTCTTCCTGGTTATGTACTTGAGGAAAGATTGCGTTTGACCTCTTGCTCGCAAACAAACTTTGGAAAAGGACAGAAATCAGTATACTTTCTAAAGATTAACACAGCAGAGATGCCCCTTATTCTGAGGAATGCAGCTGTGCATTCTAAGCATGTACTCCTGTAGGATTTTAAGTCACCATAAAATATTATATGTCCTTGATCTAGCAGCTGACAGAGATATATTGCCTGTAGTGAACTTGTTCTTCCGGTGAAAGAAAGGACTCTGGTACAAACCTGCAATTCTTCAGGGTGCTGAGCACTTTGTGACTGTGTTGTGAATTGGTGTATGAAAAATAATGATCCTGTAAGACACTGTCACACCTTTTGGATAAACTCAACAGTTGAATCAGTGGATGCCCAGGGCCAGCTCCTGAAATTGTTGGAATCAAGTCTGTACAGGGATGGATTAAAGATCTTGAAGGTTTCAATACCTGACACTGCTTGTCTATTGCTTGTATGTTAAACACATTTTCTTCAGCCTGTGGGAGAGAGATTTTTTTCCAATATATCATATGTCAACTCACAGTGTAAGTCTTTATGTGAAGATCAGAGGTTCTTGAGCATTTTTGCTAAAGATTTGCTGCAGGACCATCTAGATGGGTTTTACTGCTTTTCTCTCTCTCTCTTACCACCAACCTATTCACAAGCAGTGAATTCTAAGTCATTTCTGTGCTGTGGGGGGGGTGTGGTGTGGGATTTTGTGTGTGTGTGTGTGTGTGTGTGTGTGTGTGTGTGTGTGTGTGTGTTCTCCCTTCCGCTCTGGAGGAGAGGATTGTTTTCTTCTAGCTTTTGGAGGAAACAGTATCTTGGGTGTATCTCTCAGTAGACCTGATGTGACTGTGCTCCCTCTGACTGTGATATGACTGTTTCTTGATTAGAAACATGGGAATACAGAAATGTTGGGCGGAAAGAGATCACTAGATCCTCAAGCTCAATCCCTGTAACTGCAGAAAACCATACAGAAGATATCTAGTCTAGAAAGAGCTATAGTACCATCTACTCTGCATGCTTTTGCACATGACACCACAAAGCCCACCTCTTACCCTCTCAACTTGTATCTGTTGTAGAAACCCAAAAGCCACAGCTATAATGTGCAGGAAGAGAGCAGAGAGGTTAAAGACATTGCCAACATGCTATGCATTGTTCTGTCTGTCTAGCCTCTCTCAGTGCTGTTTTCTTTGGAGGCTTTCTCATCCTTTCTGCCCACATATCTCAGCTGTGATCCTGGGGACCACCTCAAGTGGCAGGGGAAGAAAAAAGTCCATGAAACTTTGAATCTTTGAAACAGAAGTGGATTACTATTCCAATGTATGCAGCTTTCCCAGGGTTTGTTCTAACATCCCCAGGTAGCCCAAAGAGGTAGGTCTTCCTGATGTATTTACCAGATTTCTTGGGTACGTAGTTCTTACATATATGCTTGTCTCTGAAAAGTTATAAAGGATCTGTATGCAGATCTCTGTTCAGTCAGAGGCATGCGGGTAAGCAATGAGTTAGCAGGCAAGCCAAATGTATCACTATTATAAAGAAGGGAAGAAAGCAGGGGTGGAACTGTAGGGATTTTGTCTTTGATTTGCGTTCAGGACAAATGAAAAATAATTGCACATCAGTAAGGCATGGAAAGAATATGTAAGGGAATACACTGAGACTAGCTTGAAGATCTAGCTCACTGAAACTAGAAACGATCATTTGAATGTGAATTGATACAACTAGTCTTAGAAAAGATGGCTGTTGGGCCTTGGCTTGCTAATACCTAGGATATGGGATACACGCAATGACTAGCTGAATATAGTTTAGGAGAGTCCAGTTATTTCATTGTTGTTATTTATGTCATGATACCTGGCGTTCATGCCTCATGCCAAACAGTGTACCATGTAAAAATGATCTTTGCCTTGCCTTGTTTCAAGTCTAGAGTTCATCCTCTGAGTGAAAGAGGCAGAGCAAGTAAGAACCTCCATCAGGCTGGATTTTGAAAGTTGTTAAGCAGCCTAGAGCAGGCTTTGGTTGTGAACGTGGTTTGGCTCTTGCATTTGAGTACAACTTTTGAAAAGTTTTGTGTGAACATGGGGCTTTGTCACCTAATTCAAAGTGTTTTCCATGTCATGTTAGCATGAAGAAAACTGGAGCATATTCCATTAATGAAAGGAAAGGGAAAACGTGATCTTAAAATATGCTCCAAATTCTTATATCAGACAAATCGGCACCATTAATAGAAATGTATGAATTTACACCGCTCAGAAATCTGGCCTTCTGTTTCATTGACTTCTTTTCAAGCCTTTCACCAGTGAAAGGCACAGTGAGTTGAAGTGGAAATTATTCACAAAAGTTCTACGGCAAAGTGACTTTCCCTTGTATTTATGAATGACACAAAGCTCAACATCTGGCAGGAAAAGAAAAGTGCCTACACGAGGAAAATTATCTCTTGCTGATATTAAGTGTCAGCAATATTGCAGCTGAATCACAGATGAATGTGGTTTAGCCGCCAGCATACACAAGGCCAGAGTCTGTTCAGAACCGTTCTGGGAGCTGGGATTAAACCCAACAATGCTAATATGGCATGTTCTGCACTTAGCTCGCAGTTGCATGCTCTTCAGCACTCTGAACCAGCAGTAAGTCATTTATCTAGCGTAAACAAGGATAAAGAGAATGATCAGAAAATATCAGAAAGAAGAAAATCATCTGAAATCAAAGGGGCAAAACAGGACAACTGTTGATACATCTGTGGAGCAATTTCATAGGCTAGTTGCCTAACAAACCAGTGAAGTAACTGCTGACTGGGAGTGATTGCCCTCGCAGCAGCTTTCTGAAAATCTGCAGATGCCATTATATTTTCTGGAGAAGTTCAGTGAATAAAAGATTACTAAATCTATCTTTCTAAGATGTTAAAATAAAGTAGTCATATTGGGGCTTCCTTTATATTTTGAAGTTGTCAGGAATGGTAATATATTGTGACAATTTGAATACAAACCTCAGCAGAACTATGTTACTACAAACCAAACATGTTCCAGAACCATTCTAGTAAGTCAGAGCTGATCCTATCTACTTAATCTGTTTTAATTTCTTAATCTGTTTTAATTTTAATGTGCTATTTTTCTCTGCACGCCTCACTGTAGAATCTGAACCGCAGCATCTGTGATAGACTGTTTAAAAAAACGTTAGTACTATTACACTTGTGAAATGGAGCAGCCTTCTGTTTGTGAGGGACACTCATGCCTCCATCTCAGTGCACCTGGGATGCAGTATGTCTTGCAACATATCCCACTGATCTGTGATTGTGGATCTGCCTGAGTGCTTTCCTGATGAGCAAATGGCAGCCTTACTTAACTGTGGCCTTCTGTATTCCTGCCCCACTAAATACCTCTAAAACCCAGGATACTCTTGCTGCTCTTGTCTTTGGGACAGTGTCCAGTGAAAACTGTTTGCAGGAACCAATTTCTATTAGCAGGTACTGCTGAGTGCTGACCTTAATGAGTGCTGACCTTAAGTGCTGCATAGTACGAGGAAAAAAAAATGAAGATCATTTAAGCTTACAGGATAGAGACAGTTGACAGAGTAAACTCGATAACTGATATTTGAAGGATTAGTGTTCATGGCATGTTGTGGACCTGCTTCCCATTGTGAAGAAATCAAGGGAAGAAAATTGAATGGGCAGAGGGTTGTTATTTGGCACAGAGGCTTTCGAAATGCTTTGTGAAATACATAGTCCTAGAGAAGACCGCAAAGGACTTCAGGGAACACAGTGAAGCCACTGGCTCAGGCAGCATGATGACAGATGAAACAATTGTCAGACACTCAGTATCATGCAGTGGAAGGAATTATTTTAGCCAGGCAGACATAAATTGGCTGTAAAGCTCAGGAAAAAGAACAAGTATCATTGTAAATGACTCAAGGGAATTATCTGCTCAATGTGAAGCAGCAGTCAGAGAAGCAAACAGGCTGTCTAGATGATTAAAGAAATGGGCAGAAAGTAATACTCAGATTATTATCATGCCTTGAGAGAGAACTGTGCTGTAGCTGCACCTCCCTCTTACTAGCAAACAGAAATAGAAGGGGAAGAAGTGCCCTCAGCTCCTGGAAAGACTGGAGAGTAGGGCTGTTACTGCTAAGGAGAAGATGAGGGAAGACCAACTGGTGTATGGGTAATGATGTGTGTTCTGAAAAAGTCCACCTGTTTTTCTTTTCACCTTTTCCATAACACATGGACAAAAACATTCAAAAAGATTGGAAAGCAGACTTTTTACAGGTTTTTTTGTTTTTTATCCTTTTTACATGCTTTTGTAATGAACTAACAAAACTCATCACCATCAGATGTCAGTGACACTAAAAGAATTGCCAAATTTTGAGACTTTCCTCTGAAGTACTATCACTGGTCACAGTAGGGGGAGATTTGAATGGGTTATTAGTCTGACTTACAGTGGAGTTCCTATATTTCAGAATCCCTTTTGAAATGCAAGGAAATGTTATTTGTATTATAGACAAATCTTCATTTCCACTCCAACTCCCCTAAATTCAGTGCACATAGGGAACACTTATTTAGGGCTAATTACTAGCCCATTCAATATTGTACCAGCTCTTACTGCAAGACCTTAAAATCAAAATGTCCATCTTTAAAAAGCATGTATCTCCCTTTAAACAATGTTCCTTTAAATTCTACAAAACAATCAGTCTTTAAGTTGTCAGGTCAGTATTTGTCTTGCTAACATAGACTAAAGCCTCACAGTGTATTATGGCAGCAAGTTACAGCTGCTCAGGTTTTAAGAGCTTGAAAATAAGGACTGCAGGTTGGTGTTGCTTTTTAGACACTTGCACTAATTTCAGGGCACCAATATTTGATTCAGTGTAGTGTTACATATACTAATCAAATCTAGTGATATGGGCTGTTCGTTGCAATTTGCCAGGATGCACTTGCTTTTTAATTTTTGTAAAGGTTCTGTGAGAACAACAATACATGCTCATGCTTGCCAGAGTGAAACAGAAGCCAAAGACTGTCTTCCTAAGAGACTTGCAGAATATGGTATCTGGCTTTGGCATGTCTCAGCATTAGGCAGGGTTTGAGAACAGAAATATTTCTCCCTGCCTGGTGTACACATTCACAGGTAAGATAAGAGCATGGTATTGCGGGAAAGCTGTCATCTGAGGGGTTGAATTACAGACAATCAGGGTAAGAATTTTTTTCTATTTAAGTTCTTGAAAGGCTTGACACCATTAACGTTCCTAGAATTGCGTAAATCATAAGCCGTAGCATGGGAAGATTAGAGGGGAAAAAAAAAATACGGGTACATATTTTCTATCCTTAATGCATGTATGTTAAGTTCCAACTGCAAAGTACACCAATGCAATCATGTACATGTGCTCTCTCCAGTCAGTTGTTCTTTGTGCTATGATGCCCAGCACAAAGTTCCTTGATATCCGTGACTCCTCTGTCCTGCCGCTTACGTTGGCCAGAGTCAAAAAGGATTGGAGGTAAATGAAAGATGTGATTGCAGCTTCTTCCTACTCCTAGGTGTTCCAGCTGCTCCTCGGAGATCTTGCAGAACTATCGTGCAATAAGCTTTGCCGATTTGTGCCAAAGGAACAGTATGTGAGCAACCCAAGCAAAGAATGTACTTAAGGTTTCAAAGGGCTAAAAGTTGTTTGTCTGTTGCACAGAAGGACTGGGGTCTGTGAGTCAGTTCTAAATTCTGTATCGTGTTCAGTTCTGGTGTGGTCAAGTTCAGTCATGTCATTCATATTTATTCCCTACGCAATACTTACTGCAGAAACAGCTCTGTCAAAAATGGTAGGAAATGAACCAATATTTTGGATCTTCCAGTAGGTCTGTGGGAGCTATGGGTTTATGTGTTTTTTTTCATCTTCTAATAGCAAAGGTGATTTATTGAAAAGATAAATTCTCTGACTGAAAGAGAAAACAAAAATTCTTTCCTTAAATAATGACTTCAGATATCTCAAAGGCTATTGCAGAATAGAAGAGAATATTCTCCCTTTCAGTTATGATAGGCAGGAAAAGAAATAAAGGGCCTAAATTGCATTAAGATGAATTATGCTTAGTTTGGCTAATGCTTAGTTAGCTATGGATAACATACTATTGGGGCATCTTTCCTTGGGAGACTAACATTTCTGTCACTTGGGGTTTTAAAAATAGCTCTAACAGATATCTATCAAGTAGGCTGATCCTGCCGTGGGGAGAAGACAAGACTGGAGAAGCTCCTAGAGTCCCTGCCATTGGTATTTTCTGTGTTTTTGCGATTAAAAGATTGAAGGTCTCTGTGGATTTGGTTATTCAGGTTATTCTTGAAGTAGAATTATTGGACAATTTGATAACATAGACACAAGTGAAGGTGAGAGACAAGTAGCCATAAATTTAAAGATATCATGAGAATCATAGAGCAGTTTTGATTAAATATAAAAGATACAGTGAGATAGCAAGGGCAGCATAGAAATAGTTTAGTCTATGTTTAGGTGCCAGAATGTCTGCACATAAGCTTTGGGGTAGTTTTTTCTTTTTGTTATCCGTAGCTGATACTTACTAACTCCAGCTGTGACAAAATTCTCTCTTTAGTTTAATGACATCTTGACAAATTCCAGGAAGGAGGTGAATTTGGATGTGAATTTAGCATCTGTTGAAGACAAGGAGAGTCAAAGTCGGCCTAAATTGTGGGGTAGTTTTACAGGCAAAAATTAAAAGGTTGTTCCTTTGAGGCATAAAAAGGACTTACTAAACTAAAAAAGAACTGACAAGATGTAATATAGGAATAATGCAGGTGGGCAGAGGAATGGCCTACCTCAGTCAGTCTTTTCTATCTGTCACTCACTTTTATTCTGTGTCCAAGTTGGGTGTAATGGTGCACAATTTACATAGGTACCGAGAAGCCAGACTTGATGACTTAAGCTTTTATACCATATTGTTCTTCAGGGATATTGCAAAATAGATTTCAAATTACTCAGATCACATTTCCGCATGTAGTTTCTGTATAACCTTCAACTGATATTTAACACTATTTTCATACTACAGGGCTTGAGAAGGAACTTCTGGCAGAAACCTGAAGTGTGTGCTGATTTTGATCAATATTATGTTTTTACGCATCATAACTTTGATAACAAGTCTGAGTACACGAATAACGGGTGACAGGCATATTCAGCCAGTTCTGAGCAGGGCTTTGCTTTTGGAAGTCTTATTAGAACTGTGCGACTTGAGAGCAAGCTCCACATCTCCCACTGCAGAGCAACTGTGACTAGAGATAGGGGAGATAGTATTTCTTCCTTGATTGCCCACCTTTTCTGTCCCCCTTTGTTAGGGGTGAGTGAGCACATTATTGACTAGTTGGCATCAGAAGCAGTGTGTTGGGATTAGAAACAAACTTGTTAAAAAGCATGTACTGCCAACAGCAGTTGTTTTCTTGTTTTGTAAGAATAAAAAACCAAACTGGAACAGAACGAGAACTATAGCCTCAAAAGGTTTTATGCTGCTGGGTCATATGAGAGTGAGCACCCATAGTCATGGGAGAACAGAACACATAAAGGAATTAATATTGGAGTAAATACTGAGAAGAGAGTAAGAGTGAGCTAGAGTTGGCACTCATACTCACTTTCTGGGCCAGTGCTGGCAATGTGCCATAGTAGGTGAAACCGTTGCAGCAGTTTATCATATAAACAACAAAACAGGCCAGATTTATGATTCTTCTTTGCTCTGCTCTAATCCGCTTTTTGTGATTAAAATATATTCAGGCTCCCTTTTTTCCAAAACTAAATGGGTTGCAGCAATAGCAAGATTAGGGACAAACTATGTATATACACATATGCATATATATGCATAAAAAAAAATTCTTTGAACATCTGCCCTTATGGGAGAGTAGAGAGGATAAAGGAACATAGAAATAAGCAATGGGGACAGATTATTTCATCACGAGTTGGCAGTTAATGTTGGTGCCATGGAAAACTTTCAACATCTAGAAACTTTCTTTTTCCGTTTCGGGCTGGGTGGTGGTTGTTCAAGATGAGCTGGCAGAAGCTTTCTAGACAGCATCAGTCCTTGGATGAAAATCTATCCATGGGAAATGAAGTAGGGTAGAAAGCTGATACAGATTTCTGTCGCATGCTTTTGCTTGACTCACTTCTTATTTATCCTTCAGCACTTAGGGGACTGAAGTTCTCATCTGCTTCTCAGTCCTCTGGGTTCTCTTGAGGAGCTGTGTGTGAGATTATCGGTGATACGTATCTGGATCATGACTCTCCTTGTTATACCACAGCTTGCTTTTGAAGTGCTCCTCTTTCCCATGACACGCTGCTATATGATATGAGCCAAGCCAAATGATGTAAACAGGTGTAAATGTCTGCAACAGAAGACACACAGAAGCCTTCTATGTTTCGAAAGGAAGTAGAAGAATCTTTTCTGTGTTACTCTAGTCCAGGGAAGATTTTTTCCTTCTCACTCCATATCCTGTTGTTTTCAGCCCTTCTATAATCCTCAGTAGAAAGAAATGCTCTGTTACTCCCAGTCCTGGTATTCTGTCATGAAGAGAAGCATGAGAATGCTCAGTGCCAACATGTGATTCTCAAAACTTTGTGAATTGCCAAAAGGATTTAGAAAGTTAGTTTTTGGGTGTCATAAGTGTTACTGTGTGTCATGATCATAACAGGTCTTAGCTACCTTTCATAGTCCATGGAAAGGCTCCCTGGCTTTCTTTTGAACCAAGAGGCATGGGAGGCCTTTTCTACAGGTTCTGATGGCCCTACAGGCCAGGCCACTAGGGAAAGCAAAACAGAAGAAAGAGGATCTAGAATGCATTTGGCTTCCATGGAAGGAAATATTTCCAAGTGGTAAGGGAGAGTAAAGAAAGCTGATTGATACATAATATGCTGTGTCTCTATTTTGTATTGATTTTCTGTCATGGTCCTTGAGGTCTTCCAGTCTCACAGGAGGCTCGAAGGGGCAGAGTTATGGCAGCCTTGGATGAGCTATCTCATGTTTCCTCAAGTTCATTTATAACTAAGCCATCCTTTGAGAGTCAAGCTGAGCAGAGTTTGGGATCACTTTAGGATAGGGATCCTGGAAAAGACAGTTCTTCTGTCTTGTCAAAAGATCCACTGATGCAAGAACCTTTGACTTCTGTAGTGGTTACGAAAATGTTCATAGATGCACCACAGATGTATTGGTGTTTGTTTTGCATCCTTTTATCTTCTGCAGTAAAATGGTATTATTCCCTGAAACATACTTCATAGTTAGTCTGAAGATGTGATTCTTCCTTATAAGTCTTCCTATCAGTTCTTTCCATCAAGGAATATTATTAGCTTTCCAAGTTTATGAATGTCTTCAAACAAGAGCCATTATTTTTGTAAAAAGAAACATCTACAGAAATATCTTCTTCTTTCCATTATAAAGGTAATGCCTCAAAGTAATGCATATTCCAAATCTTATCTTATCTAAAATATGGGCTGGTAACTATGTTGAGACTTGGTATTTTGGGAACCGTTCTAAGTTACAGAGAGAAGCTTATGCTGTGAAGGATCTGTTAGCTGGTCAATTCTCATGTTGTATTTCTTCATCTGCATCTGATTAGGTAGGAGGTGTCTCAGGAAGGTGTCTGCACATGACCATAATCTTTCAAGATTCATCTTTATTAGGTTATCTTATAACTGCCTGCAGAAGAAAGTGAGGAGATAGTAGCTGGCTTGGTAAATGAAGAGTACAGCATTCTTCATAAAAGTGTGTATTTTAGGATCTATACACCTGGCCTTTACATCACATATATGCTGTTAGTTATAGTCTATAGGCTTCTGATTGCCCTGCTCGAGCAATGGCCTTTCTCCCAGGTGATGTTGCTAGAGTTGCAACTAATGAGGTACAGTATCCTAGAGGCATTGCTCTGATTCCTGGTTTTTGCTTCTGGTTACCCATAGTTGTGGGATTCAAAGACCTGTCTTTCTGGACAGGAACTTAGTCCAGTAGGGGAGCAGACAGGGCCTTCAGGATCCTGCACTCCACAGAAGGGCTGGGCGTTTTGGACAACCTGGTGACAAACAACCTAGTTTGTTTGTATAATTGTTCTCTGAGTTTACCTAACAAGGATTCACTTAGCTTGTGCTTATCTCCTCTGGAACAGTAAATGTAAGCATTAGTTTGGCCTCATGAGCATAATTTACAATTGGTATGCCAATAAATAGGTTATGTAGATCTTCTCAGACAAGCAGCAGTGCAAGCCTGTACTGTGTAATTACTTATGTTCTACCCTATTCTGAACAGCATGTACACACAAAACACCCAGGAAAAATGAAATGCCTTTGAAGTGACCACATACTTGTGACCACAGAGGTCACTTTTCAGTGTCTTTTAGGCAGACTAGCTAAATGATGTCACTGTCTTTGGTATAGGTCAAAAAGACCATGGAGTGCATTCTGGAAGACTTTTTTCTAAGCAATGTCTTTTAAAAGCAATTCTGTCACAAATTCTGTCTATTCTGTTTCAAGTTATAATTTTGGAACACTATACTCTTTTTCATTTTTTGAAGTCATAATCCCTTATGACATTATATTTTCTGCAGCAGTCTACTGTTGTTATAAAGTAGAAGTATTTCTAAATCATATGGAAGGGTTGGTTTGTTTTTTCCAAATATTTCCATCTGGTGTCAGCAAAGTTCAAAAGGCCTCATTATGTTTCTGGTTATCAAAAGTTTTATAAGTTTTCTTCCGCTTGCTGCTTAAGAAGTTCTTTGGAGCTTGGTTTTACCTTGTACTAACAGTAATCTTGGAATTCCAAACTCTGTAATTATTTGCATTTCATGACTTTGATGGATTGTACTTTGCAGTTTGAATCTTGACACTCTTCCGGGTTACATTTGGATTATCTTAGCAATTAGAAACAGAAAGACTATTCCTAACTTTCACATTTTCATACTAATTTTCAATATTCTTCCTATTAGAAAACAATTTAAAAAAATAAATGTTGGGGGGGCACTTTCATTCTCTCTTTGTTCTCCCTCCTCCCCCAAGCTTCTCTCTTTCTAGAAGAAGTGGTAGGACAAAAAGGAGAAAAACAGAAAAAAGTATACAAAAAAAATAGAAAACTTAAAAAAAAATTTTCAGTACAATTTAGAAAACTTTTTTGGAAAACCTAACATCTCAAAAATATATCAACCTTCCCCTATGGAAAAGAATAGCTTTTCTATCCAGCTCCAGTCAGAGACTGTGAGGGAATTAGGTTTGCCTTCTTGCAGAATGGGCCCAGGGCTGGTTCTCAGGCCAACTAATTATTTCATAATCCATCAGGAAATTCTCTAGATCTCAAAATATGCAGAGTATTGTCCCATCCAAAATATTGTGCCCTAGATGAACATCTAGCTTCATATTCCTCTCTGCACATACAGAGGACCCGTGAGTTTGTGTAGGTAGAAAAAACCATCATCGCTAACTCTGAGTTACTTCTGCAGAGCTTTTCTAGGGATGTGTCAAAATCCTGTGCTGTTCAGAGCGAGGGGTCTCTGGCTATGCTTCTGCTCTGGCCAGCTTCCCCTCATGCACACTGGACTCCCAAATCCCTGGGAACAGGGGAAGCAAATTGTAGTGCTATTTAAGACTGAAGATCACTCCCTCCTTCTGACAGATTTCTGGACATTGTAGTGCATTTTCTGTTCCTTTCATCTAGTCCACACCTTAAAGTGGAGGTTACAATTTGGCGCTAGGTACTTGTGTTGACAAGCTCTGCTTAGGCTGTGACTCACTGTACAGACAGTATGAATAACAGAGCTCTGTAGGTTTTTCTTCGGCTTTCTCAAGCCTGAAACTGCATCCCTAGCTTCAACAGAAAATGCTAAACTTTCAAAAAGAAGGCTCTTAAAGAAAAATAAATGGAACTGTACTGATTTTTATAGATGAACATTGAAGCCTGGAAAAATGTTATTTTGGGGTGGTGTGACAAACATGCTTCTGTGGTACAGTATAGAGCCTGGGGAGTTGATCCTCTCGCATCCTCCGGCTCTAAGCTGCAAAATGTTCCAAAAGATGCACTGATTGCTGAAGAAATAGTGAAAGTAAATTACGTAATAATACAGAAATTAATAACCAAGTGACTCTTACAGCATTTTTAGTAGTCCATAAAAAAGTCTCTTTTGCTGCAACTTATTTAGTAGTTATGTGAGTATCAAAAATGCTATTATCTGAGAAGCTAGACTGGTGAACTGTTACTACTGTTACTGTAGGAAGAGAGATTGTTAGCTGTCAGATTCTGTTACTGGTTGCTGTGATGTTAATTCAGTGTATTGTAGTCTCCTACTCTATCAAGGGAGTCTTACATCCTGTTGCAGCGTCCTATTGCAGAAAAAATTTTAACAACAAATCTGTCTTCTCCAAATAACAAGAAAAATCTATTTGATTTCAGTTAAAAGTATCTAAAATCTGCTATGCAAAGGGCTACTTCTATGTTACCATCAAAAATTTTCTTGTTATGCACACTGCTTACCTTTTAAATCGCACAAGTGACCTGCACACCCATGTTATTGCAGTGAAGATGTTTGCTTTGTGTTCACCATAGCACAGTGGTGTGCATGACTGCAACTGTGGGCCTTCCCCATGGACGCAACCCAAATGCGACAAATGAGACCAGAACAGGCAGAATTTGTCGTAGCTCTTTCTGTCTTTTTGTTGAAGTTTTATCCAGGTTCATGTGAGGAGAATGAGATGGATTCTTTCTCGCCCAGAAACAAAGATTTGCCCTCTCTATTGGTAGAATTCCCTTTACTCAGCAGGGAAGCTGGCCTAAAATGTTCAGTTCATCTCACTGTTCTTGAAGTCCCACAGCAAGGACGTTGGTGTGACTAAAGAAGCTTCATTCAGAGCTTATCCATGCCATTCGGTGTTCTGCATGCAGCAAGGTGTGCCTGGGAAGAGTAAAATGCCTTTCAGTTAGTCCCCAGTTAGAAGAGCTAACACGTAGTTACTGAAATGCATGACTTTGGGGCAGGCGGAGACAGCACAACTCAGAAACAAACCATGCTCTTTGCTAGCGTCCTGAGGAATACGACCTCTTAGGTAATCATGGGCCCATCATTCTGTTCAAAATAATTACTTAAAAGTTCCTGCTTGCAGTGTAAGGATCTCGCTGAAATCCCCAGGGTGTTTCTTCATTGATTTCATTGCATTTTGGATCAGCTCATGTATTTGAATACTACAGAAAAGTAGAGGATAAATACAATCTAGATTATTATTAGTTCTCACATCATTGTACATACGGCTTACAAAAGCTAATTCTTAATTTATATAGAATTCTTAATGTCTATAGAATCTTAGAGGAGACATTTCTAAAACATTATCTGCCTATGAAATAAGGACAGAAGTTTTTTGGCTTTTACACAGACAAAATGTCATGTAAACTGTTTTAATTTTCTCTTTTGTTTGTGGAAAATACGCCCAAACCACATATACCCGTGTGCGCGCACACAAAAAATTCTAGCAAAGGACCAGCTAATAAAACTGGAAAGCCAAGAGAGATTGCTCTGGTTAAAGCACAGACTTTCCACAGATGTTCGCTTGTGTACATGGCAGGCTTCATTGGAGATGAATAGACAGTACATAAAATGCACGCTTTCCCTCCCCTACTTGTCTTGTTATCTGATTTTGTAAAGTATTTTAATTAACCCCGCAGAACTGCAATAAACTGCAGGAACTGTATACCTAACACCTAGAAACACTGCAGACTGAACAATTGCTACATAGCTGTAAGGTTATGGCTTTTCTTCTCTCTTGTCTACAAACACATCTGTTCAAAGCTGCAAAGCTACACGTTAAATTTTTTCTCTGTACAGCTGAAATGCAAAAGAAAATATTTTTCTTCAGAAAAGTAGTAATGCTATTATAAAGAATTCAGGAATTAGAGCAATTTAGATAGTGAGGAGTATCACCCTCCCTCTCTAAACAACTCTAAATTGTTCCTCCAAAAAGATGAGCAATGTTTTCCAAAATAATACTTAATTATTTAATTAGTTCTATTTACTTCTTTACAAAATGTGAGAGTGTCTACTCTGAGACTGTATTTATATACATACGTGTATAATTATCCTTCTGCTGAGCAGATGTTGGTGTTATGTAGATTAGCTTTTTATGGGAAGGTGGGTAAGTGAAGCAGAGGTTGAGTGGTTTATTATGTAGTATGTAATGCGTAACAGCCCTAAGAGCATGGCTATAGTGAGATGATTTAAAAACCCTGACCATCTTCCTCATCCAATCGTGCTCGCCTATGCTCATCCCCTTTAACATGCTTGAAGTCTGTGGACTATCTACTTGAAGTGAACTGAATTCTGCTGACAGTTATGCACAGAGAATGACAACACATGAAGTCCCATTGAAAAAAATAAATTATCCCCATGTTATAATTTAAATGTACCTCCCCCAGTTTGTTCTTTCTTTATTTCTCGGTAGCAGATAAAGGGGATTTGATTCAAGTTTTTAGAAGCAGCAGCTTCTCTGAGAAGCCAGATCATGCCTGCCTTTAGAGAGCGGGGAGCAGCCAGGCAGCGAAGCAGCAGTTGCACAAGCGCTTGCATGCAGGGATCACCATGGATGCTTGGCCCTCAGCTGCATGGAGTCCAGCTCTGCTTGGGACTGACTCTGGGTTGGCAGCACGTCCTTGTGCAGAGCTGGGGCTGGCGTAGATGGGGATCGGCACGGCGTGAGAAAAGCACCGCAGCGAGGCTGGGGGGCTGCTCTGACCGCCGTCGCTAGCACAGCGCAGCGATGCGCGCTCACTCCGTTGTCTCCGTGAGACAAATCTTCCTGCTGTGAAGCATCTGTTGTTTGTGTGAGGTGTCTGCAGGGAGAGGGGAAGATGACTGTACTGGAGACCTGTTTTACACCTCTGTATAGGGATAAAGAAAGAGAAAAGAAAAGGCAGGATTTTAACAACTCATTATGGCCTAACACTTCTTTAGAGCCCAAACTGAAATAAAAAGAAGAGGAGGTGTTTTGTGCAGAGGTGTTTGGCATTTATGGTGAATCAGACTCCCTTAAACTGTGCCCTGCTAGGCAATTAAAAAGTGTGGCTCCAGTAGTCGGTAGGCTATGTATCCTTAATATAAGTTGCTAAATTTATGGCCTGAATCTCTAGTGTAGAAAATACATGCAAGTGTGTTAAGAATTATTCTAGTTATTCTGCTAGTACACTTTCATAAGTCTATTCTTATAAACATAGGAATCTTTAGCTTAAAAATCTTTACCCAAGAGCTTATTAGATGAGGGAATTGTTCATGAGTTACGTGGAACATCTCAGTATCTTGGCCCAAAATGACTCCCTCTTTCTACAGAGGACAGAGTAAAATATTGTTCACATTATGTGCATGAGGATTTGGCTGTAAACATGACTTTTTTGCAGTGTAGAAGTGTGTTACAAAGCAGCTGGATAGTCTTGGAAATGAACATTTGTGTAAAAGGATGACTTGTACATACCCTCTCTAAACTGCTGTGTGCATATGCCTCATCCTAAACAACCTTCTTTTCAAAAAGTGAAATTGAACATAGGTCCATTTTCCACTGTCTTGTATTTTCTCTCTTTAATAACCTTATAATTCAGTCAGTACACAGTGTTCAATTGCTCTTTTATTCTCAACGCAGGATGGAAAGCGTGACTGTATCAGTGCTAACACCCTCCAGTGACAGGAAAAGATGATGCAGACCTATTAATGCTCAAGAGGTACAGGGGAGGGGGCAACCACAATGTTTAGTTTCATGCTATTCCTCGTGGACTGAAAATGTTTTGGGGGCAAACCAATGTTTTGACATTAGACTTGCCTGCATATCGGTATGCAGGTTGCTTATGGTCCAACTGTTTTCATGAATCAAGGGTAAAGCATCTAGGCATGTCCACTGCACAGGGAAGCAAGCCCATAGCTCAGCACTTACCTCATCCATAAGCCTTTTATTTATTTTTTTGTAAACAATTCTCTTCTGCTTCAAATTAATATCCTGATTGAATCGCTGATACAAATCTTAAACTATTTAGCAACAGGTTGCCAGCAGACAGCATGACAAGAAATGATAATAGGAGTGCTCTTGCCAATAAGTTGCACTCAAATATCTGACCAGAGCCATATCACAGAGCCTGAATCTCTGGATATTGCTTTCCAGGTTAGACATTCAGTGAGTGCTTGAGTATAGATACTAAAGCTTTTTTCAGTGACTGTTTTTTTAGATAATTTTGAGTTTTTCCAGGAATCGGTAAATCCTGAAAGTAGGTAATGTTGAGGAAAAAAACTGTCTGGAAACAGAAAGCAGCCTCTGTCCCACACTTGGTGAGTTCAGTGGAGGGGCCTTCTGGCATAGGTGTGGTGGTGCATACTGAAGTGCAAGGAGAAGAAATAACAGGTACAAAGTGAATGTACATGACTCTTGCATTCCTAGAATATTGCTGGGTCTACCAGGCTACTCTTGCCCTTGTCAAGAGAGAGCATAGCTAAGTGCCCTACTTCACATTTCATCTCATGTCTGCTCAGAGGTAGTTATTGTCTGCCCTCATCCTCCTCTTGGTTTAGCCCTGTTCTGCTGAGAGTAAAAGATTGGAAATTTGGGCACAATTCAACAAAATACATGAACACATTTTTAGTGTATCTGAAGTGCTTTTCTAGGGGAAGAGGAGTCTGATTTTCCTTCCAAAGCAGGGAAGCAGTTCTTCAGTGTACCTGTGTTCACATGTAACCTTGTGCCACTTTTGCGCTGGAACAGGGCTTTCCAGTGCATAGACTGGGAGAATCGTGTTGGCATCAGTTGGGATGGCAGCTGTTGTGATTGAGAACTTGCGTACTAGTACACTAAGACAAGTGTAATCATGACTATGTCAAATACTTTAGAGCTAATTCTAATCAACTGCGTAGGAATCATTTCACTGAGTTAAATTATATTGCTTAAATTTTCATACTGCTGCAAGAGAGAAAAGAATCAGGCCAGCACGTGGCTAGCTGTAGCTTAGAAAGCTTATTGAAGAGAAAGATTTGTGGGTAAAAGTGCATGGCTTCTATGGAAAAGAAAATAGGGAAATTGATAAAGTGTAAAATTCAAAAAAGATTTTAAAACAGTATTTCAGCCCATAATCAATAGCCCTCTGACATGTGTTGGCAAGAATAGCAATGAGGTGACAAAGAATGCAGAGTAAATCAAACAAGCAGCATGAACTCAAACTATCAATCAAAATACAGCCTTTTTTTATTTCATGACCAAGCAATTGCATCACTATTCAAAAGGCTTATTCTTGTGTCGTGTATGTTGCCTTAAGCAAATTAGCTTTGAGAACCCACTTGGGAGGAAAAAGAAAAAACAGAATTTTGTCAGAAGCTTTATCCAAAGTCAATATTTATGAAGTCATAACGGCCCAGGAGGAGCCCTTGCTGTTTCAGTACCACAAGCAGAGCCATTACTTCCACAGCATTTCAGAGGAGTTTTCACACCTCTGAATCAGCAAATAACTTCATAGAGGCGGCTAATGTGCCAGGGACTTGTCCAGACCATGTGTCTCATATTCACTGCCCAGAAGGGTCAAAACTCATGCTGAAGAACAATTTCCTCAGTATCATCCTGTTATTCTCACACTACTTAGAGGGCTCCTTGCAGATCTCCAGCGCAGGGAGAAGCGCAAAAGTGTGGGAGCTGGTGATGAGCGAGGAGGAACAGAGCAAGGGAGATGCACGGGTGGCTTCTCCCCATACCACCCTCATGGCACTCACGGGTGGCACCCTGGCTGCAGAGCTTCTCAGGGTTAGCTTCTGGCCACATGCTGCCCACTGTGGCCAGCAGTACTACCTGCTTGCACTATGAGCTGTGCTATTTGTGTTTCCCCAGCAATAAATCCCTGATTTAAGAGCATCTTGAGAGAGCTGGAAGTTTACAACTGCTCTTTCATGTGGCAGTTCCTATTCTTTGTCTCATATCTGCTTGCCATTTAGAATATAGGCTCTTTTGAATCTTATCCTAGGGTGTTTAAGTCTGCCTTTGCATGCAGAGCGAAAAAAATATTTTAGACAAAGATTGTTGGTAACTGGGCATCCAAAAGTTGCAGTTTCTAACCTGTAAAAGCTGCTAAGTCTATGATTATTTCGAAGGCCCTGGGCTTCTTATCTCTTCTCCTTGACAGTATTAAGCACAGGCTTGTGGGGACTCTGCTGCCTCGCCTGGCTGCTGTGTTTCTGAACAGCATAAGCACCCTTTGCTCCCACTTATAGGATATCAAGTTGGTCATGAAAAAGTTGACAACCCCCCGTCCCTCCCCCCAATTCTAAGCCCTGCTCCAACATTTTGGCCGAAGCCTTTAGTTATTTAAGAGTTGTCAATAGACCTACAGCTGTGCATGGCTATTCTCAGAGGAAGTTAGGTTTTAAACAAACAATCCAGATCTCCTAGCTCTGGAGGCAGGCAGGCTTATTTGGAGAATGCCTGCCTGATGGCAGACAGACTGCACCCAAAATTGTGCCAAGTCACTCTCCATTTATAAATATTAGAATGTGTTGCAGTTACAGATATAATGAAAGAAAGTTTAAATTATACAGCTGCGAAACAACAAAGGAACATAAATGTAAAACAGCACATGCTCTGTGTGCTGTAGGTCTATTCTCTTGCATTAGATAGTCAAGATAAGAAATGCAAATTGAAAAGGCCACTCAGCTGAACGACTCTCATCTTTTTCTAAATGCATGTTGTTGCTTCACCTAAATGTATGTATCTTTCTGCTTGTCAAGCTGAGCTTTTAGTCTCTTACAGCTGTAAAATCTGTCTCCACCTATTTCCTGTACCAGCCTTCTTCAGAAAGCACTTTCATTCATTGGGTTTTTTGGCTCCCTTTTTTCCTTAGATATATGCCTATTTCCTATTAGGAAGCAGCTCTAAGCAGCAATTTTCTCTTTGATATGGATTTTCTGTTATATGTATTCTCATCACCATGGCTGATATTTGAAATATGGTTTCCAATCCTTACTTATTTAGTTTGCTGATTCTCCACTAAATCAGTCCCCTTAACCCTTCTGGAGCACATGTTGCTTTAACTTGCAAGTGAAAATCTAGCTGTTAACTTCCACTGCCCAACCCCATTATGGTGTTACTCAGTTCCTCTTTGTGAACTGCTCCTTTGATTGAAAAGCCAAACTATCATTTCCAGAGCATGCCTTAAGGCATCGTATAAATAAGACTCATGCAAGTAAGACGTGGCTCCTCCCATTCAGTAAAAAAAAAAAAGACCAGGATGTTTTGTTTGTGTCCCTTCTGGTTGTCACTGGCTCTTGGGAGAAAGCTACTGGCTGTAAATGAAAGTCTGAGGAAAGTTATTGTTATGAAAGATGGTAATTAGCAAAAGGCAGTGGGAAAGACTAGTGAGTATAGCCATATACAGAAAACTGTATTGAGGTATTTATATGTAGCAGAGAGGTAGCGAGGGATATGGTCTGTCTAGCTGGTGCCTCTAGGGAATACAGAGATGTCCTCCAGTGTGACCAAAGGGAAATACTTGGTATTGAGGAGGAAGGAAAGTCTTTTTGTTTGGTTAGAAAGTTAACTCGCCCTGCTGTGCTGGTGGGGAGTTTTCCTTATGGGTAAGTCTGTGGTACCACAGCCCAGAGTGGCTGCCAGTCTCAGCGAAGTGCTGTGCCTGGAGCTCACTCTTGTAGGTGAAGTATCTTTGAAGTGTAGAACAGGCATGTTTTCCAGTTTCTGTAATGTGACATATTACTTGAAAAACTTTCTGTCTTCTCTCTCTTTCTGCTGTTCTCAGGCAAGGATCTGACAGGGAGGACTGAACTGCCTGCACTGGGGTAAGGCACAGATAGGGGACAAAAAATAGAGACTTTTCTGAACATAGTTTGAGTGTGATTTGCAAAATGCTACTGCTGTTCCGGATAGCTGAACTGCAGCTGAGCTAGCTCCTATTCTTTTTCATAGGTGTCATAGGTGCCCTTTCCTACTTAACTCATACTCGTACCCTGCTCATACTCCTGCTTAAAGAGAGTAATTATCCAGGGCTAAAGACAAAATGTATAAAATTATACTGCCTTACTTCCAAGCCAGCAAGCTAGTTGATGTCTCCAGGTTTTGGGGTTTCTTTTTCTCCTTTTTCCACAGATCTCAGAATCTAAAGCTTGTATAATAGGCACTTTCCAAACTTTAACTGTGCCACTGACCTGTGCTGGACCTGTCACAAATCTGACATTGTCTTCCTTATACTAGGCAGCAGATTTCTACCTCTTTGCAGTGTTGACGCCTGCTCTCACAAAGAGAAGGAAATGAAGCAGAAAGATCCCACTACAACAATTAGTGGCTCACAGAGAAGTATTGAAACAAATAATAAATGGCTGAAACAATTAAAGGGAGGGAAACTCCGGCTTCTAACTCTAACACAATCTGATCTTCCTTCTCAGAGTCTCTCCTTCTTTATGCCAACAGGGAATTTTACATGCAGTCATTCTGACTTTTAGTGCAGGATTCTTCTTCATGAATAATGAGCAGCAGTTCAGTCCTGCAGGGCAGACCTCTCTTCCACTCTAGTATCTATTCACTAGTCTTATCATTTTACACTGGAATTCAATCTGAATTTTCAAACTAGCACTAAATGTCTTGTTTCCAGACTGCTGTAACCTAAAAAATTTTAATGAAACCAAATGCAATAGATTCCTATTCTTTCACAGTGGCAGCTGGCCAAAAAAATGGTTCATGGACAAGGAAGTCTTCCAGCTTTAGATGTGAAAATATCCCCTGCATCTCAAACCTGAATCTTTGAAACTTGCTGTTTAAGTGGAGCTGGTGGTTACCCCTGCCTATACACCAAGAGACAATACATGGCTGGATCACAAATGATCAAGTGGGCTGATTCCTGTCCTCACCCAGATCTTTCTTTGCTTGGTGGTTTTGGTTTCTCCTATACCTCCCCCAAATGCATTATTTTCTACTTCATCTTGTGACAGCAAATATAGATGGAAGCTTGAAACAAGCATTTCCTTTGTGGATTACTGCAGGGGGATTACATTAAACTCCTAGTGAAGGCCGTTTTCTTCCAAGCATTCGTATTTTGCTCTCTGTCAAGAATGGTTCTATTCCACAATGCCCTTCATGTCCATCTCTAAGAAAAGGGCAGCCATAACCAGAGTAGACTTTTTTTTCCTTACCTAACCTTATTTGTTATGGGAGACTATGCAAGACTTGAGGTAACATTACAGTATAATGGGAAAGGGAGACTCTCAGCTCTGCGCTTGTTCATAACAAGTTCTGATTGTCAGCTGCTCTGATGCGCAGATGAGGAGTGCAGGAGGTCTGGTCCTCTCCCCCTCATCAGCTTGACAACACACTTCCTCTTACATTGCTGGGAAAATATGATGAATGCTCTTCTGAATAGTTCATCAGGAAAGGGAGGAGGAGATGGAGCGATGGGAGACAGGACTCTGCATTAGCTCTTGGGAGGGAGCAATGATTTCAAAAGTCAAATAGAAAACAAAAGAGACATTAGGGAAACAAGAGTAAAGGAAGACGAAAAGAGATGAGGAAGGAAAACAGTGACAAGTGTGTGTTCTTTGTTTTTTCCAAAGACTTGTTGTGGTCTCCACTTTAAGGTACTGAGACTTTGAATGTCATGCCCCAGCTCTTCTTCTGAATGTCATTAGCACCCAGCAGACCAGACCTGTGGGACCTCCAGCGTGGAGGCTATGCTGTTCTGCTTCCAGTGACAGAGCAGCAATTGCTCCTTCTGCCAAAGGTGGATAGACTTAGATAGCTCATTCTCACACTGGTACAGATTAAGTAATGATACCCCAATATCTGCCTCAAGCAGAACAATCCCACCATGTTGGCTGAATAGCTTAATTAATACGTAAGTGTTTAGATCTTTGCTCCTACAAATAAACTCTTGCCTGCAGTCCATCTGACTGAAGTTGTCTCCCTCCCAGAAACAAACAGTAGCTACATAATTGGCAGAGCAGATGATGTAGTTGCAATACAAATTAAAGTATTGTTATCTGCCAGAGCTATTCAAAAAAGTTGTAACAATGCTTCCTTTGTGTGCTACCTGGCTCAGCAATTAGTCACTTATGTATTACTGCATTAGACCGTGGCCCAAGCAGTGTAGTGTTTGCTTCCTGCTAGCTCATCTACAGCAGCCTTCAGCCTAGCTTCCTGAGCACAGATGCATGTTTACCTGTGTTACTCAACCACACTGTCATTCAGGAGGCCTTGGAAGAATACACTCTAGATCAAGTCTGTGGTTTCCAAACCCATTTACTTACTGTTGGGGAGAGCTAGATCTCTTGGTGGTAGCACAGTTGATTAACCCTACCCTTCCCTTAGCATTATAATACAGCCTTTCTTTGCCAGTGAGAAAGTCCTGCAAATCTTTGGCATTATTCTACTGCTGTCGTTTTACAGCCAAAATTGCTATGGTGCTACAAGGTGTCTGACACTGCTCGCGAACGCTATGTTGTAGCACTTGCCTGGAGAGCCTGCTTAGTGAATTCTCTCTTTCTTGCATGTCTTTTGCTTAGAGCTTGTTGCTATATATGGCCTTGGGAATGGAGTGGATGTGTTTTGGTATGGCCATGGCAATGAGTAACAGTCAGCACTTCATCTGTTACTGGTTCTGCTGGGGTCAAGTGTAACAGAGCCCAAAATGTTGCCAAGAAAATACGACGTATTTTGCTGTGTTCTACAGCAGATGGGTTCACCTGGCAGTGGCTGGGTCTGTTCCAGGATAAGAATAGACCTTTTTTTTTTTAAAAAAAAATAAAGCATAAAACTAAATGTTGCAATGAACTATGGCCACTGCCTGTCTGGTTCTAAGGTTCAGCGCTCATGTTGGACAATTAATCACGCTGTTAAATGCGAGTACCCTGAGGGATATGTTCAGTACACTTAATAGAAAGCAGAAGAGAGACAAATCCAATTTTTTTCCTCAGATGCTGCCTCAAAAGTTCTCAAAAAAGACTCTCCTCGTATCTCCTTGTATGGGGCTTGCTTTCCACGGTGCCAGTGTTATCAGTGTTCCTGGCTTGGTTTCAGATCTCAGTCTTCTGGGCAAACATGGGCAGAGAGCACGTAGCGCCTGCCAGCTGTTTTTGCTGGAGGCAGAACTTCCCCCCGCTCAGCGGGCTGAGGGCGACGGGCGCGGCAGCGCGCCCAACGGTCGCCCCAACGGCCGCTCCCGCCGCCGCCCCCCGCCATCAGCCGCCCGCCGCCGCGCACGTCCGCGCAGCCGCTGCCGGTGGAAGGCGCGGTTCCCGCGGCCCCCGGCGCCGCCGCCTCAGCCGCGGGCGGCCCGCCCGCCCCATGGAGGGACGGGGCGAGGCCGGCGGGCGGCGCAGATGCGCGGGGCGGCGGTCGGCCTCGCCCGGGCGCACCCGACCGGCTCCGCGGTGCCGGCGGGCGAGCGAGGCGGCCGCCAGGTGGCAGCAGGCGCGGGCGGCGCTTGGCTGCCGGCGCGGACGGTGCGCCGCGGTTGCCGTTGGCGCGGGAGGCGGCCGGGAGCGAGGGGAGAGGCGGCGGCGGCGGGAGAGGCTGTCCCTCAGCCCGGGAGCCGCCGGGAGCCTGCCTCGGCTGCTGCGGAGCGGCCTTCCCGGCGGAGCGGCGCCGCCTCCCGTGCGCGGCGCGGGCGTCAGCCCTCGGCAGCCCGCGGCGCGGAGAGCTTCGCCGTGAGGCGACGGGGCGGGACGGGACGGGACGGGACGGGACGGGACGGGAGGCGCCGCGAGGGACGCCGGCGCGGCACGGCAAGGTAAGGCGCGGAGCGGCGGAGCGGGCAGCCGCGCACCAGGTGGCGGTGGGCGCCGGCAGGTCGCCCGTGGGGCGGGCGGGCTCGGCGCCGTGGCGGGG
Organism: Dromaius novaehollandiae; assembly: GCF_036370855.1. Lineage (NCBI taxonomy): Eukaryota > Metazoa > Chordata > Aves > Casuariiformes > Dromaiidae > Dromaius > Dromaius novaehollandiae. Next base: position 17,866,239 of record NC_088107.1, on the reverse strand, counting down.
AGCGGGCCGAGGGCGCCCGGGCGCCGTGCCCGCGTCGCGGGGGGAGCGGCAGCGCCGCGGGGCGCCCCGAGGGGGCCGGGGCTGCCCGGGGGTCTGGGCACGGCCGCCCCCCCTTCCCCGGGACCGGCCCGCGGGGAGGCTGCCCGCGCCCGGGAAGGCGGTTGCCCGCAGACCTGTAGGCGGGGAGCTTTCGGCCGCTCTCGGCCGTGAGAGGGCTTTCCGGTGCGCCCCCGTGGGACCCCTGTGCCTGGTGCTTCTCCTCGGTTTGCGTGGTGCGAGTAGCCGTTTGGGGGGGCTTCCCCGCGCGGGCGGCACCCGCGGGCAGCGGCACCGGCAGGTAGCCCGAGCCGGGGCCGGCGGCTCCGGCCTGCGCGAGGCGCTAAAGGAAGCGAGCGGCTGTCCGTGGGAAGGCAGTGAGTCACCTGTGCTCTCGCGCTGGTATCTTTTCGTGTATCTGAACGCAGCGTGCGCAGCGTGCAGTGCGCGTGTCTCTTTGTAGCTCCCTTCAGGCTCTCCTGGTTCTGGCTGTGTTACCTGCACTTTAAGTGCAGAACGCTTGGGCTGTTGTTCCTGTGCGGTTGTGTAGGCTACGGGGCGTTTGAATGCAGCACAAGGAGAGGGGCGTCTGCAAATACCTTTTCTTCTTCAGCTATAACTTTAGGATTCTTCAGCTGTCAGCGTGTCCTCTCATCTGGGTTTAATAGCTCTTGATGGACTTTTCCATGAATTTGTTCAGGTGTTTTTTTTCAGCTAGAAACATAAATGTTTCAAGAAGCCTGGCAGCAGCAAGTTCCACATAATCCCTACCTCAGCTGTCCCCTTTTTCAGCTAAAGGACTCTTAGATTTCCATTCACTTTTAGTGTTTTTTTTTCCCTCATATCTTCTTCAAATCTTGTCACCTTTCTATGTATTTTTTAAAAGTCTTTCATATCTTTTGATCTAGGGATAAGCAAAACTAAGAGTTACATTTAAGACTTCAGCTCAACATGGGTTTCATAGTGGCATAATGATTTCTGTTAGCAGAGATGACAGATTGAAGTAGTTGCATTGATAAGGGTGAATAAGCAACAAAAGTAATAAAAATATTTGTAATTCATTGTGCAGTCATCTGTTGATGAATCATTGTGATATACATTTTTTAAAATCAAAAAATAGTGTTTAAGTAACTAGCCGTCAGTAGTGCAATACACGAGTGTAATTCCTTGGATGAAATAGTCTCTTAATAAGCTCTTAATATTCTGTTACTCTGTTCTGCATGTTTTTCCTGTCTTCCTTTTGTGTTCTATGGCAAGAGCAGGAACTGAAAATGGCCAAAATTTATCTGACTCTTGTGCTGTTTGTGGAACTGCCAATGCACTCTAACAACCTGAGCTATCAAGCTGCAGCTTGCCAACCCGGACTTCTTTCTGGCATGAGATTAGTAGTAATCTACTGGTTGATGTGATTTCCACTCATTCAGTATCACCAGGGATTTAAAATGAAACCTGAGACTGCTGAAATTCATTAGACATCTGTAATTCTTGATGCTTTCTTTTCCATCACCTCTCTCCCAAGGAATCTAGTGGGACAATGGAATTAAGTGGACTAGGAGGAGAGACTGCCTTTCAAGGAGGAAAGTGCTGTAAAATGAGGATATTTAGGAATGCTAGAAATGGAAGATGAGCTGTTTTGACTTGGGGTATCATATATGGGCCTTCAGCGTTACTGTGAGTAGAAAACACATATTGCTATGCTTGTGTCCTGAACATAGCTTGTTAGGTTTTATTTAGGAGCAGGACTAATCCCTGGTTTTATTTATGATGACTCTAATCTGGCACGGCTCCATTAGAATCAAAGGATCTACTTCTGATTTATGACCCTAACTCTTAGAAGCATTTGGAGTAGGAGGTGTTGCACACTGCAAGATTTCTGTCCATTCACACTTCATACAACAGGTTCATTCAGAGCTGCAGCAGATTTAATTGCAGAAAATTAATTTTGTTGCTGGTATGCAGGGATGAGTTTTATGATTGGAGTATAAAACACTTGCTCTTGCTATAGAGCAAAATGAATAACTGTGCTAGTTAAACATGCATTAAATTAAGCCCAAAAGCTAAATAAAAATTTGAATATCTATAAATAGAAATCTGAATAAACTGGATCCTCTTGAAGATTCAGACAATGACAGCAGAAAACTGTTTTTCAGCATAGTAGTTCTCAGTTCTCTGCGATGTTACATCAGTTGTATGATACTCAGGCATCAGTAGTATGATATTCAGGCCATTGGTAGACAGGCAGTTCTGGTGAAAAAATGCCAGTCAGACACTTAGTAGTGATTCTTTGGTTTTTTTTTTTTGTTTGTTATTTTAAAATTCCATTACAGTTTATGATTCAAGTTGAGTGCAGTCAGCGTAGAGACTCCTGTGGGCTTTCAGTTGTTCTGTTAGAGAACATTAGGGTTTGATGGTTAAGCGCTTAAAAATTCAGGAAACTCCAAAGTCAACCATGCATAAGCAATTCTAACTGTGTACCCCTTAGTGTTGTATTATCATAATGGGCTTCAATTTTTAAAAAGATTGTTATTTTTTTGCAAGCAGGAAAAAAGTCTGAGCAGAAGATTTATGGTGTATAGTCAGTATCCTGGACCTAATGGTGTCACTTCTATCACTGTAGATAGGTGAAGCATATTGTAACTTTTAATTTTGAAACTCATTCCATGATTGTAGTGCTCTCCTCTCACTTACCTAGCTGGAGAACATATTCTGTGAAAAGTCTAGTTCTCTTAACGAGGCACATATATAATTTAACTATTAGTTTTTTTGCTCTTCAGAAAACAGCCTAACCGGATGTAAGTGTAGTTTGGAACATGAATCTGATAATTACAAAGCTAATTCAGCTATGAATTTAGGTAGCTTAAATATTCAATCAACAGACATGAATTCCAAACAATGCAATGAACAATTGCATTGTTAATCTGTAGTAGGTTATATAAGAGTGGGTTATGAAGAGTTTTGCATTTGTGCAACTTCTGTCATGTTCAGGATAGTACATAACACCAGAAATTTTTGTTTTTGTACATTAGGTTTTTCGGGAGAATGCATGGTCTAGTACTTCATTTAAAAGATTAATTAGGGAGATTAGCAGATATAAATTAAAAAAACCCGATTACCGGAGTGCTCTGATGGGCACTGAGTTTGGCCTCATATTTTACTTTGTATGAAGGGAGTATAGCTGAGACTGCATGCTTTAGTGTTTCCTGATTTTTGTTTTGTTTTCTGTTTGTGCTAGTTGGCAATAACAAATAAATTCTGTAAAACAACTCAGTTATCTCCTTCTGGAATGCCCTGTCCACCCAGTTTTCTCATGGGGACTTGTCAATGTCATGTGATTTGGGTAGCTTCTCCCTGCAGGGTTATGGCATTCCTAGAGATGGGTCAGTGTAATCTTGGTCGCTGTTGGACTATTGGCACTTGTCAACATCATTTGCAGACATCCATTATATATTTTTTAAATGGTAGTACCAACTGGTAAATGTGGAACTTCTTACGGCAGGAGCTGTCCTTGCACTAGAAATATTCCAATGTTGATATGATCTGAATATCGTTCCTGTGAGAGAAGAGTAGCTTTATCTGTTGGTTAGGTGACGTATGTGAGTGTTGCTGGAATGCGGACTTCTGTTTTCAGCGCTGCCACTGACTTGCTGTGTGGTGCTGATCAAATCTTACTGGCGTCTTTCTCCATTTTCCTTTATCTCTGAACAAGGTATGATAATCGCAGGATATTGGCCAATTGCTAACTTTCCTGAAGATAATTTGCATGCCAAGTGCTTTATGTGTTTAAAAAAAAATCTGGAGTAAAAATATCTATTGCACATGAACAAAACCAAATCATGTAGCATGTGTCTTGTAGGTTTATTACTGTCTCTCTTCAAACTTTAGCTTAAGGACATGCTTGTTGGCTATTTTACATCAGTCCTGTGCTGCACTGCTACTTCTTGGCATCTCACTTCAGTATTTATTTTGGTCCTGGTTTTGGAATTTCCCTTCACAGGAAGATTCCATACTCCTTATATGGAAAAACTGGTTTAAAAAAATTACTTTTTTCCATCAGTTCTGTAGATTCTTTTCTTAGTAAGGGCAGGAGCCACTATCTGTTTTCTTTAAAGCTCTGATCCAAGAGCCGCTAAAGTCAATGAAAAGGTTATCAAACTGCTGTGGCTTTTGGATCAAGGCATTTCCATGCGATGTGCTCTTGTCATTGAAAAGAATGACCACTGGTTTGAGCCATGAAATCTTAGCGGCACTTTAAAGCACCATTTCAATATTTCTTTAAAGCCTACCTGTGGATGTGCTTACATTAAATATCTGCTGGTCCTACAAACAAGCAGTATGCTTTATTTCTCCAGCAGAACTAATGCTATGTCTGAACAGAGCAAAGTTCGTCCTGTGGTTACCAATACAGCTGATAGAATGGCTTGGCAAAATGCTTGAATGCAACTGTCTTCTCAAGCATTGGCTCGTGTTCCCAGTTTGCATTAATCAATTGATGTTAAACATGAAAATTTTGAAGTGTTGATATGACTACAGTCTTGGAGTTTAACTGTGCCTAACACATGGAACCCTTCTTTCCTTAAACATTTTTTCCATATTATCACTTTAGCACAACTGTCCACGGAACAGAAGGCAGGATGAAATTCTGTTTCAGCAGGAAGAGGGAATGCCTACAATATAATAATTGTGAATCTTTGAGGAATGCTGTTATAATGTGTGTTTGATTTTTTTATTTATAAAAGGAGTAGGGAGGAAAGCTTTATTAGCAAAGCTACATCTAACAAAGCATCACTGATTTGTGGGAAGGAATGGCTAAGCTTCAGAGATCTAGAAATAAATCTTACTGGTCGGGTGGTGGCATTTAAGCAGAATTTCAGAAGCTACTTCTGTTGTCCCATTAGCAGTTCATTGGTGTGCGGTACTGCCTAGCACAGAGGGTTTAGGAATCATGAGGCAGATCTGTCCCAGAATCATAAGGTTACAAATAGTGAAATTCTAAACGAATATATCTGACTTTGTGGTTTTGGAGAGTTTGTGTTTGCAGTCTTTCTCTGGCAGTACAAGAGCTAGTAACTTGCTCTTGTAATGGGAGTTGTGCTTGTCATATAGTCTATAGTTTCTGGAATTGGGGCTTTCAGGAGACCCTCTGGATACCAAAAAAAATCATGTTTGGATTATAGCATTTGGTAATGATAGATAAAAATGAACCTTGTGCCCAGGATCAGCAAAAGGCTTATTTACTACTTAAACATTTATTTTGTTTTCAAAGAAATTACTGGTAAGAGATATACAGAGGCTGAGGCATTTGAGAGACTATCTTTTAATGCTCTGTAGAAACACGAATTTCACCCGTTTGGTAAGGACAAATTTCTGATCTCTGTGATTTTGTTTCCCCTTCTCCTAAAGCTGCTGTAAACACACAAGTTATACAGAGCTGTGTGTGATTGAGTGTACAGAGAAATATGCTACTTTTGAAGGCTAGCTTTTTAATGCATTCTTGTTGCGTTCACTTTGCTAATTTAATTAGGCTTTTTTCTAAACTGAGATTTCTTAAAAATATTAAAATAAGAGAAGAATACTGCCTTTTTGTTAAATTCAAGAGATATCTGTGGTGATGATGGAAGTTTCAGCTTCTGTGTTTACTTACTTAGTCTGTGTCTGGGGACTGTGTTAACCTCTGCTGTATAGGAATGAAGTTAAGTGGAGAAACCTGGTCATGAGCAGCGTCTTCCCAAAGCTGTCTCCTCTCTGTCAATGTAGAAGCAGAGCTGCTAGGTTGTGGGGTGACACAACTGGCCTTGCTTGCCCAAAAAGTGGACCAGGGTCTGTCACAGTTAAGTGTTTGTCACGAGCCTAGAGCATGCTGTCTGCAGCCCTGTACAGAAGTAGCATGGTTGCCTTCTGTGCAAATCATGGTGCCAAAGTTGGAATGTATTCTCTCTGCTCTTGTTCTGGGAAGAGGATGGATCAAAGAAACCCTATTAGAAAGCCCTTTCTCATGAAAGCTTCTTGATGAAAAACACTGGTTGTGTGTGGCCTTGTTGGATCAGCGCTTGGATCTGTGTGAGCATGGAAGAATACTCTCCCAGGACAAAAACATCACTAAGATACTCAAGTGAAAATCTGGAATCCTGAATCAGGCAGATTCCCCTATGACTCCATTGGATTAGCTGGTGTGAAGTGCAAGGAGGGACAAACCTATCTCTAACAGGCAAATTCAGCAAAACAGTTGACAATAATTTGTGAGAGAGAATGTTGACTTGGAAAGTTTTCAGATGCTCTGGATTTTTTTCCATGGTAAAGGTGGTTGTTGCAGTCCTGGTTTGGTAATGTCAGGCTGCTAGTAGTTTTATGTTATATTTGTATCTTTGGTTATTTTTATCTAAAGCATGTAGTTTCAACAAAAATACAAAGAAAAAATGATTTTGCTTATCAGATTGGCAAAGAGAAGCAAGGGCCTGTCTAATTCCACTCTGTGTAATTATAACACAATGACCTCCCATGACACAAGCTGCCCAAAAGGCACATAAATTACATGGAATGGATGCAATTACTGAATCTGGCAGCAGTGAAAATTCGGTCTCATGTTCCTGGAGTTTCATGGAGCAGTACACTGGAGAAGTGAATGTGGAACAGCAGGCAAACTTGCCTGCGCATCCTCTGGGTTTGTATGTGGTATTTAAACACTTAACCAGAGTAGCACAAGAATAAGGATTTAAAAGAATAGTGTGTGTTAACCATTAACTGTTACTATTGTTTAGCTTTGACAGCCAAAGAAATATTGTTTGTCTGTTGAAACACAGGGGTTAAGGCTGGATGCCAGTTTTTAATGGTTGGTTATCACTGCAAAAATCTAAATGTAATTTCCTATATTCCTTTACATTTTCAGTTACTGCTTTTACTTGTTAATACATATTGCACATCAAAGAGACTCTTACCCCTGAACTGTAAATAGAAAAAAGTTTGCTCACAGTGGCATTAGGGAGTTTGGAATTCTTTGGTTGCTTCTCACAGGAATGTTTAAAATATTGCAGGATCAGGCTCTAGTTTATTACATAGGCACTGGCAATGCTGCTGTATTTAAGTTATTGTTACAGAGTTGTTCTTGCCCATATCTGTTGCTGCTTGGACTTATCACATCTGGGCTGAATGCAGGGTGATAGTTTGTGAGCATGTTTAACTCAAGAAAAAAGTCCCTTTGCTCTCTTAACTGATGAGGGCATGAAAGTACAGAATTGTCTTTGCTGCTTTCATACTATTAGGATTGGAATGAAACTTATTTGACTTCTTTTGAATGATGCTGCTTGTGATTAAGTTGTGATTTGTTTATACTGTTTTGAAATGGAAGAGGGGGGAAAAACTGTTTCCAAATGTATCTTGCTGGCAGTTCAGAGTTCAGAAAGGTAAGGTTTATTTGTTTGCTTCTGCTTTTTGTTTTGCCCTTTTTCTAAAGCTATGTTTAAGAGCTTTTCAAGATGCCTGTTTACTGAGCCTATACAGTTTTTTGTTTAACCGGGAAGCCCTGTGTCAAGCAGTGCCCAAAAAGAGATTATATGCAAATTGCATTCCTTTCAGCAAGCCTTCCCCAATCTCCAACAGCAGATCCTCAATTAGAAGCTCACATATCAGTGTATACAATCCTACTTTTCTGACTTTGAGCAATATGCACAGGTAGTAGTAGACTCTGTTAATGTTGACCAAAAAAAAAAGAAAGAAAAGAAAAAAAGAAAAATCCTTGCTGATGCTGCATGCCCTGCCTGTGACGTAGGGGATGTTTAAAGCAGCAACTGAATTGCACAGTGTTGAAGGAGTTACTCAGTTTTCTTTGCCAGCAGTTTTCAATTGGCTGTACTTGTCTTTCTTACAAATTCAAGAAGTATCTCATTCACATTTTGAGTCCCCATTTTTCAGTTTGTAGGCACAGGGATATTTTGCTTGAAGCTTCAAGTGATGTCAGGTAAAGGTCAGGGCACTATAATAACCTAGCCTTGAGCACAAATAAGTTCAGCCTCTATCTGCCAAGAGATGACCTTTGATTTCTTTTTACCTGACACAATAAGGGCCCTATTCAGAATCCTTCACTCTCACTTTACTTATGCAAAGCCCTGGGCACTTGAATAGATTTGCTTGAGTGAAGAGGGTTGCAAAAGTCCCTAAAGCATGATGTGATGATGGCAGAGGCTTCTGTATTGTAGATGAGTTAGAAAAACTGGATTAGATTCAACATTTGTTGTGGTCAGAAAAGAGAGGTAAAAGGTCAGAGTGGATATTTTTTGTGACTTGCATGGCTGCCAACTTGGAAACTACAAATAATAACTACTATTTTTAAGATAAATCTGATTATTAACAGAGATGGTGAGCAAAGAAACTCACAGACTAAGCATTTGTTGTAAATAGGCAGAAAATAATACTTTAATCTCAAGTGATCATTGTTGACTATTACAGAATAATATATATATATATATTTAGTTTCTTAAAATATTTTGAAGCCAATTAGGAATAACTCTGGGGAGGCCTGTATAGTTTGTAAATGGCTATTCAAACCTAAATGGATTGAAAGTGTTCTTTGTAAAATTATATTTAGCAACATCAGAAATAGCTCATGCTTGTGTAGGAAGGCACAAACTAACTTTTTATTTGGTAAATTGACTGCTTATAAAAAGCCTCTAAATTGCTGTCCTAGAATGATAAAGGTCTAATCAAAAGTCAGCTCTAGGTACAGCCGTAAGGCTGTGTATATTGTCAGCGGCTAGACTAGTAGTATGGTGATACTCGTGCTTTACCCCTCTTGGCAGAGTGCTAATCCAGGCATACTCTTGAGCTGTGAGACGCTAAGTCTAATAACTTGCTCAAACTGCCGTGTTGCAAGGTGGGGTTGTGAATAGACTAGTTTATCCTGAATAAAATTGTGTATGGCTAGTAAGTGGGGAGGTAAGATACAAGCCCATTTTTATTATGCTGTGGCTGAACTGCACTGAATATTCCCACTGTTTTGTTGAAAGGGGGATTTCCATCAACCCGTCTTTCTCTGCAAGCCCACTCAGGGCTTGTAGAAAAGTATGGTGTTTTCTTATTTATTTATTTTTTTCATCTTCAACCTGCCTGGCTTTTGCAGCATGTGAGAGCGGGACTTCTTGGTACTCGTATGTGTCAGCTCCAGTGAATGACTTTGCAAGTAGCCTCAATCCATTTGTTTGAAAGTCAGATTATACTGTGTAGTATTAAACCTATTGTCAAGCAAAACCTCTCTTGAAAGCAGTAGCAGATTTACTTACAGGCCGAGGAAAAACTCAGATCTAGAACCTGACCTGGAAAGGATGCTTGGGAGTCGAAAGGGAGTACCATCTTCCTGACTCATTAATTTAGTTTCTCAGGTAACACTGTTAGGGAGGGTGGCAGTGGTTGTTGGTGATTTTGTGAGGTTAGTATCTTTTATCTGTCAGTCATAAACTCATTCTTCATAAGTCACTGGATGACATTTGTCAAACTATTTCTTTCTAAAGAGGGAGATTTTAGTATTTAGGTAGTAAAATGTTTTAACTGAACTGCTAAGTGATTGATAGCTTGAAATTCTTTGAATGTATGATTAGCTTTGGTCTTTGTGTCTGGGACTGATATCTCCTGTAGGAGTATAACAGTTTATGCAGTTTACGTTAAATGGACTGAAACACTAACCTTCATGTGGACCACCAGAGCGCATGAGGCATAGCAGCAAGATGAGATCTGTAGGATGTCTAAAATCCCTTCCAAACTGACAGGATAAGAATAAACAGTTCCCACTCCCCTCCCACAAAGGATTTTGTAGCTCAGTTGTAAAATACAGGAGGCAGAAGGGTTCACCACATGGAGATATGATGGATACCACTGTCAGGATACTTGTAGAAGTCTGGACCAAACCTGAACCGAAAAAAGACTTTAGGAAAATTACATTCAGTGGCTTCAGTCTCAAGGGGTATAACTGAGAACACAAATTGTTCCTAAGTTTCTGAACATACAAATTGTATGCATCTCCTTCTGTCACTGATCATGTTGCATCTTCCTGTCTCTTTCCTAAGGACACAATGCGTACTATTGTCTGTTGTCCTTACTACTTATTAAAACTGGACAACTTAGCCTTTTCCTTTTCATCTCTGTTAAGAAGTTCTTTGCATAAAGAAGGTGCATCTCTGCAGATATACCCCTTTAAATGGTAAAGGCTTAACAAAATCATTGGCATCTGATGCTGCTGTCTTGGTTGCCTATCTAGCTTTGTGACAATGAACTTCTTGTAAGACTTCATTTAAATCAAGCCTGGAGGATAAGGGTATTAAATGTCTATGTTGTCATGCTGGAGCCCTCATCTTTGTTTTATTGTGGATGAAAGCTTAAAAAAAGCCCTGGTATGAAAGAGGTCTTCAATGATTTTTTTGAGTCATACCCATATTATTTATTTCCATGCAGAATTTAATATTTGCAAAAGATTTACAAGACTTTTGGTTTTTTGTCATTTCTGCAGTTGGCTCTCAGAGATTTGTTAATAGTTTGCTGTTTCATGTTCTTTTTAAATTCTCTGGTATTCTGTTTTAAAGCTACAAAAGAAATATTTAGTTTTACAGGACTCTTTTAAGACCTCTCATTAGGCCTATTATTCATCATTATGTAGGGACATAAAAGAAAGCAGTAAATCCTCAAAATTCATTGTTGCATTTCTGTTCCACTATGTGGGGAGCCAGACCAGACAGCTTTTTCATGAGACATAAGTTAGAATCTCATCCTTCTTACAGGATTACTTAGTAACAAAGCAATTTAAACAGTATTTTATAACTAGTTAATTTCAAGATGTTTCAAGAGTGTAGACTCTGAAATCTGCCACACAAGATGCGTAAGCTCCATGATGGGCTGCATTTCTGTCCATGATCCAGCAGTTATCACCTGAACTGAATCTTAATAATGAAGCATGGCGCATAAGTCTTACAAGTAGTTACATGGAATTTTGTCAGAACAGACCAGGACAGTTGATTTGTTTTGGTTTACTAAGCAAAAGCATGCTTGGGATTAATTTGAATGCCACAGTATCACAACACTATTTGTTATTTGTTTTTTGGCAGTAACTAATATACATCTATCTCTGTGTGGGAGCCTGAGAAGCTTCTACTTCCTTGCACCCACCAAGAAACTAGTTCAAAACCCACGTTGCTCTCATATGCTCTCATACGCCTCTTTAGAAGGTATGCAGTGCCTAATTTCTCCCAAATGTTAGAGGACACTACATCTGTTTGAATTTTTGAGCTTCTAAGAAGATGGTGCACCTCTGCCTGGCCCCTCAGTACAGAACTGTGGCTTAAAGCCATTGCCTGGTTCTCTGATGACAGCTGGGCTGCAGCAATACTGCTGTCTGAGCGGTGCTAGTTACTTTAAGTATATCTTAATTCAGATGGGAATTGCATGAAGCAGAAAAGAAATCTTTTCTTTTTGCCAAAATGAAACAGTTGGGTTTGCTGGCTGCAGGGAGAAGACCAACGGGAAGATGAGAGTCCCCTATATTTAATGTTTATTACTAGAGCTCTGGTCACTGTTTCTGGAGATTGGTTAGTACAAAATGTGCGTCAATAGATAGTCACTGTTGTTTTTCCTTCCAGTTATGGCAATAGTGAAATGTATGTGAAAATACTTGTCCTTGAAAACTTGTGTAGAAAAGAATTTGATGAGTTATTTTGGGACGTGTGCCCACATTAATCTCCATTAGAAGGAGTACAGGAAGGCAGTGATCCGCAGTGCAGCACTCCATTGAGTCACAGCGGTGTGCTCTTTGGACTACCAAGACCTTTGTGCGTTGCTGTAGCAGCTGGAATGCATGGGAGCAAGATATCCATTTGGCTGTGGCCTTGCATATCCATTTATAAATGTATTTTCTTTGTCTGGAAGTAGATAGACTAATAAGCTGACACTGAATTGTCATGCTTGTTTCTGTACGAACAAGTGGAGTTTTTTGATTGTACTTCTGTAATAGATGCCTTCTGTGTTGAAGTCCCATTAAATTGTTCAGGGAATGTCAGGTTTTCTTTAGAATGCTTAACTCACCCCAGGGAATTGCATAGCAGGGATAGAAATCTCTGAAGTCCTCTGGGGATGATTTTTTATCCCATTTACAGCTCTGTAAACAGAGAATAACATTACAAAAGTTCTTGGAGTTACTGTAGTATAAGTGTGGAATTGAGCCCTATGGGTCTTATGATAATTTCAATGGATGCCTATATTATACCTATCTATACGTATTCCATTTAGTAGTTGTTCTGCTGCATAGGGTTTTACTTGAGAAAATTAAGCATCTCTGACAATCACGGGTATGAATAGCTACCCAGACAGGAAACACTTGACCAGAATATGTTCCCTGTGGTCACCTGGATGGTCTATAGTGATCTCTTTTAAGGACTAGGGACACTTCAATTAAAGGTTAGCTAGCAAGCTGAAAAGGTGGTTTGATTTGACTTTTGGAGTGGCCCTCTGCAGCTGTAAAGATAGATACCCTTTTATAAGTCCTCTGCTCTGGACCAATGTATAAGTATTTCCAGAAAGCATTGTTGTTGTGATGCACTACTTTGTGGGCTGATGTTGCCTCAACTGATATTTCTAAGAAAACATTTTGCTTTTAAATAAGCAGGCAACGATTTCAAGTCTCCATCACATACTCTCTCCTTGTTGTCTCATTATACAGGTGCTCCAAGCACATAAGAAATCTTACAAGAAGAACAGGAATTTTGTGAAAGCTAATACTTTGAAATTGTGTGGTCATGTAGTACCTTGACAGGAACACCAAATAACTTTCTCTGAGGACCATGGTAGAGTTGAACATTCAGCTGCCATTTAATATTTTCCTTTGAAAATCACAGTAATAAAGTTCGGGGTTTTTACATTGTTGGAAGTGTTTTTGTGTGTCCACAGAACATTGCTGACAACTCTTTATACTATCTTGTTAGTGTGAAGCAGCCTTAATTTAGAGAATAGAAAGTTTCCTTCCATTTTTTATTTGCATTGCAGTAATGGAGAGTGTCATTTGTGGTAGGTTCATGATACACACAGCTATTTACTAGTAACGGAAATGTTTCAAAGAGTACTTTTCACCAGAAACAACTTGATCTTCACTCAGGTATGCTTTTGAATGTTGTGTAATATACAGGCCAAAAAACTTACTCACTGAAGCCCAGCCTCCTTAATTATATTCCTTTTTTCTTATGTAGTGGATATTGATGCTTGGACCTGTGTTAGCATTGTTTCATGAACAGCATGAAAGTTAATTTTTGTGGTTAACTGTTTAATAAATGAAAATATGACTTGTGTTCTACCAGACAGAAGTTCTCATTAAGCAGGCTGCTAGAAAACAATGTTTTCCCTTTACAAAAGGAAGATATCTTTTAACTACACAATAATTATGTAATAAATGTGATTTTTAATTGATGAGAGGGGTGTGTGTCCCAGCTGTGTTTCTAAGAAATAGCTGATTATACTACTGAAATATGTTGTGCATTGCTTTCCTTGTACATGTGTCTTCTAGTATCTATGCTGAAATATTTGTTTTCTACAAGCTTTTCAAATAGGATGTGTTATAATTATTTGAGTGAGGCTAGTGGGTCCTTGGTTCTCATCCAAAAGATGTTAGTTTTCCCCTGAGAACCATCATCTGCTGCCTAATGTAAACTGCAATTAAATGCTGTTGCAAGCCTGTCTTTAAAAGAAGCTCATACTGAGATAGGTTGAAAGCTAGAAGCTTTTCTTTGATTTTGGAGAGCATTTTGGAGGATTTGTGTTCTGAAAACAGTGTTCATTAAGGAAGTGGTGAAAGGAGAATAAGAATAAGGAAAGCGCATATTCTGTGAGTTATTTACAGGTAAAGAAATTAGTATGGCTAAAAGAGGCTCTGAGAAATTTCTGGTATTCCTAGTTGCTCTGAAATGCAGGCATATAATTTGAAATACTGCTGTTGCTCAGATTTTTACTACATAAATATACTTGGAGACTGAAATTCCCTGTTTATACTTCTTCTCTCAATTAAAGAGTTCTAGTTAGGGTGCTCTAACCACCAGTCACAGCAGACAGCATCTATTGAGCTGTTTTATGTGAGCCTATACAATGTGGGAGGGGGTCTTGAAGTGGTATATGAACTGTTCTTCTAAAACACCACTCTAGCCATCTATGCTTAGTAGAACAGTAGCTAGAATGGCAACTGTTTTTTTTTTTTTTTTTTTAAAATCCTGTTCTTACTACTCATTTTGTAGAAAAGATTGCAGTTATATCATCATAACAGGGTTCACACAAATCTGTGTATCTGTTGCTTATCAAAGAATGAAGGATTTACCTGTGTTTTGAGTTGGTGCCTGTAGAGAGATCAGGTATTTCCACCTGACCTCTTAGGCTATTAAGCCATTCCCTTTTCTCTCTCTTTCAGTATCAATAATCAGATTAATGTTGTTCAGGTTTATGGAATGGTTAACAGAAATTGTTTTATGAACAGGGTCTTCAAAATGTGCCCTGGGTCCCTCCCCCTCCCCTTTGCACATGCATTCCCTTCTCCATCCTTGCTTTGGAGTGGTTATAGCAAGGAAGTTCCTTAAAATGAGACCCAAATTAATTAAAAATATATGCAATCTGTCTTGTTAGAGATGATCATTTGCAATGTATAGAGGTCTGATTAGTAGTTCTTTTCATCATTTTAGAATGTTTCTTACTGTGCTAAAACTGCTAGAACTTCTTTCTTTAATTCTCTCAGTTGAATAAACGTGTAGCACTCTGCTCCTAGTGTCAGTGTATGCAATGATTATTAGTGGATCTGTGAGCAGGTGGAGTTTGCAGCTGGTTTTGTTAGACAGAAGTAGACCGTGCTAGCTGAGTAGTGAGAAAGTACTTTCAGATGGTGGCAGAATTGCTTGGTTCCCTAGGTCCTCATCTTATGTAAGGTGTAGTCACTCTGTTCTGCATTAGTGGTACAGAGCAGTTAAGGCAATGGTTGGAATTCCTTTAATCAGTGAGTGAATCCTTCCAGGGCGAAGAGCTGCTATTAAGATTCCTATACTAGTTTCTTTAGATAGAGAAGGGAAGGTAAGAAATAACCACTATGTGTCTTGGCTACCTTAGCTTGACATCTTAGCTAATTGTGTGCTGGGCTGCTTTTCACGTTCCACAGATACATGTGTGCATAATTTCTATACATCTCCAGAGCAGGGATACTAATTAACATATAGAAAACAGAATATTAAATATATGCTGCAACCAGCTGGTCTATCTTATGTTTATTGGAGGTATTTTCTTTTTGCTTTTATTCTGCCTACAAAGGCTTTTTGAAGAGTTGAGGAATCTTTTTAATAAAGTATAGTATCTGACTTAGCTGTGTTACAGGAAGTTGTGGAAAATGTTACCCTGACTTTAGAATATTTTCCTTAGAAAATAGTAAGTAAAGTCAGGGAAAGGTCAGTCACCTGATGAAGCTCTACAGCTGCCTTATTTTGAGCTTAATAAGGCTTTCTAGATGGGCTGCTGTAGAAGATAATAGATTCAAGAACTGTTTAAGATGTGCTTTGAGCTGTGATTTCTTGATTAACATTGTTCAGTTAGAAATGAGACTAAGCATATATTGTCACCATAAGAAATCAATCTTCTAAAAAATGTAATTGCTGAACATAGTTACAAAAAATAAGGTTAAAGATTTGGCTAAAATTGCACAGCCTGTCAATTTGGAATCTTGAGATGACCTAAAGATAGGTTTGCAATAGTTTCCATGCAGTTACATCCCAAGAATCTCCCTGCCAATTTGGAGAGTTTTATGATCTCACTTTTGTGAATCGTTTTACCTTTTACATATCTATCCTTTGCCTTGAAACAACACTTGAGAACTTCAAATGCAGTAATTGTGTGTGAGGATTAGCTAATGCTTTCAGGAGGTGAAAGAAAGCAAATCAGACTAAATGGAAATCTTGGTGCAACCTGGATCTTGAGAAAGAGGTTTTTTTCTGGATTGTTATTGAGAAGAAAGAAAGAGCAAGTCCTTCTGTTTTTTCCGACACTCAATTTGATCTTTCTTTTTTCTTAAAGCTGGGTGAATCTGATACCAGCATAAACAACCTGTTCAGGATGTGAGAGTTATAAATTGGTTAGAATCATTGATCAACTTGATATCAGTACTCTAGCAGGTTTTCTTTGCATTTGATCTTAATTAACTAATTATCTGTCATAATTTATGCCAGAATGTTGTACTTCATTTGATTATCAAGCCTATCATTATTACACTGTTAAATCCATTTTTAAGCAGTTAGCTCATTTATTGAGTTGAAGAGGTTTTTAGTGGATTTTAGATTAGGTTCATTATTATCACACTCTTATTACAAATGTAGGTTCACAAAATACTAATTAAGCATTAACGCTACCAAACCAATAATATAAACGGAGGTTAACCAAAAATAAATTTAGAGAAATACTAAAGAACAAATCCTACTAGTCATATATAACATAAGTGTAGTTCACAGTCTGTAAATGAGTACTTTTCTTTACAGCTTCCCCCCTTTACTTTCAAGATAAATGCTACAACCCTTGTTAGATCTATAATTAAATTATACATAATCCAACAAAGACTAAAGGAAAAACATTTGAATTGTGACACACTTTAGTATAACTATATTTTTACAAGCCAAAATTTGCATGTTGTCTGTGAATATTATGGGCTAGATTAAGTAAAGAATTTGGTCATATGGTTTCTGTTGGATTTCCCCAACTTTGAGTTTGGCTTCTAGATTTTCAGAGGAGAATTAAATATAGAATTGGATACTAGACAATCAGGTTACACATTTTTTCCCTAAGTTCCAAAGATGTGAGCTGAGATTTTTTTTTTGAGAAGTGGAGTGAGTGTTCACTGGATTAAATAAAAAAAAAAGGGACCAAAATTTAGGACTTACTCCTGGATTGCCCTAGCCTCACAGTTACTGTCTTATTTAGGCTCTCTGGTCCAGGGAATCTTGAAAATCTTGTGCACAGTGGCACTGCTTCATATGAGTGTAGACACCTGTGATTGTGAAATGCTTCACGGAGCCTCTGTGTGTGTCGTTGTTTGTGGAGTATACTTGCTAGACTGTGTTCTTTGCAATGTTTAAGTAAAGGAATGAGAACTCCTGGATCCTGATCAAGCTTAGATTGGAGACAGGCACTGAGAGCTTTCTTGGACTGCAGTAATTCTGGACACACCCAGAAGGAGAACTTTAAAGTTTTCAAAGCATTTATAGTAAAATGGAGAGGCACCTTCAGGGTTAGGTGGAGTAACTTACAATTTTTGATTTAATGAAAATATGTATTCCGTGTAAGCATCAGAACCTTTTAGCAGATCCAAGGCTAGGTTTTTCTGTCACGCAGCTTTCAGAGACAAGTGTGCTTTTTAATATAATTAATGAATATTTGGGGAAATTACAACAGTATGTATCAACAGCTATAGAACAAGTTACTGAGTGTACACACAAGTTACGTAGCTAGTAAATTTGGTGCACTGTGCAGTGCTTTATGGAGGTCTAGTGAATGTAGTGAATTTTGGATGCAATCCGAAGGACCCATCTTGAATCTAGTTTAATAGGTGGGAGCAACTATAATCTAGCATACACTGTTTTTTACCATTGTGCAAGCATCAAATTCAAAAGCAGTCTTAAACAGTATAGTATTTTTTAAGTATTTGTAAATATTATTTACTACTTATGTTTTTTCCCTAAACGATATAAAAGGAGAGCTTCATACTTCAGTGGAAAATGTGACTTTGGAATGATGTTCAAGTTTCATAGCTACTTCAAGTTGCCATTGTCAGTAGCTGGCAAGATACATAATCTAACCAGAAAGATAAGTATTGAAGGAAATTTAACTTGGCTTGGCATATATTTAAGTCAACAAGATAAAATAGGCTATACAGCTCAGAGCAATTCCAAACTTAATTCAGTTTGAATAGGTATTTACATGATGTATCTCACATCATAGCTGTGAGTTAAAATAGAGGTATTTGGGTTGTGTCAGTATGTGTGTGTACATATGGACATGTTAAAAATTTTCTGTTATGGCTAATACACAGGTGCATTTACATATTTGCAAATGACAGGATTTGTAAGAAGTAAAGGTTAATTGTCGTTAAAATTACATTGGGATTTGTGAAAGTGAATTACCATCTGCTCACGATACACGAAGGATATAGGTGCATGAAAAATTGCATGCGAGTGGTTCCATGTTATTTAAGAGGTTAGGATAACTAATTAATTAGCTTTCTTAAATTTTCAGACCACTTCATAGGAAGAAATTTCCTTAAGTTAATTAGCCAAGGAGGGGAGAAATTTCACTGTTGACTTCCCAGTAGGCTTTCCTCTTTCTTCATTGTCCAGTGTCTGTAATGCCTGCACTGATATGTTGGTGAGTTCTTTGAGACATCTAATTTTGTCTGTATCTTACCAAATTTCTGGAATTACCTATGAGTCTACTATATTCATTTTTTGAAGTTAGTGGCATTCTCCACCCCTGCTCCTTTTTGACATCTCCTTTATAGATGAGTATTTTTGTTTTCTAATTTCACTTAAGAGACTTTCATCTGAGCCTTGCTGACAAAGGTGTGCAGTGTCTGACTACTAGTAGGATGCCAGGCAGAGGTGATTAAAGAGACCATGCAGGTGAGGTTGAGAGTCTCAGAGTAAACTTGAGGAAATTTCAAGGGGAAAGCTGGTTCTGATCAGCTCAGACCTTGGTAGTCTAACTGCGAAGATTGGCAGCAGTCTCAAGGTGTTAAGATCGCTCACCTGTAAGAAGTGACTTGAATCAGGCTCTACATAGTCAGTCTCATTTTCTGTGACCTGATTCATATTATATGCAGTGACACACCTCTCAAAAAGATCAATAAAGCTCAGTGAAACTGTTTGGCCATGAGAGTTTCTTACACAGGCAGGATAAGCCTAGGTTTAATTTCTTGTTGTCTCTTGTTAGAAGCTGGACAGAGACCAAGAGCCCTTTGATTATAAAGCAGTGGTTCTTCTGGAGAAGAGGTTTGCATTCTTTTCTATCCTGTGTATGGTGGGTTTTTGTTTTTTCTTTTTCCCTCCCCTCCTCCTCCTTATTCAATTTCCCAGATTTTGGTTTCATCCTAGTTGGGGTGAAATGGGAGAGATTGCTGAAATGTCAGAAGATTTTAATGCAGTGGAGAACTCTGATCGTGTACTGGAGTGTGTGCTGTTCCAGTCAAGATATTAAGATTTACTCTCCTACATATAGGGGTACTAAAAAGTTTTTTTTCTAGATAGATCTGTAGTGCTTTTAAGCCCCTTGCAGGAAGGTAATTTGACTTTTACATTTGCAAGACCTGTTGCAGTGGCAAACCCATTTTACACCTCATCAGGCTTTTGAAAGTTTCTTGCCAAAACTCATTTTATGTAATCCCTGTGTTAACTGTCTAGCCATTTTAAATATTCATTTTGTCCTAGATCTAATGGAGGGAAAATGATTGTCATGTTTGCAAATTTTCATATCAAAAGCACCACTGGCAAAATGACATTGCTTTCAATAGAATATAAGCACCGAAGTACTTAAGCATTTTGAAAACAAGCTCTTAAGTCACACTAGTTACTTGCACAGTTTTTACACTGTGCTACTAATGATATTTCAGAAAAAGTGGATCTATGAGTTTTAGCAAGAAGTATTTTGAAAAGGGTGTTCTGCTGAAAGTTGGGTTTGTAATGCAAACTGCTGTTGACTGTGAAGATACAGGTGAACTAAAAAAATGGAAAAAATATGCATATACTTGAAGTACTCTTTTTAAGAATACTTTCCAGAAACACTGGAATGGGCTTTTTTTCCCTTTTTCTAGTTTCTTAGTGAGACTACTTCAATAGCAACATCTTTTCTACTTTTCAGAATGAAGTGTAATTTGCAAAATGGATTTGGAGGGTACGCATTTCTTTCTATGTGAGTTTGTATCACGTAACAGTAGTCTGTTGGGATCATACAAGGATGTCCCTCCATACAAGGATGTGGGCTAAAAAGATTATTGTAGAGTGAAAAAACAGAACAAGAGTGTACATCTGGAAAAAACAGAATGATGAGAACTTGAAACCATGTTGGTGACAATCCATGTTACATACATATCCTCCATTTTCAATAAGTGCTATAAAAGGCCATTGGCCTCAGAATGTCTGGTAATTAAGAATCAGGTTGCAGGAAATGAAACATTTGTTTCCTTCACAATTCAGAGTGTCTGTTAGTAAATAGTTTCCTAGGGGATCTAACTAAATGCTTTGTGCTAGTAGCATGTATATGGATTTGCCTGACATTTAAAAGAATGTAGCTCTTTCTGAAACTGCAGAGCAAAAGCGCAAATGGTGAAAAGTGTTGCAGGAGATCTGGGCCAAAAAAATATGTTCAGAAATGTTTCCTATCTTTTAAAAACAGCTATATAGTTTTAAGCAATGAAATTGATGAAGAAGTTCGAGAGGGGCTCTTAAATCTTCTGACAACCATGGAACTGCGGGAGGAAAGGATAATGTTTAGCCGAGCTCTAATGCTTTCTTACTCATGACTATCTCAAACCTGTTACGCTCAGAAATTCTGTCATGATACTTTTCCAAGTTCATTTAAAAAAAAAGCAAAACCATAAAATGAATGTTCTTTTTAAGGTGTTAGAAGTATTACGTACTTGCTTAAAATAAATGTAAGTTTGTCATTTGGCATTTTTAATTTTCACTTTTGTGAGATATGCAGCTTGTCTAGTTACCTCTATACAATCCACATTTCTAGCACTGAATTTTTAGTTTACCTGACTTTTCTTAAAGAACTCATGAGCCTTGTCCCTTTCTAGACAGCTTTTAATTATTTGGCTTACTGACAGGAGCTGAGAGCTCTTTATCTATTAACAGCAATGTTCTCATGTTTCTGTTCACTGCACTGCATTTCAACATGTAACCACTTGTAAATGGCAAGATGCAAACAGCGGTTGACCAAGTTCTGAAATGTATGGGTTTAGGTTCAGTCCAATAGTGTTTTATTTCTGCTCATTGCCCCCCAGGTTTATTCTGTATCCTTGCTGCAGGGATTTCTCTCCTGTCTAAGAATCTCATTGCAGCAATTTAGTTGTCCCATATATGATAATAGCTTTACGAAACCAAGACTTCAGTTGTCTAAACAGTTGAGAATATATCTAAACAAATGAGACATCCAGGTAATAACATTTTCAAGGGCTGGTAGGGCTTCTGCATGCATTTGCAGTAGTCATGATGCAATGATAGAATTCAGAAGTAAGGGTTAGTTGAATATGGGTTCAGAATGTTGTTTAACCCCAGATTTCCTGGGGGCAGATTTCCTATGTGCAAGGTATTTAACTTCACTGTGGCTCGGTTTGCCATCTGTAACAGAGAGGGAACAGCACTGGTCTTCCCTAATTTTTCTTCAGGCCGTATCCTTGCAACAGAATCATCCTTGCATTGTTCATGAAATATTCTGAGAGTGTATTAACAATATTATTATACCCTAGAAATTGATAACCCAGTTTAAATTTTGTGAATTCTATTAATACATGTCAATAAAATGAGCTGTTTGCTATGAAAAAAAATAAAAAGAAAATCTCCAGTATGGTGACAGAAGACGCATGAAGTTACTGAAGTGACTTATAAGGAATGTGAGATAAAACGGCAAGTAAGCTTAACACTGGTTTTTCACCCTTGAGGTTCAGGTCAAGATTTTGCATTCCATTCCTGTTCAGCAAAGCACTTTGGCACTTTTGAAGTCTTGTTGACTAAAATGGGATGTGTCCAGTCTATTCATTTACTGTATACTGAAGTTCCAGTTTGAATTGTTGTAGACTCCAGGACTTTGGGTAGACATGGGTAATGTAGGCCTGTCTCCAGTTTCAAAGCCATCCTGGAAAATACTGAATAAAGTATTACATGTTTTTCTCTTTCTTTCTGTAGGATTTGTGTGCAATCTGCATCGTGTTTTAACGCACCAAGGAACACTTTTCACTTCAGAACGCTTCGCATTAAAGGATCATGGTAGACAGTTTAATACTTTCTTTGAGGTAAGTGGTGCAATAAAATAAATGTAAAATCTTATATAATATGCTTATAATAGACTGCAATATTCATTTGGTTGTCTCTTGCTTTTAAAGCTTACAGGCATTTTAACAGTTTAACTGTTTTTTTGGAAACACCAAAATCCCTTTTCCCCCCTTCTTTCTTTCCCCCCTTCTTTCTTTCCCCCCTTCTTTCTTTCCCCCCTTCTTTCTTTCCCCCCTTCTTTCTTTCCCCCCTTCTTTCTTTCCCCCCTTCTTTCTTTCCCCCCTTCTTTCTTTCCCCCCTTCTTTCTTTCCCCCCTTCTTTCTTTCCCCCCTTCTTTCTTTCCCCCCTTCTTTCTTTCCCCCCTTCTTTCTTTCCCCCCTTCTTTCTTTCCCCCTTCAGCTGCATGGCTACTGTCACCGGCCTTAAATAATACAGATTTAAATGCTTTTGTATCTGTGCTGCAATTCATTCAGAGACTTATATTATGCATTCATGAAACATTTTGCCATTGGGCAAACATAGGAAAGACCTTTCAAACAGTTTTTTTGACAAAGCAAACAGCTGTTTTTAAGCTGGTCTGTCCAGTTCTGTAGTTGGACAAGCAGATTCGGAGAAAACAGGCAGCTGTGATACTATAGGGACAAAAGTTCATGTCCTACTAGGAATGACAGCTGCAGTCTGCTGAACCACATACTCTTTAATTTGTGTGGAGATGCTGTCAGTAATAACTCTGATCTAACGTTCCTTCACTGTGTATTCAGACATGAATCTTGGAATTTGAATTCAGGCACCCTCCTAATATTCTAGGGCAGATTCCGCATCAGAATGGATCTGTTGCATATTATTGACAATAGCTATGTTATCCAGTTAAGACTTCTCCCTGCATACCTTTCCCCAAGCTGTCCCAGACTTAGGCTGTCCTACAGACTTTCATTTGGGGAGAAAGTTAGGAATAAGAGACAAGAGCCACTTGTCAGCCACTAGACTGCACTAGTCAACACTAATCACGTGCCTAAATCCTTTCACTCCTATATGGATAATCCACAGTTGGCCATAATAGCTCTCCTTAGAAGTGCAACTACTGAGGGACAGCAAATATGCAAGAAATCTACTTTGGTACCAGCTTATTTCGTGGGAAACTACTACTCACTGCAATGACAGAGAAGAACTTGGAGAGGAGTTTCTCATGAAGAATCCTCCGTCTTCCTGCTTGGTGGGAATGAGTGGTCTGGGCCCTTTTTCCAGAATAGCAAGCCTTTTCTTGCTGCTGCTAAGAGACAGCTACTATTGCTTTTCTTACCAGAAGGCCTTCCCATGTAAACAAAAAGTGGTGTTGCCAGTGAAAGAAAGTAAGCGTGTTTGCCCTTTGGTCTAATGTAGTGCAACTTGGAGAGACACCTGACTTAGCCTAAACTAGCTGCTTGGCTAGAAATAGTTGCGTAACTGACAGCATGGGCTCCAGAAACAAGGTACTTACTCAGAGGCCTGAGTTAAGCAGCCATAGAGCAACTGCAATTGGTACCTGAACTGTCAAACCTGAAGAAAGTTCAGGGTGTATGAACTGTGAAGAAATGGCTGTGTCAGAATAATCCTCCTCTTCGTGTGACAGATAGACATTTTGACTTGAATACTGTGCTATCCATGTACATTTGAAAAGTTTTGCCTTATTTCGAGGAGCACTTTTTCTTCTTGGCTGTTCTGCAGGGTAAGTATACCTGAAGCAAACCCACTGAAGTTGGAGAAACATATTTTTGTATTTCAGGAGGCCTAATGTTAGTCAAGTGCAGAAAAAAAAATCCAAAAAACAACCTAGTCCCGAGGAGTTGGCCAAAGCAAGCTATTGAGAGAAGTAACATTAAAAGAAATGAAATCACCTCACCACGCTAATTTGAAGTTAGAGGCCTTACCTCAGGATGGCTTAAGTATTCCTGCTAGATTTCTAGTGTGCTAGAAACAGTAGGTTGATAACCATTGTTCCTGGGAGATCGAAGTGCAGATACAGAAGCAAACTAAAAACTAGCTTCATTGTCCTTGAGCACACATACAGATGCAGATTACAATGCAGCCGTTCTAAAGAATGGTTGGGAAAAGCTTGGCACAGAGTAATTGTACAAATACTACACTTAGATAATATTCTAATGCACTTCAGAACTGGAATCTTTAATCTTCAAAGCAAATTACTTACCAGATTATAGTTCTCACTTCAGAACTCTCAACCTTTGTGTATGATTTCAATAGAATTTATTCATGGAAATTTGTAGTCCTTCAGACTGATTAGAAAACCCTGTACTTCTGCTGTGCATGAAAGCATTCATTTCCTTATGCAAATTTTGAACTTTCTTTCACACCCTCTGAGGGATTAGAGGGAGAGCAGGGACTGTTGGAAGATTCTGAAAATAAAGTTAAATATATTTTGGAGAGGGTATAGACTAGGTCTGTCAAAATACAGGTTTTGCCTACTGAGACGCTTGTCACGTTTTCTTTGAGAATAGTTAGGATCTCTTGATTGCATGAGTACTTGAAAAAGGGACGTGCAGGTCATCTGAAGACAGACTTAATGCTGTCATGTTGCAGTTTGGAGGTCTAGTTCTTTTTCTAATTCTGCCTTTGATTTGAGGTGTGATTGGCAAATCAATTTCTTCCTTCATGCCTTTGGCTTCCATCCACCACTGTGTTATTGGGCCTTGCTCTGAACTGCACGTTTGGGCTCTTACTGCTGTTTCTTTATAGTGCCTTACACTGGCTCTGATTTCAACTGGCTCCTTTGTGCTTTGCTTTATCACAAATGATAGCTATATAAGATACAATACTTGTATGCAATACTCTAATGGGCTTTTAAAGTGTTTTAATTATTTTTTCTAAATTAATATGGCAATAAGGAAATAACGACTTTTTTGTCTTTGGTTTGTTGCTTCGAGAAATAGAGGAGCATAGACTGGTGATGAGGTGATGATAGGCTATGTACAAATGATATTTATCTAGTAGTTCCTTGTGCAGTATGTTAGCAAGAGCAAACAAATATTTTTCTGCTAGGGAGAATTGTTTTTCTTGAATTTCCTGTATCTGTGGTAATGAAATACTTAGTATAGAAAAGCTGTTTCTGTTTAGTAGGTCTGTCTCTGAAAATATGTGAAATGGTATGAAATATTTAAAATGTTACTGCGTAGGGAGAGAAGAAAGGAGCTGTGAGTAGGAAGCACAGCTGGATTTTGTCTGGTCCATTAGTTTGCAGATGGATTTTGTGTTCAAATCCATCAGTTTTGTTTCTGCTTTGAAATTCAACAAGTTATTAGCAGCTTTCTCCTTCATAAAGAGTCCCAAGGATTCACTTTGTAGACTTGGAGGTCAAACTCCTGGTGGAAATAAGTATATCTTAATCATCCCTTCCTCTTACCTACATGTTTTCTGATGAAGGGGCTTGCTAGGAGGGGACAAACCAGTCCCCGGTACAAACTGTAGCAAATGAAAGACTGAGCTAACTGAGCCTAACTTGTAATGGGCTCCTAGGAGTCATTATGGTGGTGAGGCTTGACAGAGCAAAGTTTGTTTGGGCTTGGTTCCCATTATGGCTCCTTTCAGATTGAAGATGTGGGGACTGGGGTGATGTGTGACTGCTTATCCTGAGTCTCTGGTGAGCTGTGTCCACTACTTTCCATCTCCTGTGCCCATTAGGTTATTCAATTTCCACAAGTGTTAGGCAGCTGGGGAAGGACCTATTTGCTGCAAAATCATGGAGTTTTTTTGCATGTTTCCTGAGTGCAGGAGGTGGAGTGGTCATCCACGAAAACAAGGAGCCAGAGTCAGAAGCAGACTTGGTCAACAGATAGCTGAATTTTTGCTTTATGCTTTTGAAAACTTGCAAAGCATAAGTCAGTTTGACCCCAAATGCTGAGGTGTAAAAGCAGACACTTCTGAAAATATTTTAATGTAGACATAAAGTCATCTGAAATATGCTTAATGGATTCTGCTTGGTGTACTTTTGCTCTATAGATAGACAAATGTATGGGTGTTCCTGTTACTACCTGCTGTGTAGCGAAGGGAATGTCACAAGAGTGTTTCTTACAGTTTAGTGAGTCTGCTTTGGTTAGTAATAGGATGTGCGTAATTTCTTGCGGTATCAAGCCCTGTAATAGGTTGTAGATGTGTGGTTTGGTTTAGTGGTAATTATAATATCTTCTGTTTCACTGTTTGCTTTTTCAGACTTCTCAGTTCCCTAGCAGTGCTGGGATTTCAGCTTGTCATCCCACAGCCTTCAATTGAACACAGAAAGGTAAGCATTAGAAATATTTAGATTTTGTCTACTCAGAGGTAAATGTAGAAAACACTGGGGTAAGAGAAGTAAAGCAGTGCAATCCAAATAAAGTTCTGGTGATAATGTGACTTTTGTGATTTTTTTGTATTAATATATACTCAGTTAAAAGAGACTAATCAGAGTTAATTAGCTGAGTGGTTATAAATAGGAATAAAGAAATTGTAGGGAATGTATTGTTGCAAGTCACAGGGAAATAACTTTGGCCTTGATTTACTATTTTTACCGATTTAAAAAAAATAAATAAAAAACAACTACTTGCTCGAATGGCCATAGGAGCTGGAGCTACCTGGACACCTTACTCAGGCTTTAGAGTATTTTTACCCTGTAAGACAAAGGGGAAGATGAATTCAAGGCAGTTTGTGCACGGAGAGTAGCATTCAAATATGGAGTGATTAACAGAAGCATCTACTTGCTTCTGAAGCAGGTTTTTTTTACAGAGATGGAGATGTCTGAAACAGACAGACACTGGACTTCAACCACACTTGGTTTTGCTAGCTTTAAATTATTGCTAGGTATTAGAGTTGGAAACTGCTGTGTTTTTCTGTTGTGCTGTTGTGAAAAGTTCATGCATCTTAGATGCTGGCATGTCTAAGAAGGCATGCAGCCCGTGGGATGTGTAGAGGACTCTTCCATCCTGCTCAGCATTGGTGAGGCCTCAGCTGGAATTCTTCCTTCAGTTTTTTGCACTACTTTTCAGGAAAGTAGTGGACCATTTGGAGAGAGACAGAGGACAACAGTGATTGTTACCAGAGGTCTTGAAAATCTGACCTCTTGGGGAAGCTTAAATGGATTCTGGTGGTTTAGTCTAGAGAGGAGAAGACTGAGGGAGGGAAAGAGACAATCTCCAAACACTTAAGAGTGCTAAAGAGAGGGCTGTGCTTTCTGTCTGTGGTGAATAGATGAGAGGAAATGGGTTTAAACTGAGGCAAGGGAAACTTGGGTTAACAACAGAAAAAATTTCTTGCAGTAATGATGGTAAAGAAGAATTGATTATATTGCCTGGATAACTTTCAGGGTTTCTGTGATGGAGGTCTCTATGAATGTATTGGACAAAAATTGGTCAGGAACAGTATATGGGCATTGCTGATTCTGCTAAAGACCTGGGGGGAGACCTCCGGAGTGCTCTTCTATCTCTATAAATTTTGTCTGTGCTGTTTTCATCATTCTTCACTGGTAATCAAACCCAGCAACTTAGTCATTAAAGGTGTCAAATAACCTCTTTGTTAAAATTGTTTGCTTTTTTTCTATAGATTTTTAAATAATATGCAAGATGCATGGTTACTTGTAAACTGTACTTATTAAAGGAGAATTTGCCACAAGGCAAGTTTGTTTTCTTTATCTGTGTATTTCACTGTCTTTAGGCAGGAATATTATTTGGACTCATCTCTCATAGTCATAGTTCATGAAGAACGCAGCCATCATGTTCAGCTCCTTGCGCAGCCTACTTGTAAGGCAAGTTAGGTGAGGTCACTGACGATACAGCATGTAGTCTGAAACTAGCATGGCCCAGACGGCAGCATTTCTCAAGCTGCCTGAGCGCTTCATTTAAAACCCTAAATAAAGCATAGTATTTTGCCCTGTTTAAATAACTATTTCAGATCTCTTTTTCCTTGTACAGTTGGGATGGTCATGTTTGCTGCTGCTCTGCTTTCAATACTCAGTCTAATTAGACATTCTTTTGTAATATTGACAGTGGAGAGATGGTGCAATCCAGTTTCCATATGGCCTTAGGGGAAGAAAAGTATCTACTAACTAGAGTAGAGCAAGTCAGAAACAATTGCTTCATTCTGTGAAGTTCTGGAATTAATTTTGATAAAATTAAATTCTTTCTTTTTAGTTGAATGAGAAATGCTATGACTCTGGAGCATCTTCTGTGTTAGTTAAAGGGGCTGAAGGCATATGGCATTAAGGGGCATTTTTTCATTTTCTTGGAAGCTCCACTGGTAACCACCTTGGAGCTGTTCTTTTCACTGAAAACAGGAAAGGCTGAAGTCCCCTAGTGACGATTTTGCACAGGCACCAAGGTTGTCTGTCATTCTCAGCTCTTACACTGTGTGTCAGGAATCTGTTCATGCCATACTGTATTTAGACTGGAAGTGTGCTGTGTTAAATTTTTCAGAAACCTTCCGATGTGCCTAGGGCTCCAGACAGAAAAGACTGCTAGTAGCTCTGAAGGCCAAGTCAGGCATCTTTCTGACAAAGTGCAAGTTCTTGGTTTAGTAGCTCTGGGAGATGCTCCTTCTTTGGTGTGGAAACCCAGACGCTGGCTCCTCAGTCAGCATGTACTATGTATTTCTGCAGAGATATCTGCTGTTTGGCAATTCCGTCTGCCTAAGAGGAGACTAGTCTTCTGGGAAGAAAGGGAGAAGATGAGGAGGGAAGGATTTGAGAAACAGTATGTCATTTTAACAATGTAGTAAACAACAAAGTGTTACTTGGTAACTTCCATATACAAGCTACACTATGTGTATAACGAGTAACTAGAGCTGACATCCAGTAAAACCAGAGCTTATACCCTTATCCTTATTGTGTGTTTATTTTGCAGCTTAAAGTTAAGCATGTGTGCAGGATTGACCCTCGAATGTGTGTTGCTAGAGAGTGTTTGGATTTTGTCTTGTGCACCTTGCGTATAGTTATTCTTGCTCCGAAAGCTATGGACAGGGAAATGCCTAAGTCCAGTTCTCTGATTGTATTTGGCTG
Source organism: Dromaius novaehollandiae (assembly GCF_036370855.1). Taxonomy (NCBI): domain Eukaryota; kingdom Metazoa; phylum Chordata; class Aves; order Casuariiformes; family Dromaiidae; genus Dromaius; species Dromaius novaehollandiae. The sequence goes on along the minus strand of NC_088107.1, from coordinate 17,837,175 downwards.
AATATTCCATTAAAATATTTCAAAATAATCTAGTCATTACTTTTTTTTCTTACACTGAAGCTTTTGGGGAAAATGAAATAAAAACCAGGACAGTCTCTAGAGCAGTGGTTGGAAATCCGGTTTTAAGTGCCTCTGGACACCCACAGTGCAGCTGAGGTCTTGTTTTTTATGAATTGAAAACACCTGCAAACATCAGAAAACACAAGTTTGTATTTATTTTAAAATCTTGCTAATATATTCTGATCTGTTATTTCTTCTGTATTTTGGAGTAGGTTCTTGTTTAAAATCATAATAGTTTCAGAGAGGCTGACATTTAATACAGATTTTGAACAAAAAGCTTTTTAGTTTCTGAACTAACGTAAGAGTTTTAAATTATCTTTAATATCTTAGAACCACTTAAAGTAGCATTTAGCAATTCTTGACTTAGTGACATGTTTAGGACTTTGATATTAAAGGAAGAAGCGTGTCTCCTCAAGGTTTTTTTTTTTTTTTTTTTTTTAAAGGGAAACTAACAAATTCTGGAAAAGCTGAGCTCAGCAGGTTGCTTTCCTCAGGAGTGCACGCAAAAATCCATTTCTGGCATGACGGCCTAGGGGTTGTTAGAAAAATGAGCCAAATTACTGACAGAGTAGAGAAGTGCAAGTAGTGGAAAAAGAGTTGGGGGGATGACAGCGCCAACTGGGAAAGCTTCCCCCCCCTTCTCTCTTCCCCCTCCCCATTTGTAGTTTATTCTGTAATTTTTCTCTTTTGAGGAACCCTCTCCCCATCCCCAAATTAAGTGTAATACTTTTCTAGTTCAGTTTCTCTTCTTTTATTACTTTCGGGAAACATAAGCTTGGCTATTAAAACAAAAATAAATAAAAATGTTTTGGACACTAGCTAGTAAGAAAATACTTTTTTAGAGAAACATTTGACTGGGTGATGTTTTCTGCTTTTAGCTTTTATAGTTTTGGAATTAATGTTGGAAGCTTGTGGGTCACAGGAAAAAGGTGAGCAAAACAGAATTTTTGGTTTCAGCAGTACCTTGCTACCTTATTTTTACTTAGAAATAGCTTTGTGCTTATTTACTTTAAGCAATGCTGTCACTGTTGTCCACATAAACTGAAAACAAAGAGCATCTTCACGTGTTCTTGCAGCTGACATTATGGCATGACTCTGTTAGCTAATCTTATTTCTGTAAGTAACATAGGTTTGGACAATAATATAGATATTTTAAGCATGCTATGTTCATCAAATATAAATAATTCTTATGCAAAAGAGTTTTTTTGATTTCCTGTTGAAGACAGGAGTTGTACTGCTGGTGAGTATCTCCAGGAGATGTGTCATGTCCTCCCCCCTCCTCCCCCCCTCCCCCGCCGTTGGTTTAACTCTACCGTGAGGTCAGACTACTTAATAATATCAGCTAAAAAGAGGAAATGTAGTGTGAAGCCAAATAATCACCATTTGTGTTCAGTAAAAATCAGATGAGTCCTCTGAAACTGGTTAAATTGAAATCTTTCTGAATATTTGAGCAATTAACTTCCCTTATCCATCTGTACTGGACATATGAGCAATCCTCCTGCTATTCATCATGCAGGCTAAACTCTGGAGCATTATAGGCCTTTTTCCAGACAGCCACTGTAGTCTGTATTCCTGAGTTTTCAGAATTCATTCCTGGGTGGATTATTAACTATTCTTAGGTTCTTGTGTTGAGATAGTCAGCTGTAGTTATAGTTGTGCCTGGTTTATTTTGGAAAAGCTTGTAGCATACACAGTAGTAAAGTTTGTCTAAGTATGATTTCTGGTGTAAATATCCAAATCACTTTCTTGCTGTAAAATCTTGCATTTATTGTAACACTGAAGCCATAGAGTAGCTTTGAATTTATGCATTTTTTTTAATTTTAATGGAGGTACAGTATATTAGCCACTTTATTTTCAGTGTATGGAAGAAGTGTCAGGATTTATTTTTACAAGCATTTCATTGGGCACTGCAATGTTGTTGGAGAATTCCAAGCCCTGTTGGGCTTAATGTTGTTTCTTTCTCTTTTCTGCCAGCCCTAAATTAGGGAGAAATTAATTGGGTATTATCACTTGCTATCAGACATGTGATGGTCGCTATGAAAAATAACTATGTATCAGTTGAACGTGACTTCAGAAGTATTTAATTAAGGCTGTAATTTCAGAGTAATTTTTAAAAACAAGGAAAGCCTTCTATGTTACAGAATTGAATCCTTTTCCATGCTGCAAGCTCGTTGGCCTTAGGGAGGCTTCTTGTGTGCAGCTGAGGCTAACATTTAGGCCAATGTCAAAGGCTGCAGTTTCTTGAGATGGGCTGGGCAGCTCTCAGTTTACCACTGTTGAAACTAATGGGACAGAGTAAAGTAGTCCCATCCCTGACTGCGTACTCCTGCTGCCTACCTTGTGCTCTCTCATGTTTGCTGGAATCCTCCTCAAGCTGAGGTATCTCAACAAGCCAGCAGAAAAGAACAGACAGCAGGTTTGGGGCTTCCCCCCCCCGTGCTGCATTTGAATCTGCTTCTTGAAGGCTTATGACTGAATCAGGAGAAATAAGGAACAGGATCAGGAGTGAACACTGAGGGGAGAGGGAGGAACAGGGGAAGTGGAAGAAGAGCAAGATCCCTTTGGTCATGATGAGCTGTCGGATCAGTTCAGTTACTTGTGGAAGTATAGCCTGAGTAACGCTGCAATACAATGGCCGAATAACATCGCTACTCATATAGCTCTTTGGCATGAGAGGAAGTTTCTACAGTTGCTCTGCTACTTCAGATCAACTTTGCTACCTACGGTGTATTGTTTTTTGGAGAGGTTGAGTTTTTCTGTTTTGGTTGAGGGCAGGTGTGTTTTGTTTTGTTTTGTTAAGTGGACATTAAAATTTTGCTTATCCCTAGAGAGGGTCATTTCAGAATAACTTCTGTTTTCCTTTTTCTCCTTAAATCCACCACGTAATAACAGTGTGTTGGTTGCATTGACAAAATATGTGAAAGTGAATTAAGAGCTGATCAGAAGTTCTCTTAATCAAATTAATCTATCACTGTGGATAGACCATGAAGATCTGTGCACTTGTCCTTTGCTTCAGGACAAGGTGGTTACAACTAATAGGTATCTCTTTCCCCCTCTTCCTTCCCCCTGCCCCCATGTTCTTATCTAGAGTTTTTAAATTACTTAACATCTGGGACTTACTTGCTTAGACAGACTTTTTTTCTGTGGTTCTGTGCCTCCCTGAAGTTTGTCCTGTGAAAATCTGTATGTGACAAGTAAATGGAAACTCTAAAATTTTATGGAATTCTGGCATACTCTTGGATTGCTTGGACTAACTACTTTGGGGGGCAGAGGCACGGAGGCTGGTTTTGCTCTTGCTCTCCTGTGTCTAGGAAGAAATCAAGAAATTGGCTGCTCATTTCTTTCCATCTTTGTCTTTCCATCCTTGTTTTCCCTGGTGGTCTTGCTTGTTCGAATAAACTGAAACTACTGCAAAGGGCTTAAATTGCAAGGCTTGATTCCTTTCCCTGGCTTGTAGAAAGAAGATGCTGGAGGTGCAAGTGCGAAGGTAGAGGGTGAGTGTACAGAGAGGATGATAACTGTAAGAGTGTTATTCCCAGGCTATGAGAATATGATTACTAAAGCTGACAATGATGTCAATTTTAAGATCAATATAGGAAATTTTTGTGTATAAATGTGATCTTACACCTACATTTATATTGTAATAATGATAGTGAAAGGCAGTGTTTCCTCATTTCCATTGTTCTTTTCACTCTACCATGCCCCGTAAAAGTCACTGTTCTGTTAACTGGAAAGGATACGGCTGCCTAATACATCCAGACGCACTAGAATAGATTAAAACATGAAGCAGGGAAAAGTCTTGTATATCCTTGAAATGCTGGGAGAAATTGGAATTAGACAAAGTAGTTAATATCTAAGCTTGGCTTTTGGCCAAGGCACTGAGGCTAATGCCTAATAGGAGTGCTGTGGGCTCGCCACGACAACTGGTCACCACCTCGCTGTTACGTATCCTGAGAAGCATGTTAACTGGAGGCTCTGCGTGCATCTTCCTTGAAGCCCAGGTAGGGTGAAACGCCAGCCTGAGGTCAGCGGTGACTGAAATCTAAAACTGGTCAGGGCTTGCAAAGCAGCAAGCCAGCTCTCCCTAGCAGCCTTCCTGCGAGGTGGCTGTGGTTCTGTCCTGCTGGGCTGCATCCACTGAGTCAGCTGTCACTGGGGCGGCGTACTGGGTGCCTGTGGGCAGTTGTGGCATCGGGGCTCCTTACAGCAAATGTTTGCTAAGGGCATTTGTTTTCTGCTTAATGTTTTTCTTGTGAATGAAATAAATACTAGTCCATTACTACTGCATTTTCATACATGTCAGTTCCAGAGAACACTATCCACTGAAATGTAGACCATATTGCTTTTGCAATTTTGTACAAGTCTGTATATCCTCTGGTGAAGCTGCTTTACTTTAATTGTTCAGTTAGATATGCTGTGGCATTCACTAAAAACTTTGGTGTAACAACATTTCCAGCTTCTAACTAACAATGTTCCTTTTCTAGTTTAGCAGCGATCTTTATGAAAGCAGGTGATGTAGTCCATGCAAGGACTTTTCCTGTAAATTTGGCCTTTTAATGCAGCAGAATGTCTTGAATAACAGATTTAAAGAAGCTTCCTGCTATCTCTGGGTTGTTACTAATTCCCTGTGCTTGATGTTGGGGGTCAACATGGTTAGGGAATAAAATTCTTATTTTGCGGGGGAAAGGGAGGCAGGACAAGGATACATTGTTTTATGCAAATATACTCTGAAAGCCAAGGCCAATGGTTTTGTTATTTTTAACAAGCTTTACTATGGAGCTCTGAAAATTAGGTTTTAGATAAATATACTAACTTTAATCCCTGGAATATCAGGGACTTAGAGCTTGTTCCGTGTTTCTTTGGGGAAAATGGAAGATTCTTCCTTCCAGTTAGATTCCAGAGCAGATGAAACTGCAAGGTGATAGATAAGCTGCTCACCTTTCTTCCGAGCAGCACTTAATGCTAAGTCTGTCCCAGGCTTTGGGCCGGAGCAGTGATAAAGATTTCAGCCATTTTCAGATAGAATTTAGACAAATTCTTTTGTCAGGGAGTATCGCTCTCTTTTATGACAGTTTGTCTTCTCTGCTTCTGGAATGCTGCACGGATGACTCACTGAGCCATCTTCGGCGGTGTTCGGTTAATTACTGGGTAAATAAAATCTGTGTCTCTTCCACATGTTGGATTCCAAAGAGTTTTATAAAGCATAGAAATGTAAAATGGCAACAACTTTGTCACAGCTGAAAATGATTGGCCTTGAAAAGGCCTAGAGGCTGAGTGATTAGATCACAGATGATAATCAATGATAAATACTTCCTTAAAGTAAAGAAGCCCTCATTTCTGATACAGTGAGGGCCTGATGCTGATCATCGTTATGTTACTGTAAATCAGAAGCAGTCCTGCTGGACATAAGGTGTGATTTTATGGAATATGTGGAAGTGAGATCAGGAGTGAGCCATGTTTTTACTTGAAAGTACTTGACGGTCTCATAGAAAAATGGAAAGAAACCTCTGTCTTAAAACACTAAACTCTCATAGCACAATGGAGGTGGTCTTGGTGTGAAAAAATTAGCCAAACTTGGAGGAAGCCTCAAGCTTTGTTGGCACAAGAACTTTTCTGAATTCATTCAGAGCTGTTTACTTTCTAGACTACTAAAATAACATTAAAGTCTCTTCAGATGTGGTCAAAGTTGGTTGAAGGGGCAGTTAAGCTTTCCAGGCATTGTAACTCTCTTCAGTGATTTGTGAATACAAAGTTCTTCTATTTCCAGGCTTTTTAGCCCTTTAATCTTCACAGACACAGATGTTCAGGCAGAGTTTTTATACAAAGAACGGAAACCCAAATCATTTAAGCTGGTAGTATTTACACTTACCATGTACTGTAAAATTCAAATGGTTTACTACATCTCTGATTAAAGGCTTCCAAAATGCACTTAAGGATTAAAATAGCAGAGCGTGCTAACCAGGCAGACATGTACACGTTGTGTCATGATGTTTTGTTTGGCCTCTGCTCCGTTTTTCTGCTAGCTGTGAGAGATCTGAGAAGTTATCTGCAAGTTTTTTAGGGTTTTTTGGTAGATTATTTTTAACAAACCACCAATGTTCCACATGTTTCTTGTAAGAAGCATTTAAAATATGGCTGTTCCAAGTGAATGTCTATAAAATGAACTGTAAAGACTTGCTGCTGGGAAATTGTTATGGCTGTGTGGGTTTGGCCTTTATTGGAAATCAGCTGGGCTAATACTGGAAGAATATTCCTTGAAGATGATTAGAATGGTGAAAGAATTAAACCAGGTTCATAGATATGTTTTTAATGCTGGCAGGGAAATACTATAATGTTACATTTGAACAGGTTCTAAAACCAAACTATAATTTCTTCAGCCCATTCAAAGTTTGGCATGCTCTGCTCTGAACTTCGAGTTCAGTTCTAGTTTCTGTGCATCAGCCTGCTTTCATTTTTACAGTCTTGGAATTTTAAGAGGACAAAAACTAGCTCTGACTTTGTGGGACTTATCGCCAAGCTGTCCCAAGCATCATGATCGCTGTGGACTGTGGAAGTCCGTCATGAACTTACGTTTGGAATGCTGTGTGCAGCATTGCGTGATCATGTCAAAATGTAGGAGTGGAAGAGGTACCAAGAATGAGAGAATGAGGATAATCTAAAATCTGGCCTGCTTTCCTTACAAAGAGAGACTGAACAGATTAGGACTGTTGAATTTAGGAGAGAGATCACTGATTTGGATAGTATTCATAATTTAAAAACATCATGGTCTGGAGAAAGGGAATACAGGATGATTGTTCTTCATTTATTGCAATATAAAAAATCTGGGACATGCCATGAAATTATGAAGTAGCATGTTTAACCAGAAGAAAAGGAAGCACTTTTTCAGACAACATACAATTAAATTGTAAAATTCACTTCTACAGGATCTTTTGGAAACCAAAATTATAAATAGGTTAAAAGGGGGATTAGTTGTATTCATTGAGGTTAAGTCCATTAGTGGCTATTAAACACAACTGTTCGGATATGGCATTTCGCTCTAGAAGGCCCTTAAATTACTGGTTAGCTGAAAGCAGAGGGTCTGTGGAAGGGGAAATGTCTCCCTAGGCACATCCTGTTTCTTACACTGTCTCTTAAGCTTTTGCTTCTTCTGCACAATCAGAAACAATACTAGTTAAATGGGCCATCGATTTATCCTCTTTTTCTACTTTTCTGAATGGTTCATTTGCATGCCCACTAAAATTTAATAGGATGAGGTATCCTGCAGTATTTTAAAATCAATGTTTGTCACATCACTACTGCACTGTCCGGCCTCAGCTTCACGCGCAACTAGTTATACTTGAAATATTTGTGGCTTACAGTTCAAGTGATATTTCCTCTTCAGGGACATTCACTCATAGTGTAATTTCAACAACTGCTGCTTAAATCCCGAGATGTGGATCTTATTTCTAACTTGTCTGACGGAGGTGGTACTAGAAATTTGCATTGTATTTCAATAGCTGGTGTACTGCTCATTTTTACTGAAATTCTTGATTCAGGATCAGAGTGATTATACGTGTTTGCTTTATTATATGGCTCCAAGCTGTTTTTCTATTTTAAATGCAGTCTATGTCAAGCATACTGGCGTGTTTCATTTAATAAGATCTAAGATTGTCATCAGTAAAAGTGGGGAAAAAGCTTAAGACTTGTTATAGACTATAGCTACAAGAATGGTAAGTATTAAACAAATATAGCATTAGGCAGTGATTTAACAGAGAATTAGTCTGCCTAAAAGCTACTAAATGTTAAAATTCTATAGAATAATCTTAGATTTATGAAATCCTTAAAATTTTGAAATAAGCAAGTAAAGAATATATCTGCTTCATTCTCTCTGTATACAGTCTGTGCAAATTATTTAAATTTAAATAAATTAGAAGCAGTATTTGTGAATGATTTGTAAAATCTTTATCCAGTGAGTCAGAGGGTGGAGGTGAAATTTCTGAGTTTTTGCCATTCTAGATGTTTTGTGTTTTACTGCAGATGCTAACTGATAACTATAATCATTAGGAAGATGGATTTTAATAAGCCCAGGTAGACAAGTTTCTCAGCCTCAGAGCGTAATGTTTTCATTTGCTGTCCTCTCACACTTTATATCTTTCTTACTTCTATCCTGGTGGAGTAATGAGCATTACTGAATGGTCAAGGTATTCTATGTAATGCAAATATATTCATATTTTACATCAGGAAAATGACAACTTGTCAGCAGAGGAGGTTTTTACAAGAATGCTTTCATGCTAAGATGCTTGGCAGTGTGCTTCTGTAAATATTTATATGGTACACAGGCAACTAGTGGTATAGGCTAGAGAAATAAGCAAGCTAAATTGCTGATGATGTAAAAGGTAATGCTGTAAAAATAGGTGAAGTTAGTGGATCTTGCAATGATCTGACAGCTTCTGTATGATACCAGAAACTTAGCTCCAGATAAATTTACCGTCTCTTCTCAGTACATGCTAAGTACATAAACCAACTGCTGTTGTAGAAGTAACTGACACATTCCATAGGGAAACCTGCAAAGCTCATAAGCTGCAGTAGCTGCAACACCAAATTTTTCTCTTCAGAAAACCTGGACAATGAGAACCGAAGCTTAGACTAATACACTTGTGAGGTTATAAAGTAAATAAAAAAATTCAATGAAGGAGGCAGTGTTTTCTGATCAAATGAAAAAAAGATATATATATATATATATATATAAAAATATATATATAATTAAAATCAGAGCTGTGTTTATGTGTGTGCATCTCATTCCAAAAACACATGGGAAAAGCAAGGTGCCTGGGACTGGGTCCCATTACTTGTTACAAAAGCACCTAAAGTGCCTCAAAGGATCCAGATATACCCACTATTCTGGGCATTAAAAAGATACAGAAAGGTGAAGGTGACTGAGGAACAATATTGCTACTATGTACTTCATCTCTTGCTCCTTCCCTCCCCAGTTTGGAGCAGTTACCATCTGGATGAAAGCTTATGAAAGTGCTCAACATGCTGATGTTTAATAATAAAACTCACACTGACTTCAGATTATCCCTTCATCCAGTCAGATGCTAAGTGCAGAACCAACCCTTAAAAACAGACATTCCAGGATTGAAAATCTCTCTCATACTGGCTTATCAGCAAGAAATCCCCATAATGTGGTAGGGATACAATTTTTTCAGTAAAATTTTGGTAGAAATCTTGAAGCACTGTTCAACAGAGCAGAATTACCAGTCTCATAAAGAGGAGTATTACAAAATTAAGATTGTGTTATTGAAATTATTTATTTGTAATTGTCACTGATACAGAAGATATTCCAGACTAGGGGGGTGAGGGGGAAGTATTCTGACCCTCTGGGTTTGCAGCCTAAGCAGAGAGAGGCAGAGAATTAGGAGAAGGGAAGCAATAACAAATCCCCACTTTTCTTAAATCACTAAAGAGTCTCTGTTGGAAGCACAGCAAAAGGACTGATAGGTCTTATAAGGAATTTAAACGGGAGTAGAACCGAGGCCTACCCAGTCAAGCAAATAAGGCTTACGGTGCGTAAGAGGTTGCAGGAAAAGAATGTGGAAGAAGCTGACCAACTAAAGAGAAATGTTGGAGCCTTCTTGGGGAAAGAATATTGAAAAAAATCGGGTGGTGACTGTTCTAGAGAATATTGAATAAAAAAGTAGGGATTAATATCAGAGTTATTTTGAACACAAGACTCCTGATGTATATCACTTCATAAAAACTCGCTTTCTGGAGTCATGTGGTTTACTTCTCTTCCATTTTTGTTATGAATGTCTGATCTATATTGTTACGTAAAGAACATTAAAAATGCATTTCCTGAAAAGCGGCTTCAAGAGAGAAAGAAAGATCAATAGTTTAATTTTTAAGTGTCCATATTTTAAACAATAGAAAAATCAAATACTAGAAGAACAGATTCAATGCATCTGATTACATCTAGGTTTTGCAGTGTGTACAAGCATGTAGCTAACCTGTTCTTGTCTTCCTCCAGTGGGTTTATTCACATAGAAATTAGGCAAGTGTTTTTGTGTTCTGCTGAAATTGAGCATGAGTGCATACATCAGGAGAAATCATGTATGCAGTGAACTCCAAAGACTCTGAAATAGCAGATATTACCGAAAAATTGACATGGTAGCGTTCACCTTATCTGAAATAAAAGTGTGGATGTTTTGGGCGGTTACATACAGTCTGAGAAGCCACCATGAATGTTTTGTCTTTTTTATTTTTTTTTTTTAATGCTAGAATTCTGATTTCCCGTCATATGAAATAATGTCCAAGACTGTTCCTAGAAATAGCAAGCAGAAATTGGCCTTGAAGAGCCCTGGCACCCAATACCATGGCTTTCTGTCATAGTGCACTATCATTGCTGCAAGTGCATGCACACTGGTAAAGCTTTTTTGTTTGTTTTCCTTTTCCAGAGCATGAAAAACAGTGGATGTAACTAAAGAAGCCAGAGACAAAATATTCTGAACTGTGCTTTTAATTTTTCAATTTATTACCCATGATATACTGAGCTTTCGTAACTGTATAATCTGCGTACTCATGTCTGTTTTGTTGAAGATGAGTTAATATGTGTTTGTGGAAATATTTAAAATCAAGCTAAATTAATTGCACTCCACAATTCATAGTAATTTTAAATGCTAGTTCGGGATTTTTTTAGTTCTGCTTACAGGGTTAAATTCCATAGACTTGAATATTAGCCATGTGAAGATTCTGCATGCCACCTGTATGCAGAACTAAACAAATGTATAATTTTTAATTGTTATTGTTGACATGGTTGTTAAGCCCAAAGAAGCTAATAGGATGCATGTCGCATGGACCTGGGGAAGACAAAGGAAAATAGAGGAAGCAGAATGGATTTTCCCATTTTTCATGTGGATAAAAATCTCCCTCTTTGCTTTATTTACTTCTGCTGCCTTTCTTAATTGCTTTTTTTTTAAACTAGCTTTGTTTTGGTGGTCACAAAAGATGTGTTAAATCACAACTCTTACCTTACAGATCTAGTGCACCAAACCAATTTGTATGTTAGGATCAAAACAAACCCTAAAGAAATAGGGAAGTTCTTAGTATCTTGCCTCCCCCACCCCACCTCCCAAAAATGTAAAATTGTAAGTAAGTTGTTCTGTAGACTACCTGCCCATGGTGGTATTTTGGTTAAGATATTTGGGAATTCTTTCAGGTCTTGATTTACCTATGCCTGAAACACTTTGGGATGGTATTGTTGTTTTTCTCTTGCATTATTTTCTGTGATTCTAAATAAATGACCCAGTATTCAAAAGTGCTGAACTTCTAAAAGATCTGATTAAATCAGATAATTTGCAACTGACTAAAAGAAGTTTTTGGCCTTGTTGGCTTTTGGTTTATGTTTTTAGTTCAGCCAGGTTTGTTTAGTTAAATAAATTACTTCCTTTCTTAAATTTTGATCTTTATATACTGTTTACACTCTGAACTCATATATTTATTCTACATATGAGGGATGTTTTAGAGGAAGAAAAAAAAGCCGATTTTAGAAACTATGCCTAACTTGAATGAAAAAAAGACAGCGTCAGAATAAAACCTGCAGGTAATGCAGTTCCTGTTTACAAATTTATTCATCCCTTTATTTTGGGGGTGTTTAGATTCTAGATGTGAGGTCTTGAAGGTAAAGATGCATTAAATTGCATGAAATTAATAGAGTTGCCAAAGGTTCAAATATCAAAATAATGTTTAAATTTCTTTTAAATCTGCTTCTTTCAGAATTATAGACTACAACAAAATTTCATTAAGCTTATATCCTGGACAAACCAATGTTTTTGCTGTTGTAACAGTCGTGTTTTGTATTTTGCTTGTATTTTGCAAGAAAGCTAGCAGAGGAAGAGCTAGATTTTTATTTTTCTACTTCATTTTGATGAGCTTATGTGGAGCTGAAAAGGTCCATCGGTGCCACATGTTTATATATTGGTGGAAAGATTGGATTTGATTAAAATCTAGGGGTAGGGATTTTGATCTGATGTTTCATCTGTGGTGCACGTTCTTCATAATTAAGAATAAAAATGCATTCATGTGAATGAAGTGAAGAAAGTTTGCTCAGAATCTTTCATACCTGTATGTGTTCTCTTAAACTTGGTTAGCAGGACTCACTTAAGCCAATTTGAAAGAAATAAAAATAATTTCCTAACTACTTTTACTTTGGTAAAAACAATTTGTCAGTATCCTTAGAGTTTTCCATTTCCTTTTCCATCTTCCCCATTGCTCTAGATTGTAAATGGCTTAGCAGAATATCAGTTCGCTCTCAACCCATTTCTACATTCTCCTGGTTGTACAAGAGGCAGCCCGCTAATGACATTAGGGCAGTGGTGGTAAACAAGAAAAGCTAAACTTCTACTCTTCTGAAGGATATTACAGATTAGGACTGCAACCTGTAGTAGCAGTATCTTGAAGAAAAGATAAGAATTTACTATTGTTAATAACCCCAGCTGTGAGGTTCTCTGACATGAATTGCTTCCGTGATTTAACTTGGCAAGGAAAATTTAGTATGTATTTCACTTATTCTCAGGTGCGGACTCAAACTCTTCCTTATGGATACTGTGTTGTTTAAGGAATAAGTTTTAAAGGGAGAGTAGGAGATACCTAGAGTTGGCAGTCTCTGAATATGTAGTTCTGTGATATCAGCTTGTTTGCAGCCATGAGTATTTTGGAATGCTTCTCTTGTCCCCTTAGCTTTGGGGAAATTGTTAGTTATATCTTAGGCCTGTGTGAGAATTCTTTAATGGCTACAGGATAACTTGAAAATCTTAGAACCAGAGGAGCAGAAGTGACCTTTGGGTCCTGTAGTTCACCCCGCCCCCGCCGCCTCAGGGAAGGATCAGTTATACCTTAGTTGTTCCTGATGGATGTTCCCCATCCACCTTCTGATGGCGGTTCCAGAATCTCCTCAGGCAGTCTATTCCCATGCTTCACTTGCCTTTCTGCTAAGTAGTTTTTCCTACTATCTGATTTGGATCACCTTTCCTGAAATATAAATCCACTGTTCCTTGACGTATTTGCTGTAGACATGGAGAACAGCTTGCTGCAAAGAGAGAGTGAACTTTCTCGCTCGCGCGCGCGCTCGCTCTTTGTGTGTGTCTGTGTCTGTGTGTGTGTGTGTCTGTGTGTGTGAGATTTTTTTCTTTAAGTGTTTGAGTTTCATTATTGCCCACTATATTTTCTCTTCTTTAATTTAAGTAGCTTCAATATATTCAGCCTTTCTCAGTAGGTTTTATTGAGTAGGTTATGCCACTGACCACTCATGTTTTCCTCTAAAGGTTTTTCAGTGACCCATATCTTTCTTAAAGTGCCCAAAGCTGAGATATATTTTTAAAAAGTGCATAACCTGGGTTATGTTTGCTGCTGAAAATCCCTTTGTCTCAGAATTTTATCATCTCACACCTAAGTAACATTGATGAATTTGTGCTCCAATATAAGATATTATATAGTTACTTTTGGGTTAATTTTATTATTGTCTTCTGATTGGAATAGCTAGATTAAACCATGCTGTGCTATGTCTAGAACTATTTTGCTGTGACAATTAAGGTGTGTGAGACTACTTTACATTGCCTTCAGTCATTAAAAGTATAATTTTATCTAAAACAATTCTTGCTGCGTTGAAGTTTGATAGCCAGGAGGCTTGTTCTACAGCAGGTCGACCCTTGTCACTATTATATCAGTTTCTGTTTCTACATAAGGAAACAGTTCTTCTTTCAGTAGTGATTTCAGTTGCTGGCAGACTAATAGATTTTTAGTTGCCTGCATGAATGCCTTTGGCTTAAAAAAAAAAAAAAAGAAAAAAACCAAAACAACCCCCAAAAACCTAAACCATCATAAAAATGATTATGAAATAGTGCAGAAAAATGAAACCTGATCTTTCTGATAACAAAGGACTTATGGTTTTATGACAAGTAAATTTTACTGCAAACTGGTGTCAGAGCAGAAGAAACATAATAAATGAATATTTTAGTATAACAGTTATCATTTTATATCTGTGGTAGAGATTAACCTACAGTTCATGTATGGACAGTGCATATTCACTGAGAAATTGCAAACTGAAGAACCGCTCATTTATTTGGTGATATTGTGAGCCAGTGGTACTCTCTTATTGGATATGAAAGCAAATATAACAGCCAGAAACCAATACCTTGTTGCATGTTATTCATAATTTTGACATTATGTGGTTATTAGGTTGTACAGGCTATTGAATTTAAAAGGCTGATGCCAAATGGGCAACCCACAGAAAAAGGGCATATTAAACACAGAGACATCTGCTCCTGTTTTTGAAATAACATTGCAGAAGTTGGGAACGTATCACACTAATGCAGATGCTTTTTATTATTCGCTAGTTATAATTAAATGCAGTTTTTTTTGTGGTTGGTGATGAAAGAGTGAGAGCAACCTCAGAGGGGGGAAATGTTTTAGATTATGTAGACCACAACTGACTGTTAAACAGCAGCACCGCAAACCCTGCACTGGCTTGCATTTTCATATTGTAATGGTGTATTCGGCCCGTGTTTGCAAACCACATTCCACCAAAGCCTCCCAGTGTTTGTAGCTGGCTGATCAGTGGTGTGTGCTCGCTGGCTGAGGTGGTTTGCAGTTCAGCTGGAGACTGCTCGTGTAATCTGTGACTAGAGGCAAAGTATGTAGATGTTAATCTTTCCCTACTGCGAATGTTTGGGGCAAAATTATTCATGATGGTTCTCTGTTTAGGAGGCTGTGCTTTGGAGGGGGGAGAGAAGTGGTGTACAGAGAGACAAGGCTGTCTTTCCAAAGCTCATTTTGAGGCAGCTACACACTAGAGTAGGGCTAGACAGGTATGGTAAGCAAATGGTTGTGGATTTAATCTCACTTAATCCCTTTTTATCTCATAATTGAAATATGCATGTGTGCTTGTTGGTACAAAGGTTACTTAGAGTACGATTTTATGAAACTATTAAAGGATGTTCATGTAGAAGAATGCTTTGCATATTAATAGCCATGAGAATTGGGCATTAGAAGCCTGCTTTGACTTATAATTCATCCAGTTGGAGACACGAAACAACAGAAGAACTATACATTTAATGAAAGAGGCTCAAATTCTTGTGCTGCAAATTCAAGCACTCTGCCCAGTGTGAAACACTGTGAAATCCTGGCTACAGCCCACTCCAGGAATGGCTGGAGCTTAGGGCAGCAGTCCACAGGAGATAGGCATGGGTGGCTGTAGCTTCCAGGTTGTGTTGATGCTGCCAGCTGCAAAGTCAGGGTGTTTAAATAGGCGGCCACCATCTGAGGGGTTAACTCTCCTTACAGCATTAGTCCCTGCCCTTTCTAATCCCTTCTAGCTGAATCAAGAGCAAAAAGCCTCACCTTTGGGGCTATTCTTTCTTTCCCTTTCCATGTCCTGCTGAATGATGAGTCTGGACTAAGTGGCACTGAATATGCAAGACTAACAATTTACCCCGTCTTACTGTTAATGAATTTGATGGTGATTTCTGTCAATGTAGGATTGGATGTGCTGTCTTTAATAGTTCTTTCCTTGAAGTATTTTTGGAAGAGCATTAATAGGGGAAAAAAACCAGTGATAGCGTAGGAGTTAACCATTGCAGTACTTTTGGCTTGTTGGAAATCAGCCTATCCTCTTAGGCTTTTGTTTTCCTAAAAAGTTCCACCTTACGTGGGAGTTTCTGAAATATTATTGCAACTGGAGTCTGCCACAAGCAGTTTCCATTGTTCAGGCATTGGAGTGGAAGAGAGCAGCCAGCGTCTCTCGACCTAAGTTGTCATTAAAAATGACTTTACCTCCTAACTATGTTTTAAATAATAGTTTTCCATCTCTGAATTTCTAACTTTTGCATTGAGCAGTGTTTTCCATTGCTGAGGAAATCCGCTCCTATCTAGATAGTCCAAAACCAGGTTTCAGTCTGAAGGGCTGATGGTTCTAGGAGACCCTCCTGTGCTAGCAGGGTGGACAGCCATGTGACGGAGTGAGCAAGAGAAATCACTTCCTGCGTAGTTCAGTTTCACTTGCTGTGACTGCAGAGTGAACGGCTTATGAAGGATATTAGTACTGTCTTTGTGTTACAGTGTGAATTCCAGTTCCTAATTCAGTCTGCTATGTCTACAGGTTCCCCAGAGGATAGAGGAGCAGAGAGATGCATCCGAAGATAGCAGTGCAGGAATTCCAGGCATGTGGGGAAGCTGGGGCCCCTGGTCTGCCTGCTCCCGGAGCTGCAGCGGTGGTGTGATGGAGCAAACGCGGCCCTGCCTTCCAGCCTATTACCACGAAAGGGGCTACCGAAGGCCAGGGCGACAGTACCCAGCCTCAGAGAGAACTCTTGCTCATCAGAATTCACGCCATCGTGAAGATCCGTTGACTGCTTATCCTGGCCATGTCATTTCTGCCATCCGTACATCTGTGCCACTTCACAGAAATGAGGAGCAGCTTTGGGCTGGCCTTCGGGCTCCTATTTCTTCAGGAGGCCGTAATAACAGCCATCTAAGCAGAGGAGCATTAAGAGGCAGCCGGCATTCTCAGTCCCAGAGGCATAACCCCAAGCCAGAAAAGAGGTACAGTGTCTACATTTTACTCCTGTTATAAATGATGTATTTAAAGAATGGCGTACAAGACCAGAGTCAACTTTTTTTTTTTTTTTGGTGTATTCCAGCAGATGGAAGTTCTCTAGTGCTTTCCCTCTCAGCCCTCTTTTGTAAGATGTTTGAAGTGATTTTTCTGAGGGGAGTTTTTAAAAACAACAATAACAACAACAAAACTTGCCATCTACTTCTTTAGGATTCTTAGGCAAAATCAGTCAACCATGATTCCCTTTTTAAAGACATCTTACTGGCCCAAATCAAAAAAAGAATGTTACTTTGAGGCAATATTCATACTAAGACAGCATGACTCTCCATTGCTGGTGATAAAGACATCCTGAGCCTCTCAAGAAACTCTCTCCATCTTAAAGAAACTTTGAGAATTAGAATTAACCTGTTATCCTCCTGCTTGTGTCAGTGAAGCGTAAACTTCAAAGGGTGCTTGAAGCAAGCTGTTCCATCCTTGATCTTTCTAGGTATTGGCAATTTCCTTTTAACTGCTATTTTTTCCCTCTTTCTTTCAAACCCGTAGAATTGGTAGTTTAGAACTTTTGGATATAACTTTAATATTGCACTGATTATCTTATAAAAATTCAGAGACTGACAGAAGTAGGTTTTTAGTAGCATTGTTAACATGACTGCGTTGAGGCAAACAGACTACGTTGAGGCAAACATTTTCTTTTTCTGTTTACCTACTTAATCATTCACTATCATGTTTTACTTCTCAACTGCGTGGAGTAACAGATGCAAGTTGTAGTACATAGCTGAGTTATTACTAGTATTAGAAGCTTGGCCTTGAACTGTCGGCACAGAGTCATTCGAAGCCTGCTTGTTCCAGCCCCTTGGCATCTCCAGCCTCCAAGGGAATCCCGGCTCTGCGGCAGGGCTGCTGGCACGGCTGCTGGCACCGCGGCCTTCCTCCCTGCAGGCTATCCCTTGCTGCTCTGGTGGCCTCTGCAGGCCAGGAGAGACTGGCACAGTTTGAAGCAACCACTGCAGTTAAAGGCTGGAAAATGAGAGGACAAGGAGCAGAAAATAACATTGACTTTATGCGGAAGAGAAGTTATGTTGTCCTTTAGTTTTTGACAGTTCTTGCACTTATCTAAGCACAGTGCAAACTACTGCATCACCATTGATTTCCACCCCCACCCCCTTGGCAAAACACTGGATTTAAGGTCAGCCTGAAGTATGAAGCCTATTTATATAATGAGTAATTTCCATCTTGTGTTAGGAGGCCCCCGGTGGCTTTAGAGCCTGTTGTATTGCATAACTTTCAGATGCTTTAATAGTAACTGTAAAAACAGAATGAAGACAAAAAATGTTATGTGAAAATGAGGTATATTAGAATGACAAGTCTAATAGTTTTCCTTAATTTCACAAAGTCCAGAGTGCAAATCTTTTCTTATGAAGGTGATTACTGTACCTATCAGTTATGTGGAAAGTTAAGTTCAAAATGTAAGGTACTGTAGATATGATTTTTATACTGTAGAGCAGTCTTCACTGTTCACTAAATGGGTGGTATTGAGAATTGGTTTGAGGCTATTCCAAAGAAGGAAAAAAAAAAAAAAAGGTTTGAGACTATTGCTTGTTTTCCTAATGTATACAGGCAGTGGAAACTTTTGGGGATATTCCTAATTACTATATCAGACTTTATGTAAAAGCTGTAATTTTAGCAGGATTCCATAAAACAATAGAAGAGGGATTAAGATTTGTGACTGAGATGAGCTTACATTTGACAGCATGGTAAGATGAAATTGGATGACTTCCAAGACAAATACATTTTGACAGCAGTGGAAGTCCTTCAAAGTAGCAAAATATATTTGTATCTTTAGCAGCAAGTAGAAAAGTTTTCTGGCTACTTCCAGGCAGTTGACTAGGAAAGCAGAAAAACTGGGAAATGTGAAGTCTATAGCTTAATGCAATTAAGAAGGTGGAGGTTTACTGACAGAAGAATGGAAAAAGCCCCCTTGCAAGTATAGTTAGACAATTTAAAAGTTGGTGAAGGTGAAAGGAAGAGGACTGAACTCAGAATCTCCACAAAAAAATTAGTTATGATTTTTTGAAGAGAAAGAAATACGAGTTTGAATATCAGGGCTTTATTGTGGTATGTAACCTGAGAAAGAATCGCTTGAGATACTGCAGATGTTAAGGGTATGGGCACAGAGCAGTAATTATTTCTGCATTCCTTCTACAGCTGTAGATGGCTCCTCTGTCCCCTGTTACTGTTTTACAGCCTCAAAAGTATTACACAGAAATTGCTGTGCTCATTGCAGTTGTGCTCAGTGTGTTGGGATGGAGCAGAGATGGACGTGACCTTGTTCAGAACAAAAGATAGGGAAATGCTTTCCATGTTTGGTCATTTTCAAAGCAAGAGTATAACTGACTTGGAAAGACAATGTAAAGGCTGTGAAGGACATACAGTTGAAAAGATGCCAGCTGTTCAGTGTGTTTTTTTTGTTTGTTTGTTTTGTTTTGTTTTTTTAAGCAAATCTCAAAATATACTTGTGCTGTGGCTTAAAAAAAAAAAAAAAAGAAAAAGAAAAAGACCATGGAGCCCTGTAATAGTCTATTGAGTAAAGATGCATCATACATGTGCAAAACACACTTCCATCTTGTGTTTGTACGCAGAATACCTATAGCCCTGTGTGAAAGCCAAGTATTACAGTCTGCAAACGTGGCTTAAAGCGTTCACAGAAATCTTAGTCCTCAACATTAGACAGACACAAATAATAAAACAAGGCTTTCATCAATCATGTACTGCTTTTAATAATTTACTAAAACTTTTAGGGAATGACAAGGAGCTAAGGTTACCTCATCGCATTCCTTCTGTTCATTATTCTCTGATTCCTAAAATTCCTACTTGTGCAGTACTAGATTCCTGGTGTAATCTTTATTTCAGAAAGCAAAGTAATGCAGTGTGGATCAGTAGCTATGAGCGCTACATCGATAGTAACTGGGTGGAAAAGAGCAAGTCTTTTTATTTTGATGTAAATTTGTGTGCATGCTTAAGTGCTATGGAAGTAACAAACTACTAGAGCCAGTTGGAAAGTGATTTTTCTTCCACTGAAAACGTAAAAATGTGCTGAAAAAGAGAAAGCTTAAAAGTTACAAATAACTGAAAATATCAATTCAGTAGTACCACTGTAACGTCTCCAAAGAAACTTCACCCGGTGTTCTCCATTTTGAGTCTGATTCTTTGGGAGAATTGTACTCTTCATGATACAACCAAGGAGCACTTTTGCTACCCTTCAGACACAACTTTTTAAACAAAATGTACAAAGCTATACTACACATTGTGCTGTAAGTGGAGTTTTTCTGTAATTCAGGTGGATTGTCAAATCATAGTCACTGGAATGAGGATGGAAACGCACGCAAAAAAACCCTGATGGTTCTCTCGGTTATCCACTTGGAAATGAAGGGAGCTCTTCTCAGCTTTGAAGCACTGAGTTCCCATTAGCTCTGCCTTGTTGTTTACTTTACACAGATAAAATGCCTGGAGCACACCTTAAGAACAAACAGGTATAAGGGGGTAATGTAAAAATATCAAAGCACTTAGGCAGCTTTAAAAAGAGGCACATATGGAAAAGTAATTAGGGCATGCAAAAGGATAGCAAATGGTTTAAGAGAGAACACAAATCTCAAAAGGACATATCATTCATGGACTAGCTTTTAGCACTTGTTATATGTTGCCTTTTCCAATTCTCTATTTTGGTGATAGAAAAGACAAAGCCTCAATTTTACATGCACATGGTGCCTTAGGCTCCAAATAGGAGTTGTTTCAAGTGTGGGGCTCGCCCATTGAGAATCACGTGTACGGACCCTCCAACTGCAGTATGAATTCTACGAGCTAGTAATCAGCATTTAAAAATACTTGAATTAGACTATCAGGAGGTGGTGGCTGGAGGCGCTTGTTCTTTTTTTTGATTTGGTTTCAGCTATCTTCAGTGGGTGCTAAGATGCTTACAGTTGCCACCACCTCTTTCTCTACGAGTGGGCTTTCACAATGGTAGCAAAACTTCTGTGTCCACATCTGCAAGTGCTAAGTGCGCTTTGGGCTGGATCAAACACCAGTGTATGTGGTTCTTACTAGGGGAAAGAACAATTTCCATTTGTCACCAGAATAATGAAATAAGTAAAGCAGGCTTATATAAATAGTTCAAGTTTAAAGAAATACTGTAATGAGGAAAGGGCTTCCCTAAAGCTCTTTTCGTATTTGGAAGAGGAATGAGAGGAAAGATTTGCACTGAAGAAACAATCCAAAAATCACCGACTTCTCACACTGCTATAGCTCTGTGGTCTTTATTCTGGTGCCAGCAGCTGACGTGAAAGTCTGCTGTGCTGTTTTGTACCCTGCATAGGGTCATCTCGCAGAAGTAGAACATTTCTAGGCCTGTGAGCAATGGAAAGGAAGAGTGTATTATTGAATGTCAAAACAGTGTTTCCTTTCTGAAGGTATTTCATTTGCCCCCTTTTACAGTTGCTTTGACCAGCAAATGTAGGTCACTCAGTTGGCAGGCCTAAAATTAACCTTTAAAGGAACAATCCAGTTGTATTCCCTTAACCAATGCAAGCATCGTTAGCTGCATGCTCTGACGTAATTTCTGTGACCTCTTTAGTCAGTTCCAGTTTGCAGAGGTGGACAAATGTGTGATTGCTGGCCTCTCTGGTTCATGAAAGTAGTATTTTCTCAAGTTCTCAGGCTTTATATTTATTGGTATGGGATAATTGGAATGGAAACCCAGCTCAAGTACTTGGCCGTCCCTGCTTTCACTGTTTCTCTAACGGAATGAAAACGTGATCCATTTTAGCCCAAACGCAGAGGGGATGTAAAAACTTAGTGGGGGACGACGGGTGTGTGTGCAAGGGGAAGGCAGAGGGAGAAGGATTTGATCCTTCTCTGAGGTTAAATTTTCTAGAAAAAGAGCAGCAGTAGTATATCAAAGAATTCATTTTGGTAGCACTCGGGGGGATTTGAAGCCATATGAGGAAGATGTTTATTTTCCTTCTGAATACAATTCCAAACAGGTTCTAATAGCAGCAGAGATCTATCTCCATGTGAGGTATTTCCCAGGAAAATGAATAGCTAACTAAGGTTGTTCTGGCCTCAGGTTGACTTTATGCTGTCTCTCCTCTCATCTGGTTATTAATCCCTATAATATACTTTGAGTCTCACTTACTATTGCCCAATTAGTATCAATTTTATTTTGTTACTGTGAGCACAGTTTGAATGATATTACCAAAAATTAAAAGCTAACATGATACTATAATTGCAAGCCACCCTAGAAGCTTTTTTAATCTTATTGCTGAACATATCCACCTTTCTGAAGTAGGATGACTGGGGGAGGGGAGCGAAAGTGAGAACACTGTTAGCATTCAGTCAAATGTGAAATAGTCCATTTTACTGCCGTTTTACACTGTCAGTAAGGGGCAGAAACACAACATTACTCCCGTCATAGTTGCAATGCCTGGGGGAAAAGCATCTAGACACAGTTGTGTGATTATTTGCATTGAATGTCTGTTGTTTCACATACTAACTGCGTGGTTCCATGATTCAGTCAAAGGTGCAAAAGGTGCAAAACTTGGTATCTCACAACTGAGATAGCATGTTCCAACAAATTCCTTGGCTTTATTCTGCTCATAGAAAAAGGGGACTGCTGGATTTGGATTCAAATTCTAGAATGCTATCACAGTGTTGAAGAGCAGTGATGTAAATGAGGTGATGTAGTACTTGCTGTGAGATTAGTAAAAGCCAATATAATAAGTTTGTATACCGGCTGTATTAAAACTGCTGGATTTAGGTATCAGTGATGATGTCTAAGGATGGAAAATTCCATTTATTATAGTCCATATGTATCTATCTCGCATTAATCCAAGCTATCGAGACCTGTTTCCAAGTGACCATTTATTTAGTGACCTTTTTAATGAATTCAATTTTATCAGAAAAATTTTAAGTATTGCTTGCCCATAATATAATACAGAAATGACAAAAGAGTCAGCCCTATGATTTAATACTGTTTCCCTATAGAAGATATACTTCTCAAGTGCAATTGGTTACTCTCTTCTGGCAGTTGAAAGTTTTAGGTCAAATATACTCACAATACTGATTTTAAAACGTAACACATGAAGTAAAGCTCTTGAATCCTTTTTTGATTTTTATACAGAATTGAATCCTAATTACATTTGTGAATTTTTTTTTTGGAGAGGAAAAGGTGTTAGTGAATATCCACAAATCATATTGTAGTTACCAAAAGTTACTAAAGTAATCTGAAATGTAAACCAAACTCTTTAGTTAGTTGCATTGTTTTGGTTACCTTGATAATGAAAATAGGAATAAAATGTATGCCTGCATTGATTTAATTGCAATGAAATGTGCTGATGAAGTGTGAATAGCATACTGTAATGTGGCAAAAAAGTTTTCAGTGGGGGCTCTGCTTTCCAGTGTGTAATATATTCTCGGAAGGGGTAGCTTGACTTTCCTGTGACCAAACATTTGACAAAGATAACTGCTTAACACCTTAAGGCTATTTTCTAGGTCAGTGAGCAAATAGCGTATATTTTCATAACATAAAGCGGAGTCAAAGGGCTCTCTTCTTTCATTCATGTTTAAGTGATTTTCTCCAGATTGATGTAAAGCTGGTGAAAGGTGAGTGAAAGGAATGCAAAGTTGCACAGGGCTACGGTATAGTAATGAGAGGTGATATGTAGTGGGGTTAGCCTCAAAAGAGTAGAGTAAATCAGCCTGACTTTGTTGAGATCTCTCCCTTCTGAGTAGCTGGCAATATATTCCCCAAGACCAGCAAAACATTCCTTTTCATTAATACTGTTACTTATGTCAGAATTTGCTAAAATACCGTGAGGTATAAACATGATAGCAGTTATGTCCAGGATAAGACAGTTTATTTTGTGACTCAATCTTAAGAAAAGGGGGCCAAAAATGTTTGGTGGACAGTTTTTTTTTTTTTTTTTTTTTTAAATAAATCTTGTTAACTGTGTGCCTAAGAATGTATAAAGCATGGGAAAATTTGAGAATAGCAGGAGGGCTACAGAGCAAATGATTGAATAGGGCAGTTTTAGGCCAGTTATAGTTTAGAATTATGGAGGTAGTGCCAGGGATTAAAACTGTGTATCTGAAAATATTTAAGGATAATGTTTTAAGACTAATAACAATACTGAATTGTATTTTAAGAAAATATATCCTATCCTGTTAACAGAAGCATACATAATTATGGCCCTTTTTTTCTATTTAAAGCTTAAATTCGGTCTCTGTTAAGACTTCTTGGTCCCCTTTCATTTTTTCTTATTTACATGTAAATTTTAAGGGTTGGAACAATGTTGACAGGAGTAGCTAATAAGTTCTTTGATTCTTTAGAAAGAATATCAAGGCAACTCTAACTATATTAAGTATGTGAATGGGTAGTGTCCTTTTAAAGTTGTCAGTTACACTAATATAATGCTGCTAAATAGATATTGTACTATGATCTAAAATATTAGGTTAAATCTTGCTATATTTATCTGGAAAACCAGATTTAGTTAATGTAGAATACATGTAATTGATTTAGGTAAACAGGATTTGGCTTACTAGCTTAAGCCTCTGTTCTTTATAGAAACTTGGAGGGCTTCTACGCAGGTTTCTTTAATAAGAAGTGTACAGGGTATGGCACATGTTAAATTTGTTTTGATGCTTTTTAAAGAAAGGAAAAGGAGGGTGGGGAGCACAGAATAAAAATTCTACTTAATTTTCCAGGACGCTGTCTTTTTAATAGCAACAGAACACTCTGTTCCCTGTAAACTTTTTTTGTATCTTACTTCACTGACCTTGATGTAAATGTTAAAGCATCAATTATATCAAAAAAAATTCCAGCTACAGAATAGAGGGTTTAGTGTTACAGCTCACCAAGAGGTTCCTATAGCCTGAAGTCAATAAAGGCTTCAAGCACCGGCCTGTAAGCCTATCTCAGCATTTTTCCTCATAGGATGAGACAGCAGTTTGTATCATTATTGTAAAAATATCACAGTCTTGTGAGAGTTCACCAATAAAAATTTGATGAATGGAATCAATACAGTAGCTGACGCAGTGTTGAAATAAAAAGTAGTCTTCAAATAGATGATAATCTTAACATGTAAGAATTGATGGGGGGCTTTCAAAGATGGTATGGAAAGGGAAACAGTGCTTATTTGAGGTGAAGTTGGTTTCAGGATGAGAAGGTGTGATTAAAATATGTGTATCCCTTCACCTCTATTATTATTTGTAAAAACCAGAGGGGTGAACAGTTGTATTTTGAACATTTCACAGAACTGAGATGGTAAAAGGGAAGGCAAAATGTGTACATGAATAGCACAAGACTGGTCCAGTTGTCTTATTTGCAACTCTAGGGAAACCCGTCATAGCGTTCCTGTCTTATATGCCTTTTATGTAATGCATCCTCTTTACTCCAGCAGCTTCAATGGACCATCTGTGTGTTACCAGTACTGAGCTCAGCTTTTTGTGTTTAAACCAATGTGCTTAAATTCTTGCGTGTTTTTCCAACCTGGGTGTCAAGCCTGCAATATCAGGCCCTTATCATGGGTACATTATATTCAAAATTGTTTAAAAAAAAAAAAAAAAAGTTCGGTACCTTAAGGGAACTCTCTGGTTTCCATGACATAGCACCAAAATCTGTTTGATTTTTGCAGCACTGACATTATATTCCTTGAGAAGGTTATAACCCTGATAATAACCTAGTTGACAACAGATGTTTTTTTGCTTCAGAAAGAAACATATAAAGGTTTTCACCCTTGAGCTGAACTGAAAACAAGAGAGAATATCTCTTACCAGGCACATGTCACATAGGATATATAGGACTTAAAAAACGTAACTGTAACGTGTTAGAACTGTGTTTTTAATTCTCTTCTCATCTGCTGTCTTAATATTCTCTCTTTAAAAAAATTTTATTACATATAAGTAGCTGCCTCATAGTCTGTGGATGATTCTCAGCAGGATGAGTAGCTGTTGCATGAAGAACGTTTTCAGCTGGGGCCTGTATCCTGCTGTTCCCTCTTCGCTGTGCGGTTTGCTCAGGCTGCGCTGCCACGGACTGCTTCAGAGGTTCCTCTGAAAGCAAATGTCCTGCAAGGCTTAAGCCTTTGTTTTCCTCGCTTCAGTGTATATATACATATATATATATATGACAGCCTCAAATAAAACAACTTCTATTGCTTGATCTTCTCCTCTTGTCTGCCAGCAGATTTCAAGCTTCTAATAAATTCTTTAGTGCTTATCATACTGTTTTACATCCTGTCACCTCCTGTAACTTCAGTCTTCTCCCTCATATTAACCCACATGTGTAATATTGATACCAAGTTAGATGCGACTCTTAGAGAATTACAGATTTCAAAGGATGGTAAGACACTTTCTGCTTATTGTAGCTCTAGGCTACAACAGTTTGGCCCCTGAATCCAGCTGTCAGTGGAAAGTTCTTTTCCCCTCAGTGAGGAATTTGAGGTCAGTCCAGTTTTGCAGAAGCTTTTGTGACTTCTTATGTATACAGATTATTAACAGTGCCAATGAAATCATCTTACTATACACTAATTACTCTACATATTAATAGCTATTGTCAGCACCAGAGTCTGTGTAGTTCTGATTTTTCTACTCACTTGGTGTACACAAGCATGTTCTGTTTAAATTTTTCTTTTGATGTCTTTCTGGCTTTCTTGGCAGGGCTCAATACCAGACTTTCTGTATACCAGAGGACAGAAATATGTTAAATTCTTGGTACATTCTATGATGGTTCATAGTGATAGTGGGAATGAAGGCACCAAGAGCAGGGACTTGCAAAATGCATTTTGATTCCTCGGTCTTCAGTGGGAAGTTGATGTGCCAGCCAACTCGCGTGTTGTTAATGCGTTTGGCTGAGTTATAACCCCCTGTTCCTTCCACGTCCGAGCGTGGTCAGAGCTGAAGTTGGAAGCTCTGTGCTACCTTTACATTCCTGTGTCTTCTGTGGTGAAAGTAACTTCTTTCTCTTGTTGTAATACTGTTTAGGGCCCTCACTGGCAATATTTTCTGGGTCACAAACAAAATTCCTGTCTTTCTAAGCAA
Organism: Dromaius novaehollandiae; assembly: GCF_036370855.1. NCBI lineage: Eukaryota > Metazoa > Chordata > Aves > Casuariiformes > Dromaiidae > Dromaius > Dromaius novaehollandiae. Next base: position 17,810,441 of record NC_088107.1, on the reverse strand, counting down.
AGTGAATGTTTTGTAAATTCTTACTGTTAATGTTTATGGACTGTCCAGTTTTCTTTGTCTCAGCTATTTTTATGTTTTTTTTGTTTTGTTAAGTAATGATCACTGACTGATGTAGTCTATCTTTCTCATTTATTAAATGCATTTTTTTAAAATATGCTTAATGCAGATGTGTTACATCATATCAGAAGGGGAAAGAGAAAATGACCTGATTTTTTGCATGAAAGATCTAAATTTGAATTCAAGTGGAAATGTTTTATTTAGCTCTGGCTTCCAATACTTGATAAATTATTAGTAATTACAGTTTTTGAATGGGATATTGCTGGGGCCTTGAACTATACTCTGAAGGTATCTTTGTCATTTGGATTTTGTTCAAACTGCTTTGGTTTAGAAACTCAATTGTCTTTTTAGGATTTGACTAGAAATATTATACATCCTGAAAATTCCATTACTGAGGATGAGGATCTACCAAGTTACCTGAGATGAGGGGTAATGTTGCACTGAATGCATCAATTTGCCAGGATATGTATTAGATAAAAGTGAAGTTGTAAGGCTGAACTAACGTTGTGGCCTTATGCAAGGCTGACTATTCAGCTTCTGAGCAGGAGGACTTGCCTGTTAATTCCAGGACAGAGTTTCTGTTACAGCAGGTCTCTGAAGGTTTTGGTGAAAGCTCCGAAGTCAACCTAAATCTCAGCAAAATTAAGAGAAAGTGCTCAGTATTTGTTTTAAATCTGGTTGAATACTCTGTGATGAGATTGCATTGTCTTTCATAACAGTTGCTGTTCTGGCTGGGTGTGCCGGGAAGGAAATGGTCTCCTCAGCTTATGGAATATTTTCTGTCAATGGAAATGAGTAAATCTGGAAAAACATCACCAAGTCTGTGATTCTTGAGCAGTTTTTCCTCCTCTTCTCTTGTGAAACTAGTGGCTCAGGGGTGTTACCTTAGGAAATGGAAGTTCCAAGAACATGAATTACTCCTTGAAAAACAGGGTGAAAGGCTGGGAATTGAAAGTGAAGGAAACTGGCAGTTTCTTTGGGTTCATTCTAAGAAAACATTGCAAGGGTAGTACAGCAAGTCTTTTGTAATGTCATCAAGTTTTTGCTACTGCTCAACCTTACAGCTTTTCATTTGCAACAAAAGCAATATAATGATACTGAGACGTAAGTTGAGTGAAATGCTGCAAAGCTAATGTAAAATACATTCTTTATTCTATCTGACATCAGAAAAGAAAGAAAATGAGTTATGCTTCAGATGGAAGTAAGCCAGGGAACATCTGTTAAGAGAACTGTTGGAGAAATGTAAGGAGGAAGGAGCTGATGAAGAAGGGGGAAAAAATGAAGAAGGTATGTTGGAGAGGGGCTTTGTAATGAGCACTTAAGAGAACAGGCGGAGGCCCAGGAAATCTGTAATCTTACTTGCGTGTTTTAAAGATGCTGTGTATCCTTCAGGGAGGTTCAAAGGGGGTTTCTATGCAATGTAAATAACCATCCCATCAGTTAAGTGAAGTACTTCATTCTTAATGAAACTCAAGAACACTTGAGGTTCAGAGTGTTATTCTTAGCTCATAAACTCTGAGGCAGTGATAACACTTTTATTTGCCTGTCAAGGGACATGTATGCCTATGGCTAAAATTAGAAAAAGCTACTACAATGAAATACCTGTTCATCACTCAAGGTGTACTGAGGGCCCAATTCTCAGTATTCTCAGCTGGCTTATCCTGAATATGAGAGAGATTCTTAATAATTAGAGCAACAAGTGTACTAGCTAATAATTAAAATGTGTTTGCTACAGTCCTTACACTAATAGCATGAACACTGATTTTTCATGCTTGTCTGGGCATGAAATCAACAATATATTTGGGTTGGCTTAAGTTTAAAGGTGCCCATCTTTTCAGTTATCAAAGCACTAAACAGATTTGTCTGAACAATTGGGGAGGGGTGCATCTGTGGGAATTATGCCTAAGAAAGGAGATTGTCAGGTCTACGTTAAACAGCTGTTATGCCTCTATTTGAGATAAACACAGTAGATCAGAAATGTCTACTGGCTGTGGCCTGACATGAAACGCTTAATGCTGCTACTTGCCTTTCCACATATATTTTTTGTTAAGCAGTAATTTGCCTTCAGATGAGAACTCTGTTCCTGATGGCACTTTCTTATCTGCTGTGGTTGTCCGTACTACGTGCAGTCTTGATCTTAACTGACTGCAAGTAGTGCTAAATACTACTTTTCCTGTTCTTATGCCCTGTTTCTTCTCTTTAATCTTGTAAAGATCTAAGCAACTCTTTATTATTGGGTGCTTATTTGGTACTATGCATAGCGAGGTAAGAAACAATGCTTATAATATACCAGCAGTTTAGCCAGGGAGCCTAACAGGTGATAAAGCTGGTGAGATTTACTTACCTTTGGCAGTTATTTGCTTTTTCTTGCTTTCTGCTGCTTCTGTTTCTTGAAGAAGTGTTCAGGGCCTTTGTCCATGCAAAATAATGTAGAGAGTTGATGACTGGTATCTTTTTATTAGAAGCAATTAAATAAAAGGCCTGGCCTACATTAAAGAGTTTTATTGGCATGACTACATCAGAAGTAGCAGAAATCTGACTGGCATAAAATTATACAGCCAAAAGCCCTACGTAAAAGTAACTGGCATAGCATACGAGCAACCTGGGAGCATGTACTTTCTCTACCTGATTTTGGCTGATAAAGAAGGAATAACTCTTTTCTGAATGAAAGAGATGAAGGATATGAACCCACATCTCCCAGTCCTAAGTCAGTGTCCTAGACTGTAGAGTATGAGAGTGAAGCTGCCCCTGCTCATCTGAGGACTGGGTCTGGACCTTGAGAAGGAAGTATGCTTGACAAACCTGTTAAACTTCTGATTAAGAACATTCATTAACTGTTGATGAAAATTATTGTATTAGTGGAATAGTCATGTTAATTTGTTTCAGCTGAAAAGGACAGTGCTTTTGAGGAAACTGATCTAGATGGTAATTAATAGCTTAACATCCTACAGGGTCCAAGCAGGTGCAAAAGAAGCATTGAATTAACACAACCGAGAAACACTGAGTAATCCTGTGGAAAGGATGATCTGAGTTCAGCAGTTAAAATACCTTCCCTTTTTCAGAGGATTATGAAATGACTGTACCAGATTTCTTTTTCCCATTAGCTGTTTGCCAGACAATTGGTGTTTTCTCCTCTCTGGGAGTTGGGTTCCTCTTGATTCTTTTTTTTAACTCTTTATTGCGTAGTTAAATGAGCAGCAAAATATTGGTATGTTAAATGCTTCAGTTCTGGGATGATAATGCTCATATTTTAATGCCAGTGATTGACTTAACTACTGGAGTTCAACCTTGCAGTCATTCTCATGCTCAGTGTTCCAGCTTATAGTTTTAATACTTAAGTAAATCCATATATAAACAATATCTGCTCCATGATGACTGTGTTTAACAGAAGCAATCTAAAATTACTACTGTTGTTTTCATAGAGGTTATGTGAAAAGTTTATATTGATGCATTCATATCCTACATAATGTCAGTGCAGGGCAGCCTGTTGCAGGTTTTGGAAATATCTTAATATAATCCTGTATGAGTACAGCTATTTTGGGAACTCTGGTGCTGGGAGGAATATTGGGCTGCATTCTGCCCCCAGACTCATGTAATTGTTTCCCATTAATGCTGGGGGAACCACAGATATGTAAAGACAGAATCTAGCACCTTTCGGGAAAAACTTTGTCAAAGCTGTGACTAAAACTCGGATCTTGCTCAAACTGGATTTCCGGAGCGTGTGTCTGAGAGCTGTTGACTGTGGTTCAAAGTCAGCTTTACTCCTGTAGCAATACATCCTCAACATCCTGCTCAAACGGTCTTCTTATCATTGCTACATTAAGAAGGATGAGTCTTAGTTTCCAGCATACCTGAACATGTATAGTTGACTGCTGTGAACCTCAGTCTAGTTTGTGTCTGGCTAACTAGGAACAAGGCTCAGGGGGTGTTGTCACTTGCTGATTCTTTTTTCCTCCTTAGCTTGTTGCATTAAATGAGGATGCATCCCAACTCTGACCTGGGTCATGGTGGTGTGTATGATGCCCTTTATCTTTAGTCTAACAAAAAGTACAATGCAGGATTCTTCAGAGTAAACCAAAAGGGAGGAGTTTCCAAACCCTGCTGTGGTGAGGAGTGAGTAATGCGGGTCACGAGAACTGTAGGTAAGAAGTCGTCCTGCTGGCAACTCAGAATTCCTCACGAGCCATCAGGGCTTGGCCTACTTCCATCTCCTGCAAGTAGTTGCATAAAACAAATAGTGTCGGCAAGGTTAGTTAAATTCTAATTATTAAGTTAATGGAAGTCTTTGTCTGATTTTTCTCCCCCTTTCCTTCTCCTGCTTCCCCTCTCCCCATTGTTCTCTCCTCTTGTATGGATCTGCGTAACAGTCCCTCTGTCGTTACTGCATGTCACCATCGATTCTACTTGACGCTCCTCAAGAAATATAAAAGCTAATTACTGCCAAGCTATTTTTACAGGCTTCTTAATTACATTGCAACAAACTGCATTCCAAATTTCTAAGGATGTTGCCAAATGTGAATGAAAGGCGCTTTAAGGCAAAACAAACCGCATGCTGAATAGTTTCATTCCAGACAATATTGGTTTAAATGAGTGCCTGAACACTGATAAAGATGTTAATAATTAGAGGTTGTGTGTTATGCTTTGTTTCCAGCAGTTTATATGTTGAAAGAAATGTGATGTTCCCAGCTACAAGATGTTAATCTTCCATTTCATAGGAAGGGTGTTCCAGTGAAATTCCAGATCATAATTACTGTACAACCTGAGCAAATTGAAACTTGTATTCAGTGCTACACTGCAAAGTCTTGGGTTATTTTGGCCCTAGCTGCTATGGGAGACTTAAGGAAAGAGGGGAGGGCAAAGGAGAGGGCTCATTGGTGAGCCTTGATGCTACCATGATCACCTCATCATAAGGGTGCTAGCAGCTTTGGCTACCAGAAATGGTGCCTTATTTCTTCATAAGTTGAGACTTCAGCAGTGTTTCCAAGTGTAGAAAAAGAAGCCAAGATGAGACAGGAATTAACAGGGAGAATGTTATTTCTTTCACTTCTCATGAACTGTTATGTTTGTTGCAGCAATCAACCATTTTACAAGAAAAAAATTCACTTTCCTCCGAATCAGATTTCTTCTATTTTTTTCAAAGAATTTGATGAGATTCTAGTAGCTTCTGGACACCTTCGGCCTTCAGTGATGGGTCCATCTTTCAGATACTATGCATGCTATATTTAAGACCATCATATGCCCATTTCATCATCTTTTTTCTAGGCTGAGGAGTCCTGGTTTATACCAACATTTCTTGCATGTGCTTCAGTTCTTTTCAGTTCCCATTCATGACCTTGAACTAGAGATTGATGGTCAAACATCAGTCCCATATTTGACTTCTTGCTTGACCTCTTCTGGTTTGTTGGGCAGCAGTTCCTCCAGGAGGATCAGATGCCATATCTAGCTGTTCATCTGTGCAAGATTCTAGTGTTCGTTTGCTGCAAAGAATTTGGTTCTGAGAAGGCTGAGACAGAGGCATATTCCTATTGCTCCAGATGGTCTGCAGATGGTATATCGCTCAGTTTTTCTCAGCTTTCTCCTCATGTTGATGCCAAATGCAAGGACCTGACTATAGATCATAGACTCCGTGCCGTAATTGTAGTAGACCTGCCACCCTCCATCCACCCCTGCAAGGGCACTGGTATGGAGAATGCCATCATCTATTTTGGAATACCACCACATGTGGCCTGTGGTCCACACAATGAAATAGGTGCACTTTCTAGCTGCCAGGAATTGTTTCCAAGGTTTGTTTGTATGTCAGACACCTCAAATTTACTGTGGTCAACTTGAGAAGAAATTTGCTGTCTGTCAGAATCATTAGAGTCTGGGGCAAGTGAGAATAAGGAATTGTATCTATTTTCCAGATAAACTGAATTGCTCCAAAATCTAAATGCTTCATGCTAACTAAGATACCAAAGTGTATCTAGAGTGCAAAATATGATTAGAAGTCTCAGGAAAGAAAGATTATTTCTTCTTTTTAGTTTTGCTCTTGCTCAGAAGCGAAGAGTTATGTTAAAAATGAGAAATGGCAGTATTGTGGGGGAAATTAATAGCTTTATCTGCTTAAAAAAAAAAAAAAAAAAGGAAAGGAACCTCCCCCCCCCGAACTGTGCTCATTTAAATCAAGTTGTTTTTAATCTCAACTTCTGAACTAGTTCCAGTCCATAAATTCTCTCAGCTCCCTTCCTTTCCTGTCCACTTACAAGGAGAGTTTTTTATCCTCCCTTATTGCCACAAAACCCTTGTATTTCTTTTCTCTATTGTAACTACTAACCCCATGCCTTAACAATGACCATCACTCTCACAGAGCACATTAACTGGTATAAACAGCTCAAGAGTGCTAGTGACTTCTCTGCCAGGGTAAATCAGCACTCTCAGTTCACACATCCTTGGGCCAGGAGGATTGATTAAAAGCCCAACATGTCCATAAAGCTAGAATGTTAAGTAAATGACTTCCAAGGTTTCCATGTAAGAAAAGAAGAAAATAAATATAAGAAAAAACAAATCCAAAGAAAAGCCTTTGATCTGATGGCTGTCTGACATCTGTAACATTTCAGTTTCTAGAAAATAAGTGTGTCAATTTGTAACGTCTAGTTTTCAATGCAATTCAAATGTATTTTTTATATATTAGAAATACATTTTATGGACAGGAGGAAAATGACCTTCTTTCAAGGGTGTCTTCCTTCCTGAGCTGCAAAGGTTACCCAAGAACAGCTGTGTTCACACACTCACATTGCTCTGAGCAGGAAGAATTTTCTTTGCCAACTCCATTTCTTCAGACTGCAGCATTAGAAATGTAGATCTGATATGATGTTGAGCTGTACAGGGTGACAAGGAAAACAAATGCAATGGACTTGTTGCTTGCAGATAAAATACCAAGATTAACCTACTTGAATGATATGGCCTGAATGTGGTTTTCTTCATTTTGTGATTTTTCTACTCCTGAGTGGGAGCTGAGTTTCTGGGCTCGGTCCCTTCTGCTGCTGCAGGTATGTGGAAGGCTTCGAAGCCTCCTCCAGGGAGTATCTGCTGTATGAGAGTGCTCCCTGCCGGCTCGGAGCTGTGCCGGGGGGGGCATGCGCCCGACCAGGCAACGTCATTCTGTGCCACTGTCTGCAAGTCATGGGGCTGAGTTTGTCCATTACTGTCTGTTAGCAGCGAATGCCTCTCTCTGCGTCGTTCTCCCAGCCCTGTGCTCGGATCTTGCCTTTGCAGCACAGTAGCCCGACTACCGTTTCCCCTTCTGCAATCCCAGGTGCCAATGAGTGGGCAATCGGTGACTTGTTTTCCAAAGCTGTGCTTAGTGTGACGTGCCCTCAAGCAGGAGAGCAAGCTCGGTGAGGTACTGCAGGTGGGGTATCTCCTGGGAGGTACGCTCTCCAGGAATACAGCTCTGGCGTCCTCAGCTTTTCCTTAAACTGTGACTTTCCTATACTTCTGGCACATGGTTTGATACATGGGTCGCATTGCCCAAAATGTGGAGTCTTGAGTAAGGGAAAAGAGATCTGTGTACAGGAAAGCACCCCTGATGCTTACGTGGTTAGTGCTGGGGGCTATCAGGCTCTTGGATGATGTTGTAGTAGAATGCAGTGAAAGGTGGGCTTATATCCCAACAACCTAAACTGGACGCTCATGATTTATTAATTGAATGTATCTCTAATGCATACCTCATGTATTAAAAAAAAATTAGATAGTTCTGCCAGCTAAAGGAGGAGTGAAAATAAACTGTTTACCATAATAGAAATATTTTTTCTGTTTGTCATCTTTTCCAGGAGTCTTTTAGTAGTATTTTGATGCTCCTCATCCTTTTTCTGTCTCTCTCTCTCTCTTTTTTTTAATTTATTTATTAAGTAGCAAATGAAGTGGAAGCACAGGAAGCCTTTTAAACAGATACAGGATGTTGTTTAGTGATCTTTGTGCATACTGACTTCAGTTTTTCTTCTGTCATTACCCAGATCTGCAGTAGGGATTCCATTCCCTTCCTTAAGCTTCTCAGAAGCATAATTATAAATTTTAGGAATACAGCTTTGACTCTCTGAATTTCCACTTTAAAGGAGAGTCCTAGGCATTAACAAAACAAAATAGAACTACCCTGTTACTTTATTCCATAACTAACACTTCGCCTTGGCTAGTAGATACTAACTAACTTCCCATGCAACTTAGCCAAAGAGGGCCCAGGTTTTAGTCCAACCAGTTGACATCATCTGAGATTCCCAATACACAAATCAAAACTACAGCTTTGTATTTTTTTTTTTTTAAATAGATTGAAATTTCTGGGTACCTCTTTCTCTGCAGTGAATAACTTAGACAAAAAGTCATGTATGTATCTAACTATTTCTGCACGTATGAGTTCAAGTAACTGTTTTATCTTTCTCTCTCTGTCCTTAGAAGCAGAAACAGAAATTCTATTGGCCCAGGAAAGTATGGATATGGAAAAGTGCCATATATTTTACCTTTGCAAACTGATACTGGTCAGCAGCCTCAGAAACTTCGGAGGCAGCGACAGTCATCAAGGAACAATGTATTTCATCAGAGTCCAAGTCTCGGGAACACTTACAGCCAGGCAGCTAATCCTTCACTTCAACATGGGAATCTTTATCAAGAAGAAAGTAGACCTCAGGCTGGACATCAAGTCATAGGACCCTCAGTTTATCAGTCAACTTCATTTCCTGCATCTCAAAGTTTGTTTCATAATAGTGACTCAAACCATCATGGGTCTTCATCACGCCAGGTGGTCCAGGGTCAGCCTCAGCCTCAAAGGGCTGCAGCTATTGTGTGCATTGGCACCTACAAGCAATATAAACTCTGCAACACAAATGTAAGTCTGATCTTTCTATACTTAATTTTTAGGACAGCTTTTGCTTTCCCTAGTGTGCTAGATGTTCATGTCATCCAGGACCAAAACATTTCTTTTATTAATTTTATGAACATTTTTTGTGAACTTTTTTTTAAAAGTGTCTGGGAGAATACTGGAAGTAGATACATAATATTATAGTTATCTAATGACAGACATTTAAGGATTCTAAGCAGTCACTATACATACCAACATGTATGATTATGATTTGATGAAGGGAAAAACTGAATCACAGACAAGGTGAGTTTTTTCCATGTAAGAAATAAAAAAATGGAATCAGAATAGACTATATTATGAAAGCTTCCTACTTCTCAGTCCTGTAAGATAAGGCTGTCCTTTTGGGTATGATGTTCAGTGCTCTGAATAGCATTTAGAGCCAGCATCCAGTAGTTCAGCTCACTACTGTATCTTTCCATGGTGCTCTGTGCATTCTGTGACAGACGTTGTTTTTATCCGCATCCAAGCTACATGCTCTGATTTTGGTCTCCTAGCTTATTGGAGTGAAAACCTGTTATATTTTAATTTTTAACTGAAACTACTGTTATTACTTAATTCAGAAATGCCTGGCTGCATGTAGCTTTGTGCTCTGGAGCAGTTTCCCATTGTATGTGGGAAGCTAGTGAGGTTTTAATACTTCTCCCCATAAACAATTTCCATGATACTAACATTTTCAGTTTTTGGCTATGTTATTTCAGTATTTCCTAAAGTACCTCTTCATTATGTATCCTATTTGGGCTACTAATTTAATTTAATATTGCAGACTTCAAGAATATCCTATTTGGATATGATGAGCAGGGTGTTTTACAGCGGTTTCAGTACTTTGAAATAACAGGCCACGCATTTCTGGGTGCATATGTGAGTCTTAATCTGCCTGTTGGAGATCCTGCTTCATTTAATAGAGGCCTGCACAGTGGAACATATGATCAGGATAAGTAACATATGACCTAACCAAGTCAGGTGAGCGTCTTTTTGCATCTTAGCGTAGCGGCTATCACATTTGCTTTATTTATGAATAAAGTCCATGGATTGAGACTGGAGCAGTTCATTGAAAAGACATAATGTCAAGGAAGGTTTAGTGCATTTTTCTGAAATGGAAAGCATGAAAGAGTTGCTTTGAGCCTCTGTTACAAAAAAGTGTTTTTTTCTTTTTTTTGTTTTTTTTTTTGAAGGAAATGGGAAATGAACTTAGTGCCTAATTTGGAATGTGGTCTGTGCTGAATTTCGTCATTGGTGTTCTGGTGATACACATACATCCCAGTGGACAACACCCGAGCTCTCTGTTTTTCCTAATAAATCTTTCTTTATGAGCATATCCAACATTCCGGTTTGTGCATTGCTTCGAAATACTGTTAAGGGACTCTTCTCCTGTGTGATTAGCCTTTGTTTGGGATCCTCGTTTCTTTTCCATACATTGCTTTCCTCCTGTTCATCCCTGTCTTTATTTTGTTTGTTACCACATCAGTGCAAAAAGTTGAACAGTGTTCCATCTGACTAAAATGTAACAACAAGGTTTTCCAAAAGAAATTTCTTTTCACAGAGCGAAAGTTGAGGTGAGGAAGTTAGAAAAGAGGTGGAAGAAAGAAACAATCCCAGCTGGCTTAGATGATGGAGAAGAAAAGTGTATAGATGAAACTCGGTGAAAATGACAAGTGGGATGGAGAGAAGAGGGCTGTGAACTTGTGAGTTAGACAGTGGCAGGACATGCAGGTCAGTATGGTGAGTGGTCTGGCCATCCTCACATTTTTTGTTGGCAGTATAGGAACAGGAGTGAAGCAGAAGAGAAAAAATAGGTGAGCATTCTGTTGCATCTTTGCTGAGGTTGCATGTATCAATAGAGTTAAAAAGAAATCATTATTAATGTTATGTGAGGTATTTAATAAGAAGGGAAAATTGATGTAGCTCCTCCTAGACATGGAACTCTGCATGGGGATGTTCTTTAATAAAATTTCTGTTAGCCAGGGAGAAGCTGTGATTGGTGTTCAGGGTTATTTTCTCCCTAGAATGTGGTAATTAATGTACTTAAAAAGTGGCTAAGAACATTTATAGGCATAAAGGCCAGGATGAGCGCAAAACAAGGCTGATAGTATTTCACTTTGTTTGCTTGTTCTTCCCAATTAAACACTTCTGCACGTGGGCTTTAATTTATTTTTTATCAACAGTAACACACACCAAAGACCTTTTCAGCATGCAAAGAACAATATCTTTTTCTTTCTTCTTCTCTTTTTCTTATTCTTTCTGAAACATACAAAACAAAAATCTAATTTATCAAGAGGGAAGATTCTGTTAACTGTTATCCTGGTGTTTGGCCACTCCCTCTATAGTTTCTACTAAGGGCAGTTAGTTAATAACAAATTAAGTGAATCTGCCTTGATCCATTAGCTCATTTCCTCATCATTGTGCATTTATTTTTTTTCATTAATAGCTGAACTCATTTTACATGACTGACAGCCTGATTCATAAAAGTTAAACTTGCAGGTTTTGGTTAGCGAGAACCTCGGAAGTGCTTGTATTTGTTCAGGTGTTTTTGCAGGTTGTTAAACTGATTTTCTCATTGTATAAGTGGCTTCCCCTCTTCAGCACCTTGCATATATGCTTTGCACATGCTGTCCTCAGAATATACAACTGTCTGTCACCTTTTTAAGCATGAAACAAGCAGTAAATGTCTGTCCTTTACATGCAAGCAGCACTGACTGCATACATCGCTTACTGAAACCATACACTATTCTTAGTACAATAATACTCCCAAAACTTTAGTCTGTATTCCTCCAAAATAGTGAGTGATGAGTAAGTCTTTACTACTTTCCCCTCCTTGTCCCCCTGCATTGAAGCAAAGAGAATTATATGGGCTTGTGAATGAAGTAGAGTTCGAATGCAAACTTGTTTGCGTTGTTTGTCACTGGAACAAAGGAAACAACTCAAATGAAAGCATTTGCTGAACGTTTGCTGTTATCACTGCTCTCAATTGTTGCCAGTTTGCTAGCTCTCCATGAGTGTCTGAATGTGTGTGAATACATTTATAAATTAGCTTCAGGCTGAGGGTTGCTAGCGGAGTGCTCACAAGCAAACTTTCATAGTTCTGGGCACTTGAGTCGACGTGCTCTGCAGTGTAAATCTGGTAATGCCGAGTGCCCCTCTTTAAAGTCAGTTTTATCTAGTTTAATCTAGTTTTTCTCAAATGTAATTTAAATTATGGCTTATTAGTAAAGACATTAACTTTTAATATACTGTCCTTGGTGGCAAATGCAGGCCAGAAGGCCCTGCTTACCCTGACAGCTCATTCCCCTCCCTGTTCTGCAGTTCCCCCCCGATCTAAACTGCACCAATACAGTTGAGGGTGGAATTGCATGGCAGCCATGACCACTTACGTGCTTTGGTCAATAAACCTGAAAAATAAAATAGAGACCATTTAGATGATTCAGTTACAGCACAGCAAGAAGTGTGAAAAAAGAGGCAGCGGAGTTCATGTTTCAGTTTCACCATTAAGAGCAACACAAAATGGAACTAAAACCGGAATTGCCATTTGCTACAGACTGACGTATACTTTCGACCAAGTTTATACCGTTCTTTGTTTATGTGTTTGCAGAAACCAAGCTGAAACATGAAAGACTAATTGCTAGGAGCTCAGCAAAATGTTTATGAATGAAATTTTGCAAGGCCGGTCCAGTTCCATTCGTAGTTGCTAGCTTGCCCATTAGTTCATATGGATTATCAGCATGTCTCCAATTAGATTATGCTGCCCTTCCCAATATTTTATGTAATTGCTACTTAGCAAGAAGTCACTTATGTTTTGGAGAGGTATCTAGTTAGGATCAGAAAACTTCAGACATGCATATTAACATTATTCTGGTAGCGCACCTATAAAAAAAATCCAGCTCTTGTTTCCAAATAAGAGGGCTCTACTTGGATCTGTACTCTTGTGTGCAGAGAGCATCAGAATGACACCTGAGTAGAGAAGGCAAAGACCTGAAAAGATAATTTTGGATATGGAGAGTGGTCTTAAGGCTGAAGAGCTGAGGTGGAATGTAAGAGGCCAAGGGCCAATCCCCAGCTCTACCATGATGGGATAAATTAATATATTGCATTACCTAAAGAGCATTAGTGATGATGATGCTAATTTTGACTGGTGTGAGTTGAAACTTTTCCAGTGGAAGACTTTTTTGGATAGAGAATCCTATCAAATAGAATTGAAATATTCTGCAGGAATGCATTAAGTCCCTTAAAAACTGATGTGCCTGACTGTTGCCTAACCACATAGGTACACAGGCCACGTTGGCAGGCTCCCTGGGTGTCTGGAGGCTTGAGCTGTTTCACCAGCTTGCTGGCATTCTGCCCACGAGTTTTTGAAGTTTTCCATTATGTAGGAAATGAAACATTTCCAGTGTTTCAGTTTATAACAAAGGTGTGAGTGGAAATGTGTAATTTTGTATGGAACGGAAAAATGCAGTTTCCACACAGGTCTATTCACAAGTGATGTGGGATGCTGTAAGAACACGTATTCTTTATGTAGTTGGGATGCTCAAAGACTGAGATAAGGGCAAATCTATGCCTACCTATTTTAAAAGAACCTTTTTTACTCAAAAAGCTCCTTCTTATTCCCAAAGAGCTACTGTGTGGTTTATTTATATTATTTTTGAGATTTGTATGGAGTAGGTGTTTGGCGTAAATGGCAAAGTGGGGTTATGATGATATATCTCTTCCTGAGGAAATTTAACCTTTACTTTACGTGAGGAATTTTCCCTTCAAACACTGTGGGATTGTGTGTGCATTTAGTAGTCTGATGTTCTGTAGGTTTATAGGAAGCTTATTAAAAGCTTATGCAAGTTTACATTACTTTGGGTTGTACTGAGATTTCTATGACTGTTTTGATTTTTGCAGCAGAATTTCATAAATATCAATTAAGAATGCTTTGTCACTAATACAAACTTAATTTACTGGACACCGGCAGAAATACCGCTTGTTAGATGTTCTACATAATTTCATCAGTTGTTCCATATATGCAGAAGAATAACAGAGACATCTTTGAAGCTCTTGGACCACAGTTTTTCCTCAGCATCTCTGCACCTAGTGGCAGAGAACACTGGTTAGAAAACATCTTGTATTATGAAATTCTTATTAGAACATAAAATTTTTGGAAGCTGGCTGTCTTAAAATTAGGAAAAATGCTTTGAGGAAACTTTAAAAGCTTTCTCAGTTTGTTTGTTTTTTCTGTAAGTGTACTCTATGCTTCTGGAAATAACAAAACACAGTCAGCTGTTGTACACAAATTATTAACCTAGTAAAATGTTCATAATATGCCAGCATTGCCATTAGTCAGTCAAACCATCTTAATTCTGCCTCGTGCCATGCAGAAAGAACTTAATTATGTTTGAGGCTTCTCATGACATACTCCTATTTTAGAGTGAGCCTCTTCTACACCATGTTTTCCACTGAAATATTATGAAAGGTGGCATGGGATTCCTCCTGTTTGTTTGGAAATTCTGTAGCAAGTTCCTCTGCTGAATGCATTTATGTTTAACCCATAGGCAATAGTACTCCTGTTTGAAGCAAATGTCACACGTAAGTTGACGTTAAACATGAAGTAACTCATGCCATCCTGACTGTAGTCAGGATAATGTACCATGGTTAGAGTTCTCCCCACATCAAAATCCCTCCTCCTATTAAAATGTCCAAGTGCTCTTTGTGATGTTGAACCTAAATTTTCCATTTTTCTTGTATTTCATGCTACTGCTCCTATTTAGGAATCTTAAGGAATTCTCTTGTCTCCTCTTGATGTTTTATACCCTGTAGACAGTTTTATATTCTAATGTAAGAGCCAATTCATATACATTTAGCTCCTTTAGTGCTTCCTCAGACTGCTCCATTCAGGCTCCTTCTGTGAATTTCTTTTAAGTTGGCTACACTATTCTAGGACATGATGCGAAAGTCGGACATCTCGTTCGTATTCCATGTCTGAAAATATTTCACTGACATAGTGTTGAAAGCAGTTGGAATTCAACGTACAGAATCTGTTTTATTTTTGGCAGAAGAATATCAGGTAGTTTGAGAGCTCTACCTGCTCCGCAGTGATTTTGGAAATGGAGGACTTTTCAATTATAGATTTTTTGCTCTAAATGTTTATAAGCCACATTGCATTTACTGCTCTATGCGTGGTGTAATTTGGATGCTTAAGGAGTAATAATGTTTTTCAGAGAGCTTTATAATTCTCTCTAGAGAGCATTTTAGAATTTGGTATTTGAAATTAAAACACCATTGGGACTAAGATGTGTTGGCCTGGATTAAAGCGAGAAAAGACAGTTGCTTTAAAAATGTAATGCTTCATCTTCAGTTTTCATGTAGTGTAATGTATTACTTGAATTAGCAAAGAAGGAGGATTTCTAATTCCTATAAGTTATGTGAATATATCTATGCTAAGCTATGATTTTTTCTGAAGGACAAATTTATTCTGAATGTGACACCGAGTCTCCAAAAACTTTATGATTAGAAATTATATTTCTTCCCAATGCCTCACGAAGTCCACAAAAACTGTCGTATCCTAGTGATATATATTGTGTTTAAGGGAGCACTTAATTAATAGAGCCACAACTGAAACCCTTGGCAAGCTTGAAAAATACCTCGTTTGCGCACGAAGCTTGTACCAATGCGTAACACTGCAACGGAGCGATCTCCGAAAGCATCTCTGCAGCCTGGGTCGCTCTGTGCTGTTGCAGTGCCAGCACCTGTGTGGACCAGCTTTGCTGTTCTAGGAAATGGGAAGGGGGAGGGGGAAGTTTGGGCACGCTTAGGCTCTGTTTTGTTTTTAGAAAAGTCTTTACAAGTACTGATGGCATGGAGTAAGCCGTTCTCAAAACCGCTATACTGTCTTCAGCTAGTTGGCAGATAATGGATGTTCAGTACAGAGCTCTTGTCAGAAAGCAGTTGGTGCATTTGTGCTTTAGCTTAATCACTGGTGGCTGAAATTCACAGAGGCACTCAGCCTCACAATATATATTTTCCTGGTTTTTACTCAATCAGAGGTATAATTACCGCTAGTACTTCAGTATGTTGTGTTCCTGCAGTAAGCATTGAGCTGTATTTTTTTCAGTGAGGTTTATTATGAAGTTCTGAGTCTGTTAAATTAGTTGCATGGTGAGGTTTGAAAAGCTTGCATACTGGTTGAAGCTGGGTGAGGCTGAATTTGTGTCTGTGAATAGCTGAAGATTCAGATCCTCGTTTGTGTCTAGGAAAAATGCGATATAAAAACATTAGGAATCTGAGAGAATCAAAAACAAAATGCAAATCAAATGCCCCAAAGACTTCTTTCCTAATTTCTCAGCCAACTATGTGTGGTAGGTTTGATTTAGTCATTGGAAATGTCTGAGGAGTTACCTTTTTCTTCTTAAAGAATGTAAATGGAATTCATATGTCACAGAAGAGAGGAAGAAGGAAAAACATTCACAGTATCTGATCACTTCATCAGTTTTGAGTAGCAGTGTTAGCACTTGAAAGTGTTGTGGTAGTGATTCAGAAACTTCATTCTGTTGCTTGTTGAAGCAAATCAAAATTTTTTCCACAGTAAAACATGACTGCAGAATGATTTAGATGCATAGCCTCGTTATTATTCAAAAATAATATCTATATTAAGCTCTAAAGAGGAAACTAAGTAATGAAAAAAAATTGCAAATTCAGAATTTCAACTATCTAAAGATTAGATATCAGGTTATTGCATTCCTGACGTATTTGTAGATGTGTTTAAGTGTACTGTTAATTTGAGTAGTTTTCATTTATCAATATATGCAAGTGTTGTGGGAGCTATTTTAGAACATTCCAGCTTGTCTTTGTTTCTTTTTGTCAATTCATATTGACAGAAGTCTTTGTCCAAATTTCTGGTGGATGATTATTCAATAATACTGTAATTTGAACAAGAAATTTGCTTTTTATTCATATGTTAGTTTAATTGCATCCAGGTTTTAGGAGTAGAGGAGGCTGCAGATGTCTGGCAACTTTGTTCAAGGGAAATCCCTTGAATTAATTTACACATAACCTTTTTTTTTTTTTTTAAATTAAGCTTTTATGGACATTTGGTAAATATTCCCATTAATTAGAGGGATAGAAAACACCTCCTGTCATATGTCACCATGTGTATACATGAAAGGAGTAATTTTTTCCTGGCTCTTTTAGTATATTAGTCCAGTATTGCTGATAACAATGAACAAGTCTCAGGTGTGTTTGCAAACCAGCTAGCAAGAAAATAATATGAATTACGCTACTGCAGGATCTTGCAGCACAGGTACCCACCAGTACACTCCCAGTCCTCCCTCTCTGAGTGGAGGAAGTACGAAGTACAGGAGAAGCTGCCAAAATTAAGCTAAGAGTACTACAGAAGAAGATGATCTGCTAGCAATACTGTTGCTGGAGTTTTTAGTTTCGATTTCTGCTGTTTTTAAGCAGGTCTTGGAACCCGTGAACTGCAAATGGTCAAAACATGCCGAAAGTTAAGAAATATAACTGTAAGATTGCCACTAGCAAAGAGATGTTTCCTTGGTTAGGCAAGGAAGAGTTGCGTTGAAGGATGGCAGCCCAAAGCCTCTCCTCCAGAAGGGCCGGAGGTCGGAAGCTGGCACTCCGTGCTCTGGGGTGACCAGAACAGCTCGGTAAGGCCTTCTCACAGGACACGTTAAGAGCCAGCTGCCTACACAACAGTGCAAAACCCAGAAATAACTACAGTAGTGGTGAAATTGAGGGGGGTGGGGGGAGAAAAAAGGCTGTGGTGCTTTGTCTCTGCTTTGCTAGTGTGTCAGCCAAGTGTGCTGTGTGTTTGTCCAGAAATAACGCCTCTGAGTGCAACACATTGCAAGTGTAGTCACTAAGAGAGTTTTTTTCTGCGGACTGGTTGGGAATGCTGTTGATCTTTTTATTTTTGACTTCCAGCTGTGGGAAAGCCAATCCTGTATTTCTGAGGATTTTTGAGGAAAGAGTGCTAATGGACTGGGCAAGCCATAGCCGTGTCTGTGCAGCGTTAGCAAGGTTCGTTGGGGGGAAGGAAGCCAGGGAAACGTCCCCTGCTGCTGCTGGCCAACTCTCTTCTGTCTTCAACATCAACTTGCAATAACTTCTCAGCCAAGCAAGATACTGTTTTCTTCTGTGTTTCTGTCATTTGCATTATCATCTGCTAAAGATAGCAAGCGTACTAAGTATCTTGACCTGCTGCTTGGAGACCTTTGGGTCACTTTTTGATGACAATTTTCTGTGATGGTGCACAGTTTTACTTTGATCAGTGAAATATCAAAAGGACACCTTGAAGGTGACAAAGCCAAACCTGGAAAGGCTTAGAAATTTCAGAAAACTAGGGGTTTATGGACAATCTTATGGTAACTCTTGTGTGTTATGAAAATTATTTCATTGCCTAATCATATATTATTTTACCCCAGGGTCCCTGCATAAAACAGCAAGTCATTTATTAGTGATACACTACTCAATGTTACTCAGTTACTATGACTCTCTTTTACTCATTCTATGGCTCCCTGCCTTAAAATTGAGCATTGCTGAAGATGAGGAAAAATAACTTCTGTAGGGACCATTCATTGATATTATCATTGTAGTGTTTGATTTAACCTTCACAAAGTTGCTGTGCAATGGCAGGGTGTAATTCCTGCTGTAAGAAAGGGAGCTCAGATATGGAAGAATGAGGTTTAAAAGAATAAAAGAAGTATTCAATAATTTCAGTGCCCAGTGTTGAGTGACTGGAATTGGTGTTTTTACAATGTTTAATATCATATTTATTATTTGACAATAGCCAAAGCAAAATTTACATTGACCAAAACTGTAATTACGAGTTGGCAGCTCATCTGCAAATTGGATCCAGAGGTTTTCAGTCAGACACCCAAAATGGAAAGCACACAGTTATTCATGAGCTGAGAAAGGATTGGATTAAATTAATTGCACCATACATGATTTTTTTTCCTCCCCAAACTGGTATAGTGTCCAGTCCCAGAAACCAGGCCATCCTTCCTGTTCTTCATTCTGTACATCCAGTGCATTCCTACTAGCTTCTGCAGTAAATGAGACAGAGATTATGTAAATAACAGTCTTCTCACTAAACATTCCTGATTCATCCCCAGAGTAAGTCTGTCCTGCAGACCGAATGAGTCATAGGTCATATGGAGAGAAAAAATGCAATCATACAATTGAGAATGGACCTCCTAGTCGCAAGGAGCCAAATTAAATAGTAATTGCATGCAAAATCTCAGTTCTCATGTCTTCTGAGTTTAGGTTAAGCATTCTTTTAATGTCCTTTGACTTGCTGTATATGACATTCTAGTTTTAAAACAAAACAAAAAGCCTTCAAGACCTGAATCCCATCATGTGATATATCAGTATTCACATGACTCATTAGGCTGTTGCAACTGAGGCAATGGACTAACCAGTAGGAGGAATTCACCCTCTACTCAAACTGCAGGGGAATGGAAATGCTTTGCTGTGGTTTTAATAGGTTTTGTTCACCACAGGTGTTTCTGCCCTTCCTCCACGTACGTCTCTGCTCCCTTGCCTTCTAGCAGAAGCTCTCCCTTCGTGTTTTCTTGCTCAGCTACACTGCTCACTCTCTTAGTGCCTTCTCTAGTATTTCCATCTCTTCTTCCATTTCTTCCACCTCCAGTCCCCCCTCCTCCTGCCCAAGTTCCCTGTCCTCTCTGCCTCCAGTTTCACTTGCTTCTCAGTACCTTCATCAGCAGACTTGCTCATCCAGACTTCTCGGGAGCCGGCAAACAGAAGACAGATGTCCTGGTTTCATTTCTAGGGCCTGTCCCTGTTGCAGACCTCAAGAGCACATACCAATTATTGCCGGAAAACTTACCTTTCTTTTAGCCTCAGATTTGAGACAGACTTCTTGTAAACAAATTGTTCCAGTAGTTTAGCTGCAAAACCTTAACAAGGTTTTACTGAACATATGCAAAGTACTTTTATCAGTAATTTTTCAAAAGCTTGTGGCTTGGCTATATTTGGATAGATTTCCATACAAAACGCAAAAGATGCATTCTTGACAGAAAACACTTTCCTTGCTGACTTCAGTTCACTCATTAAAAGGAGATAGGTGCTTACATTTTGGGGGTTTAAAAAAAGATCAGAATATTTGAAGCATGGAAAAAAAATAAAACACTCCTCCCCTCTTATCTTTCTTTAGACTTATTCTTGGAGGAAATACTTTTGTCAAAAATGATGTTAAGACAGACACCAAGAGGGGGAGATTTTAGCCTGAATGGTTAAAGTTTGACAAACTCCTAAGTAAATAGACAGTGCTACAAGCTGTAGCTATACCAGGGCATTATGAAATCTGATAAATGTATCTGCTTGTTAGTTTAATGTGCTTTTTTTAAAGAAGTATTCCCTAGGAAGAAAAGATATATTGCAGAAGCTGAGCATGTGTTGTATCAAAAACTGTTTGTGAATGTGATTTCTGATGGAAACGAGCTCCAAAATATGAATAGTGCTGTAATTTCTGCAAAGAAATGACCAAGAGGTTGCAGGAGCCAGGTGTAAGCTGCAGTTATGGTGCTCTGCAACTGTTCACGTTGTGTGGGAGACGTGTTCCATATTTAGGTCCACGGAGCGTCTTTTTAAAAATTTTGTTTCTAATTCATGGTCAGTAGTACTTGCTCCCTTTTAGAACAAAATGCGTGCTCACAACAGATTGACCAGAATTCACTCTAGACTCAGGAACTGTACATTTGTGCCTCACGTAACGCTGCATAAACATTCTGCTTGGAAACAATTCTCTTGTAGCTGTGAATTTGTCTATTTTCCCCCTTTTTACTGTTCTGTACAATTACACAGGAACAAGACTTTTTTCATTCCTATATTTCTGTTGCCCAGTCTTCCGCTGAAGTAGGGATCCCCCACTAATAATACTGTGCTTATTTGCCATAATAATAATTTTTAATTAAAACTTGGAATATGGTGGTAGGATAAATCAGAAACTCCCCGGAAGCTTTAGCCCTGCTGCTGGATCTATTCAGAGAGTCCCTCCTCCCTCACAGAGGCCAGTCAGTTAAATGGAATGCATACAATTGAATTGCCATATATTTCTGTTTTCTATATTCCATATAGAAAGCTCTACTAGAGGATTATTCCCACACAGTTGTGATGCTGGTAGAATAAAAGAATAAAATAATGAAACCTACCCAACATATAGGCTGTACCCCAGAAAAAAAGAGGCTATTCTAAGAACAATGGTCTTTAAAAATGAAATAAAATATTGCCAGAAATTCTATTATAGGTTATGTTAAATCGGCATAATTTTCCGTAAACTATAGGGATGAAATATATCAACTCTGCCTTCTCTAACTCTGATTTTCATCAAATAAGGGTTTGGCTCAAGGTCTTTCAAAGCTGATGTCGGTACCTTTTTACAAGGATTTTGGAGTGACCAATTTTTCTAGTATAGAGAATCCTATTTTTATAAAAATTCTGTCAGAGCAGGGTTGTTTTTAGCTATTATTGTTATTATTTGGCTATTATATTAAAGCAACTATTCTAGGGACATAAATCTCTCATTTTCTGGTGAGGACTACTGAAGTGTGCCCTGTTTCTATGATATATTGGAAGAATGCAGACAGATGAGACCCTGAATCAGCAGCAAGGCTGAACGCTCCCCTGTTGAGGCATTCTTTAGACTCTAAGCCAGCTTTTGGCAAATGGAAATAACTTTTCATTGACTTCCCGTTAAATGAGGCAGTAGTGTGCAGTTTAAGCACCATGAGCATTATATAGAATTTCTAAATATAGATGTTTGAATGGAACGATTCTCGTATTTGCTGGATTTTTTTTTATGCAGCATATTTGTATAGAAAGATGATACCACTGTTGAGCCCGAGAGTAGCCATTGTGCAATGCAGTTAAGATTTTTGTTGCAAATGCCAAGTTTTTGATGCTTGATTGGGTTCATCTAAAGAGTATTCTGTGCGCACTCCAGTCTCAATGCTGAAGCACCTCTTCACTCAGGGAATTGAGCACTAAAATAAATTTGGGATGATGTAAAATAATAACTACTTTTTGAAAAAATGCTTTGGAATGAGGTGATAGTCATCTGGTCTTTCACTGCATCAAAGAAAGTCTAGCAGCAGTCAGCAGGCTTGATCATTGGCAGGTGTGAATAGGCGTAGCTCTGACTTTGATAGCATACTTGAGTATCGCTTTACACCAGATGATGTTCTGTTCCAGCATAGTCTTTCTTTTTTCCTTTCTTTTTTTTTCTCCCTTCCGTCCCCATTTTCTAATTATTAAACATAGATGTTGTAGAAACCAGTTTTTGTTTCTCAATTTATTTTTATTTTTTTGGAATAACATTTGTAAAACTTTAGCAATAGTCAGAAATTTGATTTCCTTAAAATGGAGATGCTAGGTGCAAGCTAGGAACTGTACTACTAATTTTCCTACCACAGCTCTTTGGTGAGCCCCTTCTAAGCCTGTGATGCCAAGCATTTCCTGGCATGCACGTTAGATCAGTATGGATACTTTATGTGGGGTGGATGAGTGGCTAAAATTAATTTTATTTAAAACTGAAGCTGAACTTGAATCCTTTCTAAGTTCTTGAAAATCTAAAATAAAATCAGTTGTTTCAGTCTAATCAGATGGATTTGTCAGTGAGAAGTAAAGACCCCCCCCAAACCTGTAAATTAAGCAAAAATACTTATTTTTCCACCTGTTTGGTTGAGCTTTCTTTCCCATTATCAGACATAGTGTTTTAAGCTGTAAAGTGCTATTGAAGGTAGGAAAAATGGTAAAGCACTAATAGACACGGTTGCTGCATTATGCATTAATGTATTATCTGCATTAATGTATTATCTGCATTAATGTATTATCTGCATTAATGTCTGATACATTGCAAAGTTAGTAAAGACTAGGTTCAGATAACACTTCAAAGACTTTCTAGGTATTTTCAGAGAACTTTTCTGTTATGCAAAGCCGAAATCAGTAATGGAAAAAAGTTTTAAGTTCCAGCTGCACTCCTAAAAATGCTGGAGTCATTCATTCACTATAGCCATTAGCCGTACTGTGTTCATGCATCCAACAGTCATGTTCTGTTAATTGTATTTTAGGTAGAAAGAATGCAAAAAAACTTAATGGAATTGGCAGATGGAGAAAGAAAAGGAAAGATAAGTTAACGACAAAGCAGTGGTGAAGGAATTACCTGGTAAAACTAAACATATGTACGTCAGCACGGCAGGATGAGATGCACTCAGTGGTTTTTAGAAGTATTCGCAAAGGCAGTTGTTGAACCTCTAGGAACATGCAAACTATATATGTTTGGAACTGGAAGAAGTGATTTCAGTGTCAAATATAAGTTATGTAGGGATGTTTTCAAAAAGGAAGACGAGACCTTTCAAAAATAGAAACTTCCTAATTTGGCTTCTGTATCAAATAAGGTATTGCAATATATATAAAAAGCAGGACTGTGAATGTGTGGACCTGGTGGATTAAACAGGAGGTGATGCCAAAGAAAATCTGTAGACATTTTGGCTATGTGCAGGAATTTGATGGATAAGCCCACTGCAGTTGTTTGAGACTAGCTAGATTTCAGCTGGGATTTTGATTCAATGCTGCATGGTCATGTAAACAAATGGAGAATAACCGCTGCAGCACGAAGTGTTGGGGAACCATCCTGTTTTCAGCCTGAAGTAATATTTCCTGCAAAAATTTCTTCACTGAAAAATGTGAGTTTGGTGCTGGCTCATGTGCTGGCTCAGATGAATCTGGAGAACAGTTTTGGCTGAATAAGAAAAATGAAGGAAGTATTGTGGAAATGTCTAAATGAATGGACTGGTATTGAGTTAATATTTGGAACTGGGGAGGTTTTGTGAAGCAGGACTTCAAATCCTTTCCAACATAGGCCCCTCAGTTGCACATGTCTCATCAATTGGGCAGAGGTTCCTTGGTTTCTTACACCTGAAAGACATCACATGAAAGAGTGAGGTAAGAGCAGTTTCCTAGCTTGCAGCAGCGGGAGGCAGCATGCACCTTGGTGAGGGTGGGCACCCTGCGTTCAGCTCTGCTGCACCAGCTCCCTCGCACGAGCTGCCTCCAGCTGGATGGAGTTTGGGCAGAGGTGCAGTGATTTTATCCCGTGCGCACATCTCGGGCCTTTCCCATCTCTGACATAGAGCAGCAAGGGAGAAGCAAAAGGTGGCTGGTACCTTGTATGACGTGCTCTGCTAGGCTCTGCCTTGTTGCAACATCTCTCTGTGCTTCATAAAGTTAGTAGTTTGACAATTGCCATAACTAGGTTTAAGCATCTCCACTGCAATAGACATGTAGGCGCAAATTCATCGCTTGAGGCAGCGCTGAGATTCAGGCAATACAGCTGGTCCTTCCTCCTAAATGTGTCCAGATACCACTGCATTCACAGATGTTAATTTTCATTCCATATCAAGCCAGACATTTATAGTGTACTGTCTGGGGTCACGGACTGTAATTAGAGCTGACTAGCAATATTTTTATTGAATAGCTGTTATTTGTATAATTTTTAAAATTTTGCATTTTAAAGTTTGTTGCCTATTTTTGTTTTTCAAAAGCATCAATTCCATTTTAATTAAAAAATCTGATATTTTGAGCCAAAGACTTTTAGACACATTTAATATGCCTTAATTCTTTTTCTAGTTGGCAGACAATTGTGTTAATGTTCAGTTTTTATTTTTAAAAATTAAAACTGTTGGAGGAATAAAAATGAGTTTTTTAAAAGGATATGTTGCTGGCTTTCAGTGTGTGTTGAGCTAGATGAAAGCTGGTGTGTTGAATTCAAGTAACACTGTAATTGGTGTGCACGATCATTGGCAATACAGAGAGAAGTTCCTTACCTGAGAAATTTAATTTTTGAGGGCTGAATTCTGCTTTCAGACATGGACGTGGAAGTTGCATAGACTTCAGGAAGAGCAGGGCACAAGCACGTCAGGGAAGAAGTTCCCTGCAGACGTGGTGGATTGTTAGGTAAAGAATCGGCGTTCATGTGGTGTGCATATTGCAAGGAAATTCCACTTTTAAGAGGTGGTGTTCTCAAAATGAAAGAAGGAGCTTCAGATTACTCTTTCGGAAATGAGTATTTTACTTATTTTTCTCTGGAGTTTTGTTTATCTTTTGGAATGTAAAAGGATTAATAAGATTATAGTATCACTGCAGAAATGAAATGAGCCTTTAGACAAATGGAGTATAACTAAATTACTTAGACTTAATTTAATATATTGTAATGTACACATAGAAAATATTAATTATGAACTACACTTTAGCCTGGAGAATCCAGAAAGATTATGGAGCATTGGAAAAAGAGTTTGCCAGTTACTGTAGGTCATAAGAATGAAACAGTGCCAAAATTTTGTCAATGTTTTAAATGCCTTTAGAGGCAGTTTCAGTATCAAAATGACCCATATATGCTTTTCCAGAAGTGCATTATCCAAGTGCATCTTTGAAACAACTTTGCTAATGGCAGGCATGCATCCGGTGCAAGTATAGATCAGCTGAGAGAGTGATAATTTTCTGGCGTTTTGCCAACACTTCATGACTTAACTGAGGAGTCAAAGAACTGTTAATTCTTTTTCAAGTGGTTTCTATAAGTTAAAAAGCAAATAGGGCAGTTTGTTTTACAATCTTAGCTATACTAGCAGTTAGTTTTAAGAAAACAGTAATGGTACATGACAGAGAAGTATTGTGTGTCGCTGTATCTTAGAATGCTTGACTTTCATATCCATACCTTGCAGATGAAATTTAGGCATAAATAAGGCTACTGTTTCAGAAATGCTAAGTTTGAGTCCGTTGCGGACATGGTGCGTTTCAGGAAATTCAGCCTGAGATCCCCAAAGACAAATGGACACTCCTGAAATATTTCATCTTAAACACTGCCTGCCTCAAGTGCTGTGCTGCTGCCGTTGTGATTTCATGTCGTGGAAGCACAAGAAGAAGAGCTGGCTGAGACCTCAGCGTCATTGAAATAGCCGCAGCAAACCGAGGCAGCAGGAGCTCCGAAAGCCTCTTGCGTTGTGTGACATGTCTAGTAGCACTTTTAAGGTCCTTTGCTGAATAATGCCCGGCATGACTAATTCACAGCATTGCTTTTTTCTGCCAGCGTATTCTAAGTACGAGACATCATCTAAAAAC
This sequence comes from Dromaius novaehollandiae, assembly GCF_036370855.1. Lineage (NCBI taxonomy): Eukaryota > Metazoa > Chordata > Aves > Casuariiformes > Dromaiidae > Dromaius > Dromaius novaehollandiae. The sequence goes on along the minus strand of NC_088107.1, from coordinate 17,784,373 downwards.
ATACATAATTATGGGGTATAGATTCTGTTCCTAATTTTATAGTGTACGGTTGAAAGAATAGAAGAAGAGTCTCCCACCAGAAGATACAGTTTTATAGATAATTTGTGTGTGGCTCTACACAATCTGAGAGTTTTCTTAGTACGTGTAAAGTATAGTTTTGTTCGTCTGGTCTCCACATAGCTGGTTTTAAAAAAAGAATTTTTTTTGATAAACATTTAAAGAAGTCATTCTGCTTTTATATCAAAACCTCTGTGAAAGACTGTAATGAACTACCCCAGTGATCACAAAACAGAAGGATGGGGGGTTTTTTTGGGGGGGGGGAGGAATTCAAGATCTGTTGTTAACAACAACAACAAAAAAGAAACAAAGTCAATGTTTTTTTTTCAAAAATTCTGTCTTCGGATCCCCCTCGGGCAGCCGGCTGCTGGTGCCCTCGTGCCCGAGGGGGAGCCGGGGGCCTTGCCCAGTGAGGTTAGATGCTTCGACGAGGGTCACAGCGGGAGCCTCGGGAAGAGCTGGGGACAGATCCAGGTATTTCAAATCCTAGTCCTGTGGCTTAACCACAGGAACGGCGTTCATCTGTAAGCATGCCTGCTTTTTAAAGTGATATTTGTATTAGTTTGGCAGAGATCCAGGAGGGGTGTCGGGCCTCTGTCGGCAGCAGCCCCCGCTCTGTCCCGGCAGGCGGGCTGCGGGAGGGCAGCGCAGCGGAGGCGTGCGCAAGGCCCGCGCCGGGGGACACAGCCCGCGCCGGGGGTGTCGGCAGCCCCCCGCCCTGTCCCCTGCCTCCCTTCAGCGCGGCCCGGCCCCACGCGAGGGTGAGACGCAAAGGACCAGCTGGGTAAGGTGCAACCTTTAGCAAATGTAAATAGCTTTCTTTGGCATTGGCTCCTTTTGAATCACAGATGCTAATCGCTGTCCTTGAAGGGTTTTGTAGTCAAGCTATAAGTAGTTGTGATAGAAATAATAATTAAAGAAGAACCTAAAAACCGACTGTACTCTCGGGGAATAAATCAAAGTAGATGATCAATAGAAAAGCTTTCACTAAAGTCTCACTTTTGATTGTATGGGTTTTTTTGGTCTTGTTTTTTTTGGTGATAACACTATGGTTTCTGCCGAAAAGATGCACTAAAAAAGCCAGAGAGGCCAAGACAGAGAGTGTGCCACTTCGTTCTTCTGACAAATGTGCAAGGATTTAATTTTCAGGTGGGCTGAGCAGTAGGCTGCCTGAAAATGTCATTTTGTTCAACTGTGCAGTAATAATTTAGGAAGAGTTGATAATATATAGATGTTAATTAGTATGTTTATAGAGTAGAGGATAGATATCTTAAGCCTTGGTGATTCATAAACTGTAGTAACTTTGACTATGTGCACCTTGTAGTTAACTCTTCACTAAAATAGTTATTAAAAAAATGAGAATTAGAATGGTTGTAATCTGTATAAAGAATAAAACAAAGAATTTTTGCTGGCCAGCTTACTCCAACTTTTACACAAAATTTTAAGTTGTAATTACATTTCAGTGAAAGAAAAGGAGGAAGGACAACTGCATTTTTCATAGCATTGTGCTGGGACTTTTAAAAATTGCAGGGGTGTTACTGAGCTAGGCTTTTTTCATCTAGTTCAGACTTGTTTCATACTGTGTATTTACTGTTTTTCAGTCTTTTGTCCTGCTTTAAAGTAATGGGGCCTCCGTCAACTTTCTTGAAGTTTAAAAATAGAAAATTTAGCTATATAGAAACAATCTTAGAAGGGGAAAAAAGGCACTATTTTTTGGCAACCGCGATGAATATTTTGATCTTTTTATTCCTACATTGTCTGCAGTTGGTATGAACAGGGTGTACAGGAAATGGCTTATGAGCCAGAAACACTGATACACAAGAGCACAAGCTCATGGCTCAGAGATGGCTCAGAGGAGGAAAAATAAGAAACAACAAGACTTCACAATAGACTGTCGGAAAACCTGTGCCAAAAAAAAAAAAAAAGAAAGAAAAGAGAAGAAAAGGCAAATGCATTCTCAAAAGAAACCCTTCAGGCTGGGTTCTTTGCTGGTGCAACTTGACATCGTTCTGCTGTAATTTACTGGAACGGCATTAATTTATGCCGTTTCAGGTTCTGGCCCTTCACTTTTAGGATACATGGGATGATTAATTTCTGTGAAAAGTTTAAGCCTACCAGCTTGGTTGTTTGGTTGTTTGGTTGTTGTGGCTGAATTAACTCTTACTGCATTGCTGTGTCCCAGATTTAAGGATCTTTATTTCAGTTGTGGGAGTGTAACTTTGATTTGTGTTTGGCCCTAGAAAGACTTCTTGTCCCACCCTTACAGTCTGATTTGTTGACTCATGGCTGTATTTTCAGGGAGGCTTTTTTGTTTGCTTTTTTTGTGAGGGTTTGTTGAGGAAAACAGTATTCGCATGTACTCGGAGATCTCAGAAGGGTGGGCAAACAAAGCACAGATGGCTGTTTGGCCGGAAACATTGTTTGTTCTAGAAGACTTGTTCCTCTGATTGTAACAGGAGATGAAGCAGTCTGTGAGCCAACTTGTAGGCATGTCTTTGGTGCAGTTTATTGCCCGCTGGAAAAGACTTGGCTTTGATGTCTCACTCATCCAGCTAGATGCATCTTCACCTACAGATGGTGGGCACAGAGCAGGAACTCCTCTGGGGAGAACTTCCTCTGGGGCCTTGGTAGGTGGGCTTTCCCTGCAAAGAAGACAAAGCTTTCCCCGTATCCTAATATAAGAGAAATGACTTGTAGTCGCAGGAGGATCTCTTCTTACTGATTATTTTCTTACTGCACCCTCAAAAACAGTTTTTTAGCCATGTTGCTTTTATATAATATTGTCTCCAGTTTTTCCTTGAAATCTGTTTCCTTTAGAAAAAAATCAATTTGCTTTTCTATTCTAGTTCTTTGTGTGATTTCCACTGCTTTTATGTAGTAATAGTGTTTTTAGCAGCTGTTTTGATCATCTAAGGCCACCTAAAAATTGCATGTGTGACCAAAACTTGTCTCTTTTCTCCAAGCATACAGATTGCTCTAATTAAAGCCTCTGTTCTCTATAAATCTTGCTCCTCTGTGTGTTTCTAGGCAGAGCACTCTTTTGCTGTAACTGTGATAGTGTGAGGACACAGGCAGAGCAAAATATTTAAGTATTTAACTTGTATTTAGCTTTGGAATCTGTTTCAGATCTGAACATGACTTGTCTGCCCAAAAGCTTGTATTGCAGTTGACCTAATAAAAGATGTTGACTTCTCCCTGCAAACCTTGCCTTGCCTCAGTGCATGCATGTGTGCACGGGGGGAAGCGTCTGCGTAAGGAGGAGGAGTTCTTCTCGCTACGTAGCTTCAAGAACTCTGAAGCTAGCAGCTGAAGGCACAAGTTAAAATGCAAAGTAATGTAACTGACTGTAATAGTAGCACATAGAAGTAAAAAAGAAAAAGTGCTAATAAGGTACTGAAGTGTAGGATGAGGCAGGATAAGAAGCTGGTGTGGCCAGCTTTTAATATGTCGTGGAAGCATGTAAGTGTTTCAGCTGTGTTGAATCTGAGCCCAGAAGATTAATAATGAAAAATGCAAAGCTATTGTGGAAAGGAAATGCTTCAGATCTCGTTTATTGATTTTATCTTGAAGTATCTTGTTTTTGCTGGGGAAAAAGACAACTCAATAATGAATTTGCTTGTTTTGCAGAAGTGTTAACTCCATGAATTCCACAAAGCTGTCTAGTATTTTTTTCTACAGGCACTTCACCTTTTATTACTATAACTAATAAGTACGCTGTTCGTTATGGCAGTGACCCAAGGATACTCGTTTTTCTTGCTCTTCTGTAATGCAAGATCAGTATCTTGTACCCGTACTAGGCATAATACCAGTTGTGTAACACCACAAAGGCACCACCTGTGTGTCTGAGAGGTGTGTTTTGCTAGTGCTGCTAAATACCACAAAGGTGCTATTTTGCTTACTGCCTTACCTAGTCCAGGAGTTAAGTCTGTTCAGCACCAACATGTTCCTCACATGTTGCTATCTATGGAATAGGGATGATAGGTGTAAAGGCACAGAAACAATCATTCTGCAGACTGACTATAAGGAGATGAATTTGCCACTGAATTTGCTACTAAAATTCCTAAGGGACGTTCTTCACAAAGACCTGCGTGGATTAGGAGTATTCTGACAACAGAGAAGAACCAGAATCTCTTTTCCCTCCCCGCACGTGTTTCTAATTTTTATCCCTTTTAAAGAAAAGGAGTCTCTTGATGTTAACATTGTGCATATAGATTAGAATTTGGTAGTGCCTTCATTAATCTTTTAAAATGAATTAATAGGAAACCAGTAATGATATTACTGTTGATGATGATAATTTGAATTTGTGTATTCTATTTCAACAGATGTGTCCTGAAAGCAGCAGAAATATCAGAGAGGTGCAATGTGCATCGTACAATAACAAACCATTTATGGGTCGATTTTATGAGTGGGAACCTTTTGCAGAAGGTAAGGGAAGACAACTTTGTTTTGTATTTTTATGCAGACTGTTTTTTGAAAAGAAAAATATGCTTTTTACCCAGTGAAAGCCACCAGGCTTTGATTACTTGAGTCTTGTTAATCTTTCCCTTTTCATCTGCTGAATTTATTCATGGGAGGACAAATAAATATCTCACACCAGTATTTCCTAGAGTACACAAGAATGAGGACTTAGCACTTAAGTCCTGTATTGACTGGTATACCTCTTCTCTTACACTGCTGCAACAGTATTTCAACTACTACACAGTAAACTATCTTCTCTTTTACCCATTCACTTTTGAGTCTGTATCTTTTGATGGCAAAGGTTCAGTATAGCTCCATTTCAGTAAATGGAGTAATTTTTTTTTTTTTTAAATGTTAGCTTAGCATGTGACTCATGGTCATGATACAGTCACTTCGGGACTCTCTGCTGTCTGTAATTTGTGTTTTCTACTGACATGTTCAGCGGTTGGGATGGTGACTATGGGAGGGGTAGCTATGCTATGGATTTGCCCAGCCGCAAGTTGAAATGAATGCCCTGGAATACAAAGCAGCAGCTCTGGTGGTGTTCTGCCACTCCTCCAGGCTCCTAACGCTTGGAGGGCAAAACCTCAGCAAGCTGGGCTTGCAGCCTTTCTCTGGAAACATGTTTTGTGGAAAAAATTTTTGTTTATTCATCTTTCTGTCAGCAACAGGTTGGCCTGCCTCTGGTAAGATTGTCAATTATTTATGTGGTAAATAGCATTTTATTTTTCAAATATGTCTCTGGTCTCAAAGGAGTCTAGTTTGTGTCTTATTTTTTAAATTAACGTTAAAAGTTTCTCTTCCACAAAACTTCAAAGAACAGAAAGGATTTAAGCATACAGAAGTTTGTATGCATACTGTGTCTAGCTGACTGTATTATTCTGAAGCCATTCTATCTCTTGGAGTGTATCGATGACTGAAAGTTATCCATGGACTCCTTTACTGGGAGGCTGTGCCATGTGTTCTGTGCTTTGTCTCCCACCATGTGCAGGCAGAAAGTCTTACCTTGAAAGATAGGCTATAGGATCAATCAGGATATAGGCCAGTCCACTTATCCTTTCTGGATATGTGTAGAACAAAGCAGAAGGAAGAGAATTTATATGGATTTTCTGTAACTCCCTTTTGGATGTGGCTTTTATTGCCTTCTGAGTAAGTAGCTGCATAGAACACAATCCCACACCGCTAAATAGATGTAACAGATTGTGCCATGGCTTTTAGTATCTTACAGGCAGTGTTTGCAGGGATTTCTCTTTGCAGCAGACTCCATTACAAATAAAGGTTTCAGTTTGTACTGTGGTTGATCTTTACGTTGCTACCCTGCCCCTGTAAGTCCTAAAACTGAAGTAGTGGCAAGAGCTTCCTGATTGTGCACCATGATCTGCTCTAAAAGGGAGGTAAAATAAGAGAAGTGTGCAAATGGAGTAGGAAAATGCCTTTCCTGATGGAGGGATTCCTCTTGCAAGGCTGGGTCTCTCAATAAACTGCAGTCAGGTCTGCCCTGCAGAGTAGAGCCTGATACTAGGTTTGGAGTGGTGCAGGCTGGGTGAATTGGCTGGAAGGCAGCACAAGCTGGTGTCGCTGTATTGCTTTTGGGGACCAGTGTGCCCCTTGCTGGGCCGCATTGTGTGGATAGCACGCTTGGAGCTAGCTGTTGGGTTTCTGTGCCTTGCCTTATCGCTCTAAGGCAAAATGCCTATTTTGGAGATGATAAAGATGCTTCCAAAAATGTGCTAAGGGAAATATTAGAAGTCATTGCTTGCTTATTTTTTAGGGGACTCTCCTGTTATAATCAAGGAATGTTGTGAGTATGTGAGATTCCTTTCTTCTGTATGCAGAAATGGACATTTCCATGTGTTCCTGCAGAGCAGTAAATAGCACGCTCTCAGTAGTTCCTTTAGATGTGCAGCTATGCTTCACAATTGACAGGAGCTATTTTTACAGCTAAACTTGAGTCAGTGCAGATTCAGGTAGGTTAATATCTGACTCCTGGTTGATGAAATAGTATTTGTTTCTAACGTAGCCGTGCCTTGGTCCTGGTTTTAACTGTTGTGGGTGTACTGAAGTGTTGCTGTGCTGTAACTCTTTAACTCAAATTATGAATATTCTGTATTTTTAGTTTGTAGTGCTGGACATTGTGAAGTTGCCCAAAGGGAAGTTTCAGAGCTGTACAGCTCTGACACTTTGTACCAAGCATTCAGGCAGGAAGAGGGCTAGGTACTCCAGCAGTCATATGGCTGGAGACATATTCTGCAGGCAAAATGACTCCTCCTAAAACATGGCCCCAAAGGCGCATGATGTGTTAGCTCTGCTGCATCCCTTTTCAAGCGGCCGTTGACAAGGCACAGTCAGTGGTGGGCCAGTTCATCCCACCTCCATCTCCTTGCTTCCTACACAGCAGCTTTGACTCTTCTGCCCCGTGCCAGGAAAGATGACCCAGGGGATCTAAAACATGCCACAACCATTTCTTTTTCCCTACCCTGCATTGCACAGCTTGCTCCGTATGTTTATGTTGGATCATTAAGGACAGCTAAACCATGATTTACAGCCTTGTCTTGATGGTGAGTTAAGTATAATTATTATTATTTTTGAAAAATACAGATATTTTTATTTCTCCCTTTTTCAGTTTGGTGCAGCTGTGTTTCTAATCCCTATTTTATCTGCTACTGCTCCAAGAAAAACTTTTGTCTTTATTAAAAAAGCCATATTAAAGGGACTATAAACCCTGTGAATTTAGAGTATTTAATGAAAAAATCCCTAGTTTGTGTTGGAGAAGCAATACTCAGAATGACTTTAAGGGCAGGATTTGAGAGGAAGATTCAGTTGGGACACAGGGAAAGCGTCACAGTGAAATGATAATAAAGCCTGTAAAGAAGTTTAAATCCACAGAAGCAATACATGTTTGAATCGTTCTGATAATTGAACTCTTCAAATTTGAGCTCTTAATTTCAGTTAAGTTTTTTTAATTGTGGGGGAAAATTCTTAATCTAAAGAAAGTGTTAGATATTTTGATGGACATATTGAAGGAATATGTTTAAAGGAAAACACCCTATTAGTTCATTTAAACAGTGCAATTCTATGAAAATCTGATTACAGGGAGTCTCTGTTAGTGAAGAAAAACTGCATTTTTTGAGGGAAGAGGAACAGCTGAACATTTTTTGTCAGAAATCCTTTGTAAGCCTGAAAATGAAATAAAGTCCTTTCCAGGAAAATCTGTGTCTGATGCTTCATCTTTATAAGGACACCTGGATAACCTCCCACATCCAAAATACACTGTGAAATACAGTATTTTCAAATCAATGACCCCATCACATCCCAGCTGCAGGTTGGTCTTCTTGCTTTGAGATGCATTTCATAATGACAATCAGGCTTTTATAATATACAGTATTTGAATACTGAAATACTAACCATGGGTTTCTGTTACAGTACTGAGAATTAACCCCGTGCTAGCCAGGCGTGGGAGGCGCAGTGCCCATGCGGAGAGCACGCTGTGGCTCTGCGCCGCGCTCTTCGAAGAGGCTGAGCCTTACGGGGGCACGCTGCCTCCTGCACCCGCCTCGGTAAGCCAGCAAGGGGAGCAGGGACAGGGCTCCCTCTCCCTCCTGAGCAGACCTAGAAGGACTTCTAAGATCTGGGCGGAGGCGTAATTGAGTCTCTATTGTGCAAAACCTGAAATAAGTAAAAAAAGTGTTCTTTTGGGACTCCCTCCCCCTGCCCCCAAAGTAGCAATTTTCAAGCAGAAAAATAGTGCAAAGTCTGAGCAGCTTCTTCTCAGGGATAATTCCATTTTCTTTAAAACAAGGAAGAAAGAAAAAGAGAGACACACAAGAAAGAAAGGGAAGAAGAAAGGAAGAAAAAAGGAAAAGTAAGAGAAAGTAGCTAATTTTGCACATCAGAGCCTGAGAACTGGTCCACCGAAAATCAGACAGGATATGGTAAAAGAAATGTAAAAATTTCATGGAAATAATTGTTTTCTTTTTTTTTTTCATTTAGTTATGTTTGTTATTTTATAGACATTTTAATGTGAATTTTCCTGAAACTCAGACTTGACTGAAAATTTCCTCCAAATGTCTACAACCAGCTCTTTTCTTTTCAGGTGACTGCACTTGTTTGCAGTGCAGTACGACACTTATTTGGCTGCGTCGCAGTGAGAGCTGGAAGTCTTGCTGTTTTAAATGTATGTGTTATTTTACATATGCAGCTGTAACTTGTGTTAGAGCTTGCTGAACTCTAGCTAACAAAGGTAATAGGAGTGAAGACGTGGCTAAAGGATCATCACAGAGCGGTGGCTGTACAGATGATTTAGTTCCACTTGGTAGAGTCAAGATTTCTTTGGCTTAAAACACTGTATCAGGCCAGACAAGCTGCTAGGAACAGAGCCATGCTCAGATCTCAAGAGCTGTTTGAACAGTTTGTTGCTGGCAGCTGGCTGTTGGACCGGCAGCCTGCACATGGCGTAGGGAGCGGCTGCGCTCCCGCCTGCTAGCAGACACCCTGGCCTCGGAGTCGGGGAGTTTCACCTCTGTGGGATCTGCGAGGCAGCCAGCGTAGGTGAACCTTGGCACGCACGGGGTCTCTGGAAGGCCTGGCAGAGTTTGTTCAGTTCTCTGCCGTTGCCAGGTTTGGCTTCCTCTTACGACTTTATTTTTCTATTTGATTGCTGAGAAAGAAAAAAGTAGTTCAGAGCCAATACACCGCATTGCTCTTCAGAGGAGGCTTTGAGTGTGGTTGGGTTTCAGCTGCAATGAAAATTCCTGCTGCTGACAGCTGCAGTGGTGTATCTGAAACAGTGCTGATGAAACTGCTGCAGTTTCAGTGGAAAAAAATGTCTCCAGTCTCCCCCAGTATCGCTGTTGCCAAACTTAACTGCTGGAGGGTGCTGTGATGAGTGGTCCAGCATCAACTGGATCTGGGGCGGCTGCAGAATCCGGCTGGCTGCACTGCAGCCGATGGGCCCTGTGCTGGTGGTGCCCTGCAGGCCGTTCAGGCCCTTCCCACTGCTTTCTTGAGCGCTCCTCAAAGCTGTGCATCCCTTCGTATTGAGGGCAAGATTTACTGCATCTGCTTGAACTGGATCAGAATCCAGACTTCTCCAGTTTCAACATTTGTATCCCTGGAAGGATATTTAATCTGTGCATTTTTCACATTGGACTTCGTGGTACTCTTTCTCTGAAATAACTTTCATGTCAGCACTCCATCCTGAAGTCTGCCCTGCATTCAAAGGAGAACTCACTGTGTAGGCAGTAAAAGTCCTGTCTGAGCTTACTGTTTTAAAATACCATCTAGTAACCTGACTTCTAGCTATAGAGGTTTCCCAGCTATTGTTGTGAAATACATAAACTCTAAAGAAAATTAAAGATACAGCTCCCACAGGTGTGTAGCAAGTATTGCAACTTTGGGCTGTCACGTCAGATAAGAGGCATTTATGATTTAGACTGGGTTCATTTTTGGTATTAGTACGGGGACTAAAGACTGATGCAAAGCTGCTATGTTTATTTATTTGCATTTGTATTGCTTGATTTGTGACAACAGATTTCATTGTTTTTGAATGACACAAAGAGCTTCTCTAGTAGATTGTTAGCTAGTGAACCAATTTAAGAAGTTAAGCTGCTAGGGAAATTCTACAGTCTGCTGGTAAGTGATGACGCCGAATGAACTCTGTTTTAATATGATTAATTATAAAATAGAAGAAAAGCCTAACTGATGTTTTAAAAATCTGTCAGTTACTTAAAGGTGCAAAGAGTGTTAAGTGCTTTTGGACACACTGGTCGGAGTGGTGCTGTCGGAGAATTGTTATAGAAGTTTAGTTAGAAGGACCATGTGGACATGACCTACAGATCCTCGGCAGCAAGCTGGAGCCACGGCATAGTTTTGCTGATGCTTTAGGATTTGGAAGGTGCTGGGAGTGTATGCAAGTCTGCTAAGTGAGTCCAATGTTTAACCTGTTACCAGTCTGTCTTCAGGTGCAATAGTTCTGTGATACAACCTCCATCTACCTTTTCTGCCACAGCAACTAATTAACAGAGCATCTATCATTTATTAACTTTGATACAGGTAGAGCTTTAGTTTATTGCCTCTGTACAGGAAAAAGCATGGGGTATTGTGCCTGGAAGCTGTATAACTGAGCAGCATGGTATTTTTTTTTAAAGTTGTACACTGTGCTTCTAACAGAGCAGAGATTACACTGTACTTGCAGATTTTTCCATAGCTTCCTCCTGATTCTTTATTTCAGAGAGTGTAATACTTCCTTTGAGTTTTAAAAATTGAATTTTTAATTTGATTTGCCTTGAAAGTAATGCCTTTCAAGAGACTAGATCTGCATCAAAGCTTAGCGTTTTCTTCTGTAGCTTCATGAAATGAGTTATGTGAAGTAAACCCGTCTTCCTCACCACATTGTATCTAGCAAAGTTGATAGAAAAGTAGATGTGGCAGTTTATATAAAGCTGTTTACAAAGGTCTTTGACAGTCTAGTGTGGCATGGTCACTGTGTTAATTCTCGCATGGTTTTTTATGAGAGCTTTAATAATCAAGTCTTAAAAGAAAAAGGAGAATGTTACGTTTAATCGCTTCCTCATATTCCTGGAATAGGAAGCAAGATGTCCTTGCAGTGCTTCCACATATGCTGGGATGTTTCTCTTGAAATGCCAATGTGCATTCAGGCAGTTCAAAGTATATCCTAGTTGTCTCTTGAACTACAAAGAAATGGCAAAGGAAATCACACTTGAACAGCTTTGTGTTCAGATAGGTCCAAAGTTGAATAACAAATCGAATGCAGAAATTTGCATATCTGAAGGAAAACTTTTGTTTTATCCTAATGTGAGGTGTCACCACCAGGATTTAATAGACACTGGAGCTATGCATCTATTTTCACAGAACACTGCTTTACTGAAGGTATGATTGTAGTCAATAGGAAGTAGTTTTAGACTCATCACAAATATTTTGTAGATTGTTTCTTTGTTTTTCAAAAACTCGTGTATATAAACAAGTTATTTTAAATACAATTGTTTATATGCACATTATTAGTGTGTTATTCAGTGTCCTTTGTCAGCTCTCCTTATGCCTGTATACAAAACCTTTCTAGAAACACTGTGAACTAAACACTTCCGAAGTTTTGTATACTCAGAGGAGCAGTGTTAGTGTTGTCTTTTGAGGTTAAATGGAAGTAGAACTTCAGCTTGGAGGAGTTAGAGACTTGGTCCTTTAGCGAGGTCAGTCAGGTAGGCGCTGATGTGTTTCCCGAATGCCTGCGACTTCTCAACTAGGAGAGTGCAATCCTGCTGAAGCAAAGGTGGCTTAGTCCCAGTGGATGAATTCTTGGCCTTCCCTGGTTTGTAGCTGCTGGTTGTGCTTGTGATGCAGGATTTGCTATGTTGAGTTAGTGTTCTAGTTTTTGGTGCAAAACTTTAATAACTTGATTTTTTCCTCCAAAAACATGAGCAGAAGCTTTATGGTTTTATTTATACTTTCTTTGGTAAATTACTTTTAGTTAGTGAGCATGCAGATGTTTGAGTATATACACCATATCTCAAGGAGTAATCCAGCTGTGCTGCAATTCATCCAGCTGCAAGATATTATATTCAATGAGGCAGCTGCCTGAAGTCTTCATTTCTTGTGACGATAGACCATACCTTTTTCTATGCTTTTTGCCTCCACCTGTTAGAAGTCTTTTTGATTGCTTTCATTTCATTTCAGAGTTAGTTGTCCTTGAAGCTTGTACTTTAATTGCATGCACTGTATTTTAGATGATAATTTTTTTGTTATTCTTATCTTACGTAAACTACTGTAGCCCGCCAGACTCATCGAAGAGGCAACAAACAGAGTTTTGAGAGGCTTGAAAAGTAATGAACAGATGGTGTTTATATTCTTTGATTAGCTACAGCTCAAATAGTGCATACTTCTCCAATGACCGTAAATCAACATATAAGTAGTAACACAATTTGCATTCCTACCTTTCATCACAAAAAATCCAAATGGATTATTATCACCTTTTTACCCTTGTTTGTAGTATGTGTATAGAAAGAAACTGTCTAGGAGTTTGTCTTATACTTTCTCCTTGCAAATCGAAAGTCTAAGTCTATGCTATCAATTAAAATAAACATTCAATAACTCTGTTGATGTAGTGTCTTTCTACATGGTCTGTCATCACTTCACGTGTACTTTGCTTCAGGGTTATAATCAAGCATAATATTTTGAGATTTAGAAAATAAATTTGGAAAAAAATAGTAAAAACTTTATCCTGTTTGTATATTACAAGAATTCATGGCTTAATTTCTTCAACTATTCTGTAAGTTGATGTATGAAACATACTGCAATTTGCTTTGCTTGGCTTTTTCTATTATCTTTTGGGCTGTTTTAAGTTGGATCAGTCTCAATCTGTAGCTGTTTCATGAACAGTTGCTCAAAAAATGAGTAAATTCAAACTGTGAACAGTAAGCAAGTAGCAGATTGGTACAAGGTCAGAAAGCCTGAAGCACACATCTGAAATTATTGACAGGAGCTTAAGTGCTCTAGGCCTACAATTCCTCTTGAATTTCAATGATCCATGAGCTCTGATTTCCTTTAGATTAATTGAAAATCCCATCCAAGGCAATGAAATATCCATTTTTCAGACATTACTGAAAATTGTAATTATTTCATTTTTTAACTGAAATCTCTTTGAAATGTTGCTCACTTATGAGACTACAATTTATTCAAATATAATTGAATGTGAAGTCCATTTATATTATGTCCCCTTTTTTCCCCTTGTGTTTAATTCTGGCCTGTGATTCGATCAGAAGAGAGAGCAGATGGGAATTTGCAGAGCTTTAAAACTATGTGCTGGAGTATCTGAGGCATTTCTTTAACTTCATCAATAAGTCTGCTTCCTGAACATCTGTTGTGTTGAGCTTGATCTGGAAATTGTAAATATCCTGTGTATTACTGAAATATGTATCTATAATCACGTCTGTAGGAAGCCCTAATAAAAACTATACTTAGACACTTACATATATGAAAACTTAATGCTTCAATGTGGCAATTTACTTTCTATAGTTATTTTTCCTATATCATTTTATTAATATATATGTTTTGATTTGCATTTTTAGGAAGCTTAGCAATATCAGAGCTTGGCTTTTCTCTAGGGTTCTGGGGTCTGTTACAATTAAAATAATAATGTATATGCATTTTTAATTGTCTTAAATCAGGCAGACATCATAATCTACTCTATGAAGTCAGCCCTCCTTCCTGTAATAGGTCTCTCACACATGCGCAAATATATATCTAGCTGAATGTGTAGTAGATGTAATGTATGTGTAATATGTGTAATGTGTCTAGTTAACTATGTATCTCAGTTTCTCCACTTTTCTACTTGTTCTTTTGAGGGAAAAATGGATTTAGAGGGATGAGAGCAAAGAAAATATGGGTGTTTATATACAGACAACTGAGGAATTGGAAAGGGTTGGTACTGTATTTGGGAAATGGGAAACAACATCCATTCGGTGTTATCATTCGGCAGTAAACTCAGTACACCCCAGATTGGGCTTGATAGTAAACCATGTAAACAGAATGTATTTTTAAAATGACAGGAAAAGGAGAAAAAGAAGACAAGCTGACAAGCCATATCTGTCTTACCCTTACGGTGTTTGAATAAATTTAGCCTAGCTTTGCTGTATGAGAGAGATTGCCTTCTGTATCCAGGTGACCAAGGTTTATTTTAGAGCATCTGTCTTGCCTAGTTGGATTAACTGCAAGTTGTGTAAACGTCTCGTGAAGAATTATGCCCTCATTTCAAAGCACAGTTAAGTTCCTCTGGTGGGACCAGAAAGTTGAGGAAGATTGCAGTGGCTTTTAGGCTCAGTTTTAGAAACAAAATTATGTCTGGATTGTGTGGTAACAAAGACTGTTAGACTAGACTAGAATTTGGAAATAGGTTATGACTTTGGAAAGCACCTGATCCCGTTAAACAAGCATGGCTGGGCCAGACTAGGTTATCCCTTGCTAGGTGATGATCGCTGACAGGAGCTTAGAAACCTTTCCTTGAAGTGTAGAGGCTGTGAATTAGTTCTGGTGTTAAACTCTTTCTACTAGTTTATTTTCAGATAGGAGATGCACATTGTAGCAATTCTGAAGTGAAGAGGGCTAGGATGGCACTATCCAATCAAGATGTATTGCCAAATATGAGTATATGTCATCTAGAGCACATTAAATCTGGCACAAAGTGATACTAGCAGTCTCATTCCTGCCTATGTACAGAATGTCTTCTGTTGTTGTTAATTAAGAAAACAAAACATAAAAAACTTCCTTCAGACAGTTTGAGATACTGATAGCTCAGTGAAGAATTTTCTCCTTAATCAGTGGCAGATTTATACATCAGAATGCAAAGCCAAAGTGCGTTCCTCCTGAAGAGCAAACAAAGAAATAAAAACCAAATTATTTCAGTCATTTCTGTTAAGTGCTGTACTTCCAGTGACTCCCCCCCCCCCAAAAAAAAACAAAAAACAAAAAACCCAAACCCCCAGAACCTTCTTGTGATAAAATTCTGTTGTTTGGTAGTGGATTTTCATGCTGTGAAATATCTTCTGGACCTTTACTGCTGATGGAACAGTTGGATTCACTGATAGCACTCAAAAGCATTTCTTTAAGTGGAGCTAACAGGGGAACCGCACTATATTTTGCTAGGCATAGTTAGGTAGACACAGAGTTGTTATTGCCATGCAGATGAAGAATTGAGGCACAAAATTTAACAGTTTAATCCTGTAATCCCTTAAAGTCAATAGCAAAAATTCCTTTTGAAACTTGCAGGGTCAGAGGTGGGAATTTAACCTGTTTTCTGAGTCTCAGTCCAATACCTTCATCGTAAGTCTTCCTGGCTTCTGCTCTGTTTTAAAACCAATCCCTGATTACATTAGCACGTGTATGAATAAAGTCACCAAAAATAAGGCTGATAGGAAAAAGCAGCACTGCATCTGCTGCTGCAAGTGATAGCTCTTGATGATTAAGTCCTTGCTCATGGCTTTCTTACATCTTCAGCCATGTTCAGCGTAAAGACAGGAGCAGCTCGGGCTGGTCCTGGGATGTTCAGTAGTGCTGCTGTCAGCAGTGCTTACGGAGAAGAGATAAGAGAGAAGTTGGAGGAGGGAATCTGGACTTTCAAGTTTCTGAGAAGTGAATATGTATTCGTTTACGTCCCGGCATTCCTGCTTTTAATATTAAATTCAAGTAAATAATAGGACCAGTATGATGTTCTGGGAAGCAATGAAAAGGTAATTTTGTAGCCTACCTTGTTAACGTTTGTCTCCACTTTTCTTTGCTGCTACCAAGAGCCATGGTTTCGGATCAGTATTCTTGACTGCAGTATTAACAAATAACCAGATAGCGGTTATTTGTGATAATATGTTTGTGAAAGCGTCTCTGAGACATACCATGCAAATGTGTATACTTACGATTTGAACTGATGAAAAAAAAAACCCTGCAATTCTTTTTTCCAGGGAAATCATCTCCAGTTTTATTTGTTCTTTTGAAACTGAGCAAACAAAACACTGGCTGAATTTGTATAGCAGATTTTTACCTGTTAGTGACCCTTGAAACAAACAAGATAAGGACACCCAATGCTGAGAAATCAGTTAGGAAAAAGACATCAGATTTACATTAAAAAAAATAATAATCTAAAGGTTGTTGGTCCTTGACAATATTGATGATATAACTAGATTTGGAAATATTTCAAATAACGTTTTATTACATATGTTATTTTTCCTTTTCCGCTTGATTGATGAAGAACAAAACCAAGAGTCTCAGTTCTGCTTAGAGTCCATTACTGTTGGTTTTCTCTGTCAGTATGTAGCTTAGTGCTGGCAAGCTTAGATTTCAAGCTACCAGAGATATGCTGGTGGTAGGGTTGTTTTTTCTTTTTTTCAGTACTACTTCTATTGAAATTTAATAAAATTAACATTACTCGAGCTAGCCTTAGATTTGATAGAAACTTTTTAAAGCAAAATCTAATCTCTGACTTTATTTCTTTAAAAAAGTGAATGAAATTCAATTTGAATCCTAGCATTAGGCAATCTCTTGACAAAGACTGGTGTTGGGAACCAAACATGCTGCCCATCTTGCATCATAAGAAATGCAAAGTAGTGACAATTTATGCTCAGAGTAACTCTGAGCTAGGCTGATACTTTGCTGTGGCTGCATGCTTCACCTGCATACTCATGTCATAGGAAGCAGTGATAACTCACTTCAGTGTTAACACATTAAAATGTAAAATCTTAAGGGATGTTTTAGTAATAAATAAGGATATTGTGCTGCATCTGGATTTTTCATCTCAGCAGAAACCTCATATAATAGTATTCCAATAATACAGAATCTTGTATTCTGCAGAACATTCTTTATTCTACAATAAATTACCAAATTTACGCCTATGGTTTTATTAGGTATATCTATTTTATTATATAAAAAAAATATTTATTATAGAATGTGAAGTCCTAAAAAGGTATTGGTGTGACTCTTTTTGCATGTACGTTGTGTTTTTCTTTGTCTTGTCTTCAGTAAAGTAAGGTACATTGATTTCAGTGTTTAACAGGTATAATGGTAAAAAATGGCTACCAGTTTTTCCTGGAAAGAGGGGGAAAAACATTGGAAATAACCAAAGTATAAAGCAATTTCGACTGAAGTTTTAATTTTTAAATTGCAACTTTAAAAGATTTAGTTGCAGTGTTGGGATCAATATAAAATTAAACCATAGTGTTCTTTTGAAATGCCTTTGTTTTGAGCAAAGTCATGTTTATGAAGTCCTATGTGAGGATGTGTCATGGCAAAGAAGGGCAAGGGAAGGAAACAAACGGTACATTTTTCTCAAGGTAATGTGATTCTTTCTCTCTAATAATTTGCCAAGTCATTCAAGAAAAATACTTCTTTTACATTAATCTAACACTCTTACAAAAACAGAGTCAATGGAATACTTTGATCCACGAAAACACCATGCTGGAGGGGAGCGGGAGTACTCACCACCTTTATCACAGCCTTCTCGGGGGCTGACTTAGCCATCGGGCCGAATGTTTACCAAGCAGGACTGCGTGAGCCCACAGGCTGTGACCCAGCCTAATCCGTAAAGGCCTTCGGACTAGATCTTTATTCTTTGTATAGTTTCCTTGTGTGCAGTGGCCGTACAGAGCAGTCTGAACCTTGCTGCAAGCAGACAGCTGAGGAGTTGCTCCCTTTGGTTTGGGGAGCAGTCTGGCTAGTATAAAGGTGAGTGGGGGAATACCCCAGAAGTGTGGGTTGTACTAGGAGTCAGTGTGTTGTTATCGAGGTTGTTATCCAGGAGTAAAAATTAGCATTAGAGCAAGGTTGCTTTAAATTAACATATGCTAGGAATTTAACCAGCCCAAGGCAGTTTCAGGGATTGGTCTACACCTTCTCTGTATCCTCTCCTTTGGATCTTGTGCCAAGTAAAACCTTCTCAGAGCCAAGGACTCTGCCATTTAGGAATTATTCAATAAAAATAATCCCGATTACTTTGAGTCTTTCATCAGTTCTAGTAAAGGTTGTCAGGAACCTTCTACAGGGGTAGAATTACAACCTTTTTGAATCTGTAGTTCATTTTATAGCATCAGATCTGTTTCTATGTTGGGTTCCTCAAGATAAGGGAGAGAACAGAGGGGCAAATTAATTACCTTGACTGTCTTACCAAAGAGAGCTTTCCTCACACTTTTTAGTGCTGTTTGCATTGCAATGGTTACTGTATATAAGTATATATGTAGAATAAGTGCTTTAGTCCAGCTGAGGACTGTTTGAGTTGATTATCTCCTATTTTAGGTGATGCTGTATTAATTTTTACTCCTGTTGTCTCTGGGAAAAGTCCTCAGTTGAGGTTTAGAGCTGAAACATCACTCCAAAAGTTTACCTTTGCCTTTGGATCCAGATTTTGCACTTTGGCTTCCTTATGGCAAAACTCCAGTGTAAACATGACATCCTATCCCTATTCAAAGGCCTCTTTTCAGACAAGAAAAATGAAGGTTGTTCTTAATTCTCCTACATCTGTTCTTTTTGCTGGTAGATTCTTGTTGTAGAAGACTGAGACAAGCAGGCTCAGATGCTCTGAACGGGTTTATTGTACAGCTTCACAAGGAAACTTTGTTATTTTTATGTTGTAGTCCTAGGAGTGCTTGTCATGCAAATCTGTGCAACCATTTTTTTTTTTACAGTATTAACACACTGGAATGGGGGAAAGCTTAGGGCTTATGGTATTTTGCAGGTGTACAGTTTTTAAAAAAGGACCACTGATCCTGTCATGTCTTCTAGATCCTTGAAATAGTCCAGAGGATTAAATAGAGCTGCAAGGTTCAAACAGTGTAGTAATTTTAACGTATGTTTTAGGTTAACTTTGGGGATATTGAATAAACAGGGCAACAACTAGGCAAAAGATTATCAACATGTGTTCTGTCTTTGTTGTTAAACGTATGAAATACCTATTCAACATGTTTCTTGTATCATTTTCAATCTTTGGCAGTATATTCTTGATTTTAAACGCTTTCTTTTGTGCAGTGTGGGCTGATCAGCTTAGAATGCAAAATTGAAAAATGCCTGGTGAATATTTTTTCATGTTTAAAAAGAAATGAACAGCTGAGAAATGGGGAAGAGAAAAAAAGGTGAGTTTGCAAAATAGAATAGAGAAGAGGGTTCCCTACATAAAATGCATATAAAACTTTGTTAGATTTTTAAATTACTATCTTTGCCTCCGTTTGTGTGGAAGTAGTTTTTGTTGACTAAATTATACATTTCAAAAGGTTTTAAATAGTATTTTAATATTTTCCATATGTTTGATTTCATAAGAAATGTCATTTATCTATTCTAGTCAGCAGTGATTGTCCTAATCTAGTGCAGTGTGTGTAGCAGGCTGTGGAGTTCCCAGTTTCTGCTGAAGTTAAAGGAACACAATATAAATATGACTTTTTATAGGTCCTAATGGTCCAAGAACTTCTGAGGTTAGTAGGAGTTTTTTCCATTTACTTTGGTGGTTTTTGGATGAGGTCAAAGTTGCAGAGTCATTTAGATGAAATTTCACCATCTAGCTGAAAAAATGAACAAAACTGATGTCTGATCCTGCAAAGGTTTGTTACAGGTAGATAATATCCAGATTTCTGAGTATTTGTAGGATTAGGCATGTACCTAATTCCTTGTAGGATCAGGAACTCAATAGAAATTTTGAGTTTCTTTGGAAAATGATAAGTTCATATTCATATTTCATATTTCATATTCATATAAGTTCAGATTCATATTTTATTCAAAAGTTCTGAAGTTCTCATTGAGTCCAGGCACAGTTCTGTTGGGCTAGTGTACAAACGAGCTCTGAAAGCAGCAATAAATAAACATGGCATTCAAAGAGAGTTTTTTTCCCATTCTATGAGGATTTTTTTTTTTTTTGAATCACCTCATGGACTATATTACTATATTACTCCCTTCTTCACTGCTCTCAAAGATTTTCTTTCTTTTTGCTTTGGTGTATGTGTTCCTGAGCAGTTAAAATTGACTACTGAATAAAACATTTGATCTACTGTTGATCCTTGTAAGTTTTACAAATGTCCTAGAAAAATGAAATAGAAAATACGTTAGTAGGTCATAAATCCTCCAAACACTGAAGTAACAGACAAACAAACCACACAAGGAGTCCTATTAAATACCGACCATTTCCTACCTACTTTGGGAGGCAGATTTCTTCAGAATAGTTTTCATTATGTTGAAAGAATTACTATGAAGATGCTTTTCATTTATGATTCTTTTCACTTTGAGTCTGTTCCAATATCAACTAATATAAAAGGAAAGATGCTGTTAACTTGAGAGGGAGTCAGATGAGAATCTAAAACATTTACGTTCTTAACTTCCACTTGTGTACTCAAAATATCGCGTATGTGCGCTGTCAGCAATAGACCTGCGCTTTCACTGTCTGGAATATTTAGGTGCAAAATTCTGTTTTCCTAATTTACTTCCTATGGCATTGTGCAGGTATTAGAAGTTAACACCTAAATACTGATAAGGTTAATAGGCAAGTTCTGGTTCCAGTAAAAATTAATGGATTTTATCTGATCAGCTTTATAAATGTTTTAGCTCTAACTCCTTAATTTCCAAACTGTGGTTTGGGTCAGCTTACAAGTGGGGCCAGGAGCTGCAGGCATAGTTGCTGATACTGGGGTGATGTGAGCTCAGAAGTTCAGAAGTCGTGGCTAGCTGAAAAGCTGAGGAAGCCTAGTCTAGGATGTGTGCTTAAATACAGAAGATCTTAATTTGCAGATCTAGTAGTTTATCTGTTGCTGTGTTTTAATAGTAGGTAGTTTATTGGTGATAGAAATTTAACCACAGGTCTCAGGCACTTAAAGCATGAGCAGTTTTTGCCTGGACTAGAAAATCCAGCTTCCTTAGGTAAGGCCTTAATTGCAGGCTTATCAGTTTACCTGCATGCCCCAGTCAGTGCTGGAGGGGAGGTCCTCATGTGTGTCCCTGAGCCCCAGTCCTGCTGACGCTGACGTCGTGAGTTACTGCTCCCTAACACAAGCGCATCCATAGAAATGTGGTAACTGGTAATTTCCATACTTTTGGCCTGTGGCAAACACAAGGCAAAGGGCATTTGCTTAAGCCTCTTTTGTTCTGATGAATCCTCTTTCTGTGGGATTTAAGTGCAAACACTTTATCTTGAGCTTTGTTGTATGAGATGAAAGTCTGCCAGGTGGGTCCCTGTGGCTGGAGCTGAGATGCTGCGACTCAGGGAGCTGTGCCTTAGTCCCTAGTCACTGTGTGGGTTTTACAGGTGGGGGAGGTATGAGAGATTGAAAGGCTAAACTATTACAGAGGATTCATGAGGATCAAGTATTTTAGCCTATTTTTTCAGATGCCACCCCTCTAAAAACCTCAGTTTGACAATTTCCAGCTTCACCCCCCAGTATTTCAAAGATTGCAACTCTCATTGAGGCAACTTTGCTGGAAAAATGAGGCTACCGTTCTTATTAATAAGAACTCAGGTGCCCCTGGGTTGCACGTTATTATTTAAATGTAAGCATTTCTCTGTTTCTGGAGTATTATGTTAGAGTTTTGAATGGAAGCTTGTGGTAGTGCTGAGTGTCATGAAGAGAGTTAAAAAGATTATGCCAATTTAACCAGCGTAAATAGTTGGACCGGCATTTATATATGCTTGATATTCCCGTTTGTTATAATGAATTACTGTTTTCAAAGCAAGGAAAATCTTACCACTGTGAAAGAAAAGCTTATAATATGGATGAACATCAGAAGAAAGAGATTCCCAGTGGTAGTATATAAAATGAAAAGCAGAACCGGCTTCTATTGTGCTCTGTTTCCATTAGACATCTTGGAAGTTTTATAAGCATGGCGCATAATAAATATCTAAGCCATGGTTTGAGGCCATTTACAAAAGAGAGAGAATTCCTGCTAGTGTTTTTCTGGATCAGTCCTCCCGCTTACACCCAGATAGATACAAATCTCTGGCATTTGCCCACAGAGTCGACTTGTGAATTTGTTAATTTGCTTTCCATATTGTGCTGTATAACTGAATTTAAATCCAAGCACCACAAGTTTAAAATTAAGTTTGAAAGGGTCAAAGAAACTGTGGATTAAATTTGCTCCTATATCTGAAAAGAGGCGATCTGCTTCTGAATAATTTTGGTCAAAGGCCTAAAAAATATTGAGGTGCAACTTGCTATGATTTGTTATGCTGAAACAGTACTGTGATACCTCTGGAGAGTGATCACAAAGAGCTAACTGTTTGGATCCATTACACCATTGAGGTAAATATCAAGTATAAAACCAGACCTCAAAAAGTCGAGCCTGATTCCCCCCTTTCCCCACTTCCCCAAATATAATAATATGAGTCTGGTGACATCATCAGATCTGAAAAGTAATATGGACTTTTACTGTTTTTTTTCATTGCTCCAATATAAATGTAGCCCACTGTATGTAAAATGCATTACAGCAAATCCGCAAGCAATTTCCTTCATTGTAACAAATACTGTATCTCATTAGAGCAAAACAAGCCCCCAGTTATGTTGCAGAACATCTGCTTAATAATTTCAAGTTTCTCCAACCATGCTGCCAAAACAGCTAAAAAGTCAACATCTAGTCCATTACTTTGATCAACTGAAGTAATAAAATTATAAACAATGAGCCAAGTGCAGATCTGGTGAAAGGCAGAGTAATGCTGTTGGATCTAAGCTGAGATAGAGCTGTTATTAATGGTGGTGTGGCTTAAGGCACTGGAACTGGTATTCGGAGGGAAAGGTGGGAGTGGGTTTGAAAACCAGATTTCTGTTTTGCTTCGATTTCCTATCTAACAAGGAGAAAGTTAATCTTTCTGTGTCCAGATCCTGACTCTAAAACTCAATTAAAAAATGTTTTGTTCTGTTTTTTCCTCTCATGGGCTTTGGTATTCTGTAATGCATATGAGGTGTTTTAACACTAATGATAAGAGCTGAAGCATCTATAAACAAACAGTAGATCAATGTTTAGGTCAAAATTTGGCATGGTTTGTAATGATGCTTGTTATTTGTCTGCTTTGTGACTGTATCAGTGTCTGCTCTGCATGTCTTACAAAAAGGGTCACCTAAACTTGTTGCAGTGTTAACATTTTGACTATTTCTTTTCTTTCTAAATGTGAGCAAAAACTGAAAATGGAAAAAAATTTCCAGAAATATATATGCCAAAACTTTCTTTTAAGCATCAGGATATTTGGGATCAGTAATGCTGAGACCTCAAAATATGTGTATGATTGTAATTTTACAATTAACATTTCAAAAATTTTTTTTACTTCAGTAAAATGAAATGTTTCAGCATTGAAACAAAAACAAGGGAGTGGAAATGCTCTTGACTTTTCTCTGTCCATTTGCAGCAAAAAGAATGTTTTCCTAGGGAAGATTTCAGTTTTCACAAAACTGAGTTTTCAGATACAATGTGACAAAATGTCAATTGAATGAGCCCACTCTATTTGTAACCAGAGTTCAGAAATACACACACACCCCTATGTTTTTAAGTGCAGGTACTAAAATGATCATTTCCATATGAAATTCTTGTTATGCAAGAGCTTTGTCACTTCTGTTAACAGCGATGTATCATATCATTAGGCAACAGTGACTAATGTGTTCTCTTTTGTAAGGTTTTTTTTTTAATTTGTGAAACCACTTTGATCCTGCACTTTTCAAGGTCAGGTCAGTTAATTGCCCTTTGAACTTGCTCTCAAAACAATGCAGAATTTAACCTTCAAAAATTTTAACCATCATCAAAAAGCCTTTAAAAGTAAGTGAGCTTTTACAGTTCAGATATGCGGGCAGAAAGGTTTGATTGATCCGGTAAGGAGGGACCAGTGCAGCCGGTCTGTGAGAGCTCCCAGCGCGGATACTGGAGGGTCTCCCAGAGCGGCTCTGTCCGACCGAGCAGCGTGAGGGTCGTGCGTGGCTGCCCTGGCTGCCGGCCCAGCGCTCGGCTGCCGGCACTGCCCAGAGACAGGGCAGCCGAAGTTCGCGCGTGTGCTGCTGGCCCCTGCAGTCCTCGCTAAGGCAGCCAGGGAAGCTTGCAGCTCTGGTTTTGCCCCTGAAAAGGTAGTCTGAACCTGTCCCGTGCAGTGGCAGCCGAGGGGTCCGGTCCGGTTCAGCTGCAGGAGCAGCGTCCTTGAGCAGAGGGCAGAGCAGTGCCGGCGCTGGGGCCTCGTCCCGCCCGCGGCCGCTGCAGGGTCACCCTGGCAGAGCCCTTGTGCAAGAGGGCCTTTAAAGCCAGTCAGCTCTTGGGGCTTGTCACCGTTGCTGTTACTTTCAGGGCTAAATATTTTCATGTTTATCATCTGTGCCATTTGCGCTCTAGACAAGTTTCATGTGTATTCAGTTTCTTCTACTGCCAAGTATATTGACGATGTGCTACTGCTTTGGCCAGTGGGAAATAATCAAAAGTAGCTTCCAATGAAATGTTAAAGAAAAACCTTGAAAGGAAATGTTGTAATTTTCTGAACTGTAATCCTCCCTCTTGCCTCTCGATAGCCATTACCATGCTGGAAGAAAGCTGTACTCTGAAGTGAGTCCAGTGCACAGTGATATTGCTTGAGGATGGACTTTTACACAACTCTGAGGCAATTTAAAGTAATAAAAAGGCTTTTACTTCTGTAACTTGGGCTAGGGAATTCTGCATAACTCAGCACAAGCTTCCCTGGAAGACATCTACATTGTTAGCACTGTGAGACTGGAAAATACTGAAATACTTCATTTTAAAATGGTGATTTTTCCTTTTAATTTTAATTGCGCCAGTAAGTCTGAAAAATGTCAGGTCTTTGTTATGAAGTGTTGTCATGGAAACATTAAACTACTTCTGGGCATGATACTTTGAGTTAATATATAAAAGTCAAATTTAGATAAAAATCTGCATGAAGACACAAGAATGCCAAACTTTCCAGAGGACGCAGTGAGCATCTACGCATGTTACTTGCAAAGCGTCATTTTACTAGCTCCTTGAAATCCAAAAAACCAGAAACAAAGCCCCACCACATACCACAGTTTCATATCACAGTAACCGTTATTACATAGAGTAATCTGTAACAATACCAAGATACCAGAAATACTTTCCTCTTGGGAAGCCTGAGTGCACCGATAGACTTGTTTGGTAAAACTCGGTGACATGATGCTATGCAAGTGTGACCAGGCGGGGCGGGAGGGATGTGGTTCAGGGTAGATCGTGGAGCTGGCCCTGCTGGTTTGGTCTAGTTAAAACCAGCTCTCAGGACTGTAATGTTTCTTCGCTTTCTCTGTGCTCGGGGCATATGGAAAAAAGCTTTTTGTTTCTTATTGTTCTTTCTTTTCTCTTTCGGTGACACAGCTGAAGTTACAAATCAGTGGTTACAATGGTAATCTGTCAAATATCAATTCTTAATTCAGGATTTTTTCTTAGCCTCAGATGCAAAGATTTATGGCTATCATGTCCCTCAAAGGTCCAATGTGAGCACGTAATCCTGCCATCTGCATAGCATAAGTTGTACAGTTAAAACCCTTAGGGTATGAATTTTGCTGTATGAGCCATAATGTATCTTTCAGAATGAAAGTAATTTTGACTTTTGATACTTGAATTAATGTCACAAGTTAAATTCTTCCAGTGGTTAATTACTCAATTATTCTTTCCAAAACTAATTCCAAAAATGGTCCCCAGCTCTCCCAGAAATCCATTACTTGACTATAAATTCTAGTAAATTTTTTTTCCCTCTTTTTTTCTTCCCTTCCTGTGTGGTCATCTTTGAAAAGTGATTTTTGAAGGATTTAGTGTCGTGCTCAGTGTGATTCTGCAAGAAGCAGTAGGTGCAGCACAAGGCATTCGTTGAAGTTCTTATCTCTAGGGCTTAAAGAGAGGCTTGTAACTCCAGAAATATCCACAAACAACATTAGCAAGGCAAAGTCCATGGTTTGTCAGTGTGTAGGTGGTCCAAGATGGTCCAAAAGTCCCAAGTTAAGTAGGAAGGCTGTGAGCAGTGAATCTGGATGGCATGGTTTGGTGGCTGGGTAGAGGGATTTTTGTGTTTTGAGGAGATTTTTTCATGTGTGTGCGCTCGCGCGTGTGTGTGTGTCGTCTTTTTGGCAGAAGCAGCTCAGACCAAGATTAAAAGATGCCAGAGTGAAGTGACAGATAATATATAAACACTACTTATTAGATTCCTGGACTTGAGTCATTTCCAAGAGATTCGTGCGCTGTGCCAAGTCATTTGAAAAGGCAGAGAAGCCTGAATCTGACCTGATTAAATGTACACCACAAGAAGAGAACAAGTCACTAGTTTGTTTCATGCTGTTGGATACAGTTCAGCTGCGATTATTTTTTTTAACTATTGCCATCTTCCAAAGCACTTGTAAAATAATGTAGAGAGTAATGTATGGGGTATTGTTTGGCATAGTTTCTCTTTTTTCCTCCAAAGCAACTTACACTGGCAGGGTGGAGTCAACTCTACTAATTCCCTTGCACTATTTCCTGGTTTGTTCCTCCAGGTTTGAAAAAAGTAACCAAATCTGCAAATAGTCCAGAGTAACTCAACAAAACAAAATTCCTTTTGCTTTATATTTTGGTCCAGAAACTGTAGTGGGAAAGTAAAAATACCATCCTTTTTCTTATATCTCGCTTTTTATATGGCATGATTAGATCCGTTATCTACAAATGGCATGCAACAAGCAAATTTGTTTGTGGTATAAATGGCTTAGTTTGGTTCAACGAAGCTGCTGGTCATGTTTGGCCAGATGGCCAGATGTAAGCAGTATCCCCTGTAACAGTTAAAAGTGGGTCAGAGGAAAAGCATGATTTTTTGCATCATTTTTCCTCCTCGGGTCAAGCATAGCATGCTTAAGAAAATGACCTGCTGCGTGAGCTATTGTAACAGAGCAGCCGTTGTTCACTGTAGAAGTAAAGTTTTTGCCAGGGAGCTTGAAGAGCATGTAAGAGAACATGATTATCCATTAATGACACCTGAATTTCAATAGCAATAGCAAGCGTATAGAATAAACATTAAATTTATCACCAGGAACTTACAGAAAGTGGATACAGAAAAGAGTAAAAAAAAAGATGCATTGAATGGTTTAGTTTATCCATCTGCCATTTCATTTTGGAAGGCGGATCTTGTTTTTTCTGACAAAGGATGAGTCTCGCTGCCCTTGATCAGTCAGAAAGTGGCGGTCCTGGAAGTTTTAATATCCAGGAATAAATCTAATGCTGAGTTTTATTTTGCTGTGAGATTTAGCTCCATATGGTAATCTAAGCATGGGCATTAGTCTAGAATAGATGTGGTGTCTGTAGGCAGGATATTTGTAGCTAATAATGTACATTCAGATTAGGGTAATTTCCTTTGCTATGTATGGGTTAAGAAAGGTTTCATATTCAGGATTTATGGTTGAAAGTGTGAAATTCTGTAAAGCCTTCATTTCTGTAGAGGCAGGTGTGGTATTGATTATCCTCACCAGGTACCATTTTGTTATCTATTCTAATGAAGAACTGAATTAAAAAACCCTGCCAACAATAGCCTGAGAAACCACTAATACAAACTTTAAAATTGCATGTAGCTGCTGAGAAACCACTAATACAAACTTTAAAATTGCATGTAGCTGCTTATATTCATGCCAAGAGTGAATTGCAAAAGTGGGTGAATCTAAGACATAAAAAAATGCACCAAAAAATCACTACAGAACCTCAGAGCAAGCTTATTGGTAGATAAATGCATTGTGTATTCAAGGTTCTTTAACAGGAATTTGATGTGAAAGCTGGCTTTCTCTAATGACTGTTTATAAGCTTTCAATGTTGGTTTTCTAGCACCATGATTAGAGCTGTTACTGGATAGCACTACGGTTTACTTTTTCCTTGCTATATTGAATTTCTTGTCTCCCTTTTCTCTCTTATCCATCCTTCTTTTTATACCAACAATCCCTTAGTCTTCTCTGCTTCAATTATGAAGATACGTCATGGAGCTAAAATGCCACGTGTTGCTCATTCACATCAGTAAAGCAGGCAGAGACAGTCCGCTTCCTGTATGCTTGTACAGGCCAACTCCAGTGAAGTTCACTATTACATGATAAAAAAATTCTATAGCAGAGGATAACATTTACTATCAATTTTTATAAGGAGAAAAAAACACCTGCAGCGAGCATTAGCAGTTTCTCTTGAATTTTAGATGGTCATTCACGCACTGCATACTACAAAGCATGCAGAATCTGTCAGCAAGTATGCCTAGCATCAGTCCTGAATGACTGAGATGGAGGAAATGTGATCCTGTGTGCTGGACGTGCAAGTATGCCTGCTCCTGCTGCATAGCCTAGAGTAAAACTTAAATCTCAAGCAAACAATTAGCGTTATCCTGCAGGAAATTTTGAAGCTCAAAATGCTCTTTTAATAGAGAATTGCTTTGGGCTATTTTTCTAATGCATACTATTTCTGAAGTCAGCTCTGGCTCATCCAATAGTAACATTAATTCTGTATTTTTACCACTACTGCCTCAGTCACCAGAAATTACTTCAAGTTCCAAGGATGACACGTGTTGTATGTTTCAGAATGAAACAGCTGGACTGGTGTGTTAGTACTGGAGAGCTGTGAAATTCAAATTAGCATAAATGAAATGGAAAAATCAATAACTTTATTGTACCTAGCGTTATAAAATCCCAATACTTACAAAATACAATTTAGCTGCAGCAGCTTTTATTGCAAAAAAATTGCAAAAAACTATAGTAAAACTCTTTTTTTTTTAAAAAAAAAAAAAGAAATTCAAATCAGGCTTGCTGTCTGACTATACAAGTCCTGCGATAACTGTCCAATGCATGCAGACACTTGCATACAAAAGTAATTCTGGAAATAAGCTTTTGCTTTTATTTTTACATGCTGATAATCATTTTGATCAAGTGTACCTCTAATCCGTCTGTTTATAGGAATTTAATTTCCATGGCATGAATGTTTACAAAGAGACAAGAGTAAACAAGTAACAGTTGTCAGCACCGAAATATGGTTTTTTTATTTCACTGAACTATGTACGAACAAGTTTTAAAACTGGGTGACTACGCTTTATAGCTATTACTGTCTTATCTATACATTGGTAATTTCCACCCCCACTATTTAATTGAAGAATTCAATTGAATCTTTTTTTATCTTTCTTTTTTTTTTTCCCCCCATGAATTAAAATAAACAAAGCTATCAAGTCAGAAGGGATGCTCAGAGATACTGCTTCTGAGAATACTGCCTCTTGTCAGCTTTTCCAGATACGAAGTTCTCATGACGAACAAGTAACACACTATTACCTAAAACGCTGCTTTTCTAAGATTATTCACAGTAGTTTTTTTTGGAGAGTTTGTGTCCCAAGATACCCCTGTTGAAATTGTGAGCTGTCAGTAAAACCACTCATTGTATTACTGTACCAACCATGTTGCCTTAAGCTACAGTTCATGTCATGTATCTTGCATGTTTAATCAGTTTATAAGATAAGAAACCATACTGCAGTAAATATTCCTTTTCAAATATTAGGCAACTTATTCTAGGGTCAGAGCAAATATGTAGGCACTGAATGGGCAGGTCATAAGCTGTATGGGGACATGAGTGCAGCAGTTTAAAAATCAAAATGTTAATGTTCTTTAACTTCATATATTGAGATTTCTGTAGCAGTGGAAAATATTTATCACTAATACGTAAATGTTTTGGGTCTTCATCATTGCCCCAAATAATGATCTGCATACAATATTTGAGCAAAATTTTTCAACCTTGTGTAAATTTGAATTTCTTTTTCATGAGAAATAGACATCAAGAACACACCTGACAAGAATATTTAATCTGTAAAGTAGAAATGAATATGTTTTAAAATAAATTATTTAAATGTATATAAAAGTGTAACACAAAATTACATTCTGTTTAAAATTACCTATGGGTTGGAGAGTGAGTCATTCTTAAATTTTTTTAAATTATGAATTCAAACCATGCTGGGAATTGCCTTAGTTTTGTTTCATCTTTTTAATAAAGTCCAAGAAACAAATGAGAAAGATCCTGGTGTAGACCTGCGTTCCTCATCTTAACACAGAATCCTTTGATTTGTGCATAAAGTACTACCGTATTGACATCGGCTTTGTCTGCATGCAGTAAGAGTGAGAATTTTGTGGAGAAAAAATTATGTTGAGGAGCCAGTATTCATACAGTATCCATTTTGGGAATTTTACTGTGGATTTGCTCTAGTCTGATCCCATGAACTGAATTCAAATTATCAGGTGGGGAGCGTTTTCCAGGTTAATTTAAATTTACAGGAATCCAGACTGCATGCTTTGAGATTGCTGGGCAATGTGAGAATTCCTTATCTAAATGAAAATGATAATGCAGATACATCTATTGTACCTATTAATATTTGAGAATGTACTTTATGTTGTTGAGAGACGCCTATGTCATTACTTCAGTCTGGATGGAAGTTTTCTGGAGAAGCCGTGGCTCGGCGGTTGCTCTGGCGGCGCTGTAAGGCCGTGCTGGGGGGGCTTCGCTTCCCGTTCCAGTGAGTTGCCCGTTAATATGCTGCGGTTTTCTGTCACGAAGGAGACGTGCCATTAAAATAACAGTTCCCATGCAGCCACTACAAACCAAGCAAATAAGCTATTGGGAAGACCATCCAGAATGACCTTTACATTTGGTTATCGATTAAAGGAAATCTTCTGTCACAGAACCAGTCTAACTCTGGACGGCTGACGGCAGAGCTGGACCAGGCCGTTGCCTCCCTAACACCTCAACTCTCTCATGAGATGATGAGAGAATGATGAGCTGTTATACGTATTATTTTATATGTTGTATGTGTTGTTAAAAAGCAAACTTATGCATGGCTACGGTTTCTCCTCTTGTGCTATCCCCTCAATAGGGATAAGGAGAGTAAAGTGCAATTAGATAAAACAATAAAATATACTTAACTATCACTGGAAGTCTGTCCACATGTTGCATCTCTTTTCTGTCTGTGACTTTGGGGTGATAGAGAAGCACAGATCTGTGTAGAGGTGGGCAGACTTTTTCATTTGTAACTTTTCTGGTGCAAAAGGAAAACACGGTGATACTGAAATATTTCAGTTATTTGATTAAGCTTCCCCCAGCTTAGAGAAAAAGAAAGCAAGAGATACTTTTTTAAAATTTTGATTTAGGATGTTTGAATTTGACATTTTCTTCCATTTTATAATAACATATTTTAAATTAATTGAAAAAATAATTTTCAGTTTGAGTAAAATACTTTGCTTGACTGTATTTCTGCTTTTGGTTTACTGAAATTTTTGAAACTTTGTTGTTGTTGGTTGATACGAAGCAATTTAAAAATTATTTTTCTCTAATCAAAAGACATGTCATTTCCAGTATCTGGTATGAAGGACTACTAAGTACCACAGTAGACATGGAACAATAAAAATTAATGGCTTAAGAAAGAGTCGGGAGTTGTTTCTAAATAAATCATTTAGCAAAGGCCAATATATTTCTTGAAAATAAAAGTTAATCTCATTGTTTGATCTAATTGTTTCTTGGCCTCTCAGATAGGGATATCTTAGAGTCCAAATCCAGTTGCAATTTAAGACTGAAAAGCCTAAACTTTTGGAAGAACGGATTTTCCATGAAGACATAGTTTTGAAGAGATGTCCTTCCTGGTTAGGGTGGCTGTCAGTGCAGGACAGACTGACAGTAATAGTTGGATATGCACAGGTCATGGGTGGATTCATTTGTTAGACAGTTTATAATGAATTGTCATATTAAATTTAAGGTGCTACTCGTGGTTTCTAGGTTCTGAAGAACTGATGAATTTATTTTTGACTCTCTTAGCTTAATGTGGGGAACAATCACGGCTTATGCGAACGTCTGCCCCCGTGTGCTTGTAATGCATGCTTACAGTCTGCACTCCAAGCAAGTGCAAACGGATGCCAAACTCGTGTGAAAGGAAGAAGGAATGGATTATATGATACGGATGAAAGATGAGTACAGTAGTAGAGTTGTAGGTTGGAATCTGATTGGTGCAAGTCAGTCGTAACTCTGAAATTCAGTGGATTTACTGTAAAGAAAGACCTGTGAGATCCAAGTCAGAACTTCTTATTCCCAGTCCTGTGAAGATTCCATATTTTATTAGACGGATGCACAAATTTTATATTTCTGTCTTTGTCAATGAATGATTTTATCTTCTAAGTTCACAATGAGGCATGCAGTGAGAGAATAACATGCTTTTCTTTCCGAAAGGTCAAAAGACACAAGTCAGGATGCTGAGATTGTCATTTCAGAGTTTTGTTTGTCCCAGGCTAGTGTAATATATGTTAAATTTTTTTCTCTACCACTGTGATTATTTAGAAAAAGCACATAAAATATATTCTTATAAATATGTATGGAAAAATAGAAAAAAAAAAAGTTGAAGACAGACCATTAGCTTTGGTTCTGGATAGAGGGAAGAATTCCTGCTCAACAGCCAGAGAAATCGGACTTCAGGTCTACAAATTCACATATGGTTTTCAAGATGAACAGAAAATCAGCAATCTAAAAGTAGCACCCTTGGAAACATGATTTTTAAGTGCCAAGCTAAGCTATAAATTGAATAAAATCAGTAAGACTGTGGCAATAATCTTTGGTGAGCTGCTGAAATACATGGGGTCGAATGTTTCGGCAACAGGCTAGAGATGTGTCTGTATGAGCTGTGCTGGGATACAGATTATACGTGGGAGTCTGCAGATGCATGGGGGGAAATGCGCCATCGCATGCTACAGAGTGTTCTGCTCATTATCTAAAAGGCATTGGAAATGTTGGAACTGCTTGGCTTGCATGAGGTCATGAGCTGGAAGGCTGCCTTTCCGAGTGTTAGGGTGGAGAAGGCATGCAAAATATTCAGAGTATGTGTTGATGCATGTCCTGTAGAGTGTGTTATGTGCACTATAGCAAGGCAAAGTGCAGAATTGCTTTTCAGAACAAAAATACATTTTTTTCCTTTTCCAGGGTCCATATTTTCTTTAAAAGTTCTTTTACTCCACCCTCTTTATCATACAGTTAATTGTTTCCTTAGCATGCTAATATCGCTTACGTTTATTCCTCTGAGTAGAAGGAATCATTTGGTTAGACCTGAGATTTCCAACTACTTGAATGGAGTTACAGAGGACCTTCCTGCTGAAAAACCTTATTCCTGACCTCCTCATTTTCCCCACCAAGAAATCCATTTTTTAAAGAAGTCTGCAAAATTTTGACTAAGCTGCTAAACAAAAAATGAATATATTTATTATGAAATGTATAGCTGATAGTATCAACTCATTGAAGAAAACTACAATTCTCTGTTTTCTGGGTTTGTTTACTTTCCTCTCAAAATAATATACTAAATTCCGGTATAAAAAACTTATTGGTTGGGCAGATTATTGGTAGTTATGCTCTACCTAACTTGTCTAGTTGCAATCTACATAGTGAAATTAAATCACTGAAAAACATGAAAGCAGCACTGAAATCATGAAGCCTCAAAAATCATGTCTTGGTGAGGGATTTTTTTGTTCACTTATTATAAATTGAGGCCTTTAGCGGGGTAACTTTTTAAAAAAAAATTTTGTGCACATGTGAAAATCAAAAGAACATTTTTAAGGGATATAAGATTGCCATGTTTTTTCTTGAGCTTTAAGAAAAATATCAAATATTGTGAGATTTAAGAAAAAAACAAAGAGCTGGGAAAGCATTAATGTCTGGTTTTGGTACAGGAAGTTGTACTGGTGATAAAATCTGTAGGAGTCAGAACATGCCTGATGCCCAGTAGAGGTGTATCTGACTGTCACTGTCTGGAGGAACTGTGGATGCAATTGCATGTGTCAGTCTGATGTGTGGTTTAAGAAACTCTAGGGCAAACCTTATTGACTAATTTTGAGCACCCTACCTACACATGTGAGCTTTGACTATGTATGCACTATCATTCAGTGCTTCGTTGCACTGAAGGATCACAAATTATTTTGCTCCTGTGTTACGAACATATAAGTGTTCTGGATATTCTTATGCAGGAGTATGATACATGTGAGTTTTGCAGAGAGATCTCAGGGACAAGGTGATGGTTTCACTGAGAGAAAGCTTCTCCTATTCAAAGAGGAAATGCGGAAGAAAACATCAGTATATTGAATTTGAAGTCTTTGGATGAAAATGAAGGCTGTTACTTGCCTTTGTAAATGAAATAACAGGTTCATTGCATATCTTAGAATAATAACATGGCTGATTTTAAACAGATAAGTGGGTGATCTCTCAAGGTTGGTACCTTTGCAAATGAAACTGCAACAGCTGACATGAATGCTTGAAAAGTCGCACCTGCGCTTGTTCTACACAGTCAAAGGAAAGCAACGAAAAACATGAAAGCGGCACTGAAATCATGAAGCCTTCTGGGTTTTGGCCCAGAATTGCAGCCAATATCATTATATTATGATCAAGTGAAAAACAAATAACTACAAGGCGAAGCTCAAGTTGCAGACAAATACAGATAGTTGAGTCCCTTTTACTTTACTAGAACAGAGAAAAAGCCTATCTGCACATAATTTCCACTGGAAATACTTATTTTGCTCTGAGTGACTTCAGTGTGGTATACTCTGTAT
Organism: Dromaius novaehollandiae; assembly: GCF_036370855.1. Taxonomy (NCBI): domain Eukaryota; kingdom Metazoa; phylum Chordata; class Aves; order Casuariiformes; family Dromaiidae; genus Dromaius; species Dromaius novaehollandiae. Next base: position 17,749,814 of record NC_088107.1, on the reverse strand, counting down.
GTTAAGCTGAAGGAGAAAAATTATATGGAATTAGACTTTTTGCATTAGAAATATCTATCACTACCTGTTGCGCTTCAAGTTCATGCCCTCCCCTTAGTGGGCATCAATTTACATTTGTAGATAAATGCTTGGCAGGTGGGATGCTTGCCCTCTTCCCACTTTCCTAGGATTACAGACCCAGGTAGTGCAGAGAGAGTCACATTTTTTCCACACAGATTTCTATAGACCTAGTAGACCTAATTTTGCCTGAATATATACAGGCTACTGTTTTCCTCTCTTTGCAAGCAAACTGCTGGAAAAAATGGAACTGTGCTTTGTGCTTCTTGTTCTGTGCATGCTTGTGTATCCCAGAAGGAGAGCAGCAGTTTCAGCACCATGCTGGTTTTGTTGTGGTGAGTATGGAGATATGTTACCTCTCTCTAATTCCTCCAGAACTACCACATTCTGTGGCATACATATCTTGCAACAAAATCAAGCTCTAGAAAAAAGAGGGGAAGAAAAAGAAGGCTCTTGAGACTTTTTTAGCATCCCCATTTTTCATGCACCAAGACTCTTTCTAAAGTGAATAGGGCGTTTTAGGGAAAAATCCTACCTCATCAGTAGATTCCACTTAATACTTTCCATGTTGAGTTGATTATTTTATTAGTGATTTATAGAGGGGAGTTTATGATTCCCTGTTAATACTAGGGTGAAAAATCTGCTTTTCAACTTGTGCCTGTAAAATCTATTTAGTATTTAGCTGTTTGATGAAATCTATGCATTAGAAAGCTTTAAACAAAAGCAGTGATGTGCCACATAATTTAATTATTTACACTTATGTGAAGTTTTAGGGAACTTGTTATTAGAACTGATCAAAATGATAATTCTTTTTTTTCCTTCCTTTTTTATGAATTATTTTGCCAAGAGCATTGGTAAATGCTTCAAGCCTTTGGAACAACCTGTGTCACATCAGTAAGTAATATCTGGAGGTTTTTTTGCAGCAGGTTTGTATGTTTTGCTATTAGTGGTTTTTAAACAAAGTATTTAACACTTCTGGTTTTGAGGCCAGTGGAGACTGTTGGCCGATCTCCCTAACCCAGGAGGAATTGACACCACGCCCAGAGTCTGAAGCAGCCCCTCTTCTGCAGACCTTAATTTATTACTTGAATATAAAACTCCCAAAATAACAAAGCGGAACTACTCCCTATTCCTATTATAAGTTGACTGCCTCGAAGCCTCCTCTGTGGCCTACCAAAGGAATCGAGAAACTCCTTGTAGATTCACTCCTCCTTAGGCAGGAATAATTTGACTCCTTCCCAGTCATGTATTGGTAATTGATCCATCTGCCTTAGTCTTGAAAGGGCAGCACAACCTACTGTCCTTAGATGCTGCTGCTGTGGATGCAAGTGGTCTGATAAATGGCTACAGCGCATGGAATTATTCTTGATTTAGTTTAATCCTGACTATCAACAGCTGAATTCTTAAAATTACAGCCCCTCAGTGTATCTTTTTTGCTTTCTCACCTCACTCTGCTGCTGCCAAAGTAAATCAAAACTGAAAGTATGTTTTCAGTTAAACTGAACAAAATACATTACAGACAATATTTTAAGGCTCATAGCACTGTAAAGTTTGTACAGAATATTCCTCTGAATTCATATATCATATATTGAAATTCAAGAAAAATGAATTAAATGTGTACCTCTATCTTGCAATAGGGGCAGGTGGGTCAATTTCCAGTCAAGCCTTAAAGAAAAAAAAATGATAGTGCTAACTGGAGATTAAGATGTGATATTATCATACCTGAAAATGCTCCATTAGTGTGATGTGCTAGGGACAAAATGCAATAATAAGGAGCTTAGGCTTTTACTCCAGCCAAAGTAGATGCTACTTAGTATCTTAAAATACATAATACTTAATTATCCTCTCTGAGTTCATAGCCTAGGAAGGACTTTGAAATAAGATTTTGAGGATAAGGAGGGACTGTACTACTTGATCTGCATTTGTGCTTCAAAACACATTTTCATGTTTAACCTTCCAGTTTCAGGACAATGGAGTTCAAAACATTGCAAGCATTGTCTGTAAAATGGAAGTAGCTGCTATTCTGGATTGTGTTTTAGTACACAATTTGTTGTTGTTGTTAAGATTAAGAAAGTCAGTTTAGCACATAGAAAAATTTCCATTTCTGGAAGGAAGACTGCTTACTTTAAGAATAGTAAGAATGCACAAAAATGAAGATGAACTTAGAAATTCTTGACGTAAGTTTCCACATGTTCAAAAACCTTTATTTCAAATGTTTGTCATATAGCCATCCTCAGAAAACATTTTGACTCATATTAATAAAAGAGCTGTTAATTGGGCCAGTTAGATTATTTCTTGTTTTTCTCTTGTTATGTCTGATACTATCTGCATTTCTTGTGTCTTACAAATGTATTCTTGCAAAAGTAAAATTACTTAGTGGCAAAATAAAATTAGCGTTGTATGCAATGCTACCTACAGTTTAGAGTATTTGCCATAATAAGGCATAGAAACACTAGAATTCTTTGTAGTGATTTGTATTATATACGTGAAAGACAAATAAGTAGATATTTTTCTAATGATCAGGTTTTGAATTCTTGCCTTCATCTAACCTCCAAACATTCCTTTTTGCAAGGCAAAGAGAACTTACCACCATAGAGAGAGCGATACAGGCCTTCATTAAAACAATAAAACAATGTAAGTGATTCTCAGTTATTATTTCAGTATTCATATTATTTACAGATGCATTTAAAATTATTACAGTGCAGTAGAAATTTAAATTTTATGAATGTAATAGTCTAAAAGCAAAGAGCTATCATGAGACCTGATTAATCCTTCATAACTCTGCGGAATCTGAATTTAAGTGCAAGACCTATGTTATGGACATTTCTAGAGTAAGTTATTCCATTTACTTTGTGTTTGCCATCTTGTTAGAAGTTTAAAATATATTTTTTCAATTAATGAAGGCATTTCAGGTAATAAAGAATGTTTAGGCCTGTTTAAGAAACTGTCAAAAGTGTAGTTGCATGAGCTGCAATATTTTGAATTGTAGCTACAGTTATTTCTAAAGATGGATTCATTTAAAAGCCCATAAACAGTAAATACACCATCTTAGCTGTAGAATACAAGCTATTTCCTTCAGGTTTGTAGTTCCTAAGCTGTTCCTAAATTTTATGTTTAAATACTTAAGCTTGAAAAACCTGCCTGAAGCATGAGGTTTCCCAACCATTCTTTTTTTGTATCTCGCAATATCAGATTTTTAAGAGCATGATTAATCAGGAAATGGCAGTAAGAGCCAAGCACAGGGTAGGAGAAGGAGCAGAGAGCGCTGGTAGTTATTTTCAAAGACAGCCTTATATGCAGGAGACCAATGTATCTCAAAGCACTGCTATTTCTAATATGTTTACTATGCCTTTGTATTTTATTAAAAAGCCGCCTTAACCTTAGGGGACTGTCTAGTGAAAATGCAAGGAGGCATATTCGTCACCATGTCATCATGCTAATGTTACTGAGCGAGACCTGGCTTGCGTCTGACCAGCTTTGGCACGTGAGTGTGTCAGCACCTACCCGCACATACGCACACCCTGGCATAAGAAGCCAGAGAGGTGCTGGGGGAAGGAGACCCTCGGGTGATTCCCCAGGCACCTGAGCTAACCATGGGGGGAGGATTCTTCCTGCAGGTTTTCTATGAGCTACACAAAGCTCTGTATTTTAAGCTTGCTTCTGCCTCGGAAAGGTACTCTATCTTCAGGTAGCCTTGGGAAATGGGAACTTGACAGAGCAGTCAGATCTGTCGCTTCTTTGGGAAAATGCAGTTCCTGAAAGTGGTTTGTGACGCACTGCTAATTAGTTCCTACATACGCACAAATAATTCCTGTGTCTGTAGTGATCGAAACAAGGAAAATCTTGTCCGTTCATTTGAATGTAAGAGAAAACAGGGTCTATCAGTAAATTGAGGGAAGGAGATGGTGATATTTTTTATTTGCCATGAGTAACAAAAACCCCTCAGACAATAAGAATAATCCCCTCTCGTTCAAGATGTCCTTTTCGTAGTATTTCTTGAGGATTGTGTCATGCGTCCCACTATCCTACTGCATCTTTTTAACCCTTCACTTTGTATTGGTTTGGCTAAAATTACCAGGAATTCATTCAGATAGTATCTAGAAGGCTACACAAATTTAAGTTACTGAGCATGTGGAATCTCTGCTGAATGTGATCTTGTTTTAGATCCAGGGACTGGAGATTTTAATAGCTTGCCTGTAATACTTTCAATAAATCACAAGTTGAAATGACTAGTTTACCTCATAGAAAGATGTAAATCGCTCATTGCTGCTTCTTCCAACAGTTGCCTCACTTGTTCTGAATTTGGAAGTATTTCCCGTGGGCTGGAAATGCTTTCTGAATCGCTAGGTTACCCATGAACATTTCTGCTATGAAGACAGATCAGCATTCACTTACTTCAAAGACTGTAGTATTTTTCTGTTAAATGGTCATCTGACTATGAAGTGTGCTCTACTACCTTCAGGTTCATGTGACAGAAGAGAATTGAGGGAAGAGCAGAGCAGAATAAGCCCTTGCCACGTCCTTTGGTGTTTTCTGTCATTCTGATCTGAAAGGTCGTGTTGTGCAGCCAGAGAAGGCTGTCTCATTCAAATTAATGGTTTGGGGAGCATGGACAGTGGCAGAGATATGTTCTGCTCTTGAAATCCTTCTGGTCAAGACATGACTTCACAGGGTGTATAGAAGAGATACAGCTTTGTAGTTTAAAAAGCAACAGCCTCTATCTGCCAGCTCCAGCAGTCAGCCAGCACACATGGCAGTGGAAGGGGTGAGACAATTTGAGCCTTTTGGCTTGTAGATGTGAAACTTGGGGTATGGAGCATAGCCCAGCACACTATCCTAATACATATCTTGATGGCAATCTTATGGTTATTGTGCCATGTATTTTCATGTGTATCCATATATTTTCTTAAAGGAATCAATTCAAATAAAGGCATAAAAACTTCTGTAAGATGAATGACCTGCATATAAGTGATGGAGGGGGCACAGTCTCAGTATGTAAGCTGCAAGCAGTAAACATTCTGCAAAATGCCTGTCTTGTCAGGAAGTGCTTGGGAATTATTATAATGTAGGTATCCTGGCAATGCAGATATCCTATCCTTTTAGAGGCTGTATAAAATCGATCATTTTTAATACAGATTACAGCCCTTATCCTTCCTGCAGGAGAAGTTGCCAATCCCAGCCTAAGTCTACCATAATGAAGATGGTCTAAAGCTAAGAAAACCGAATAAATTCAGTGCAAGAAAAAAACCCAGAGTTTTTCAAAAGGAAATGATTGGTAGAAAAAAATTTATTTTCAGACTTCCAAAAGGCTGTTGCAAAGGGGGAGTTCTTAAAGAAAAGAAGCTAAACAAATACTCAGAATAGATGTTTTTTAAGTATGCAATAATTCTTCTCTTATTTATTTCTCTTGAGAAATACATTAGAAGAAAAAAAAGCCATCCTTTGGATTCCAACTGTAGAAAAGCAATAAAGAGATGGTAAGGTAAAACAGAAGAATTAGGGAGAAATTGAGCAAGCTTTCAGGGAGTAAGATTTAACTTTGCCATGTGATTTAGCATAAAGAACTGCAGGGACATGAGGGAGTGGATTTTGGGCTCTAATCCTACTGGGGCCACTTGCTCCCTGTATGACCTTGGACAGTCAACTTGATGTCTGTATGCTTCAGTAAATGGAAACAGGCAAAAAGCAAGCTCAAACACTATACTCTGATTTAGCTGCAATTTCTACAGCAATCTACCAAAGAGAAGAAGGCTGAGCCTTCCAACATCTCAACCGTGAAAACGAGAGCCTGAAAGTAAATGTTTCTTGTTACCCTCCTCCATACTTCACTTTAGTCAAGTAAATATTCAGACTAAATGAGGGACTGTTAATGTTTTCGAAGTAAGCATGTCTAAATATGTTTGCAGAATCATAGTCTAAAAATGAAGCAGCAAATAAATCAGAGCGCTGCTTACTTTAGGATTTTATGTTGACTGCTCGCGGTAGCCAGATGTGGGTTCTACAGGCTAGTATAGAAAAACAGACCTTGCAAATTGTGACTAACCCGTACACTCAGCTGTCTCCAAAAATACCTACAGACTTGCTAACTGACTGGAAATATTTTTTGATTTGCAGATCTGAACTTTAGTTAATGGAATAATAGGAGTTATGGTTCGCATAAAAGTGGCATAATCAGACCCTATTTATTCGTACTAGTGATCCGAAAAGTGAAGTGCTCTACTTTGATTTACCAATAAAGAAAGTCGTGATAGGCATTTCAGAGAGGGAACCAGCAAAAGCTAAATGAAAAGAATAAGCTTTACTGCTGTCTTGTTGGCTTGTTATGCTCTTTCTTATGGTTGCTACTAGTTAATGGTCCTTGGTTATGCACTAGCTAAGCACAACTACTTCAGCTGCGCATCAGGAGAGGGCAGTCCCCCAGTACAGTGTCCAAAACTGAAATCTAAGAAGGTGGGCTCTGCCAAATAGCAAATCCATCAACACTGATTGTCAGAGTCAATAGGACTGTTGCTATTATTTTATGCTTAAAATTACTTTTCTGAGGCTGAGGGAAGAGATAAGAATCACAACCACTATCATGAAGTAACATCCACTTCTTATTTTCTTTTGTACTTGCTGCAAGTTAATGACTGATGGCTGAAGTTTTCCATTTTTTTGTAAAAGGTGTTTTCCTCAGATAATTGCCTCATTCACTTTCTGAAGGAACATTTTACTTCATGTTATCCAGGTAGGAAAGAAATCCAAGTCTTTCATCTACTGTAAGATTTCCAGCCATTCTTCTTCTTTGAAGTGTGATTACCTAGTTCATTGGTTCTGGCAGACTGGGAAGACCCTGTCCCCAGATGCTTATTCCCATCTCCCCCTGCAGTTCAGAGCCTCCAAAAATTGTGTGAATACAGCTGTTTGCCAGGCTGTCCTGTAAACTGAGCAACTTAAACAATCTGAGTTAATAATAACCCTCCAAGGAAGAGAGTTATTTTAACCTTGGTCATGTCAGTGGCCTCATAAACACGACTGATGACACAGCTGAGGGGCTGCAAAGAGCAATGCTAGGGCAGGAAGAGATGCCAAGAGGAGGGGGCGAAGGAGGTGATGTGATGGAAACTTCTGATGCTGGCTTCAATGCTAATGACAGTCATGTAACAACATCCTAGGGAGAAGCATAAGGTGTGAAAACTGAAGCAGGACTAACACAGCAATTGTTACAAGTTCATATTAAAGTAAAATTAGAACAAAGGCTATTTCCCCCAAATAAGTCTATATTTCTCACCTATCTAGTTCAAACATTCAGCCTATAAATAAGCTGAGCATAACCGATACTAGATCTTGCAAAGGTGTATGTTGTTGATTCTGTCTCTGCTTTTACTGCTCATATACTGCCCAATGCACCAGGAAATTCCATTTTTAATAAACAACGTTTGGAGATTTTGCAGGTGTCTTCCCTGTAAAAGTGACTGTATATGCTTGTACTCTGGGTGGCTCTACTGTTAATAGTATATTAAAGGAGAATTAGGACAGCTGTTAACTATCACAAAAAGTTCATGTATCTTACGATACAAAAACAAACTTCTCGGTGTGACTTCTATTAGTCCTGCCTGTAAAATCTAATTCCTTCAATGTCATGTGCCTAAAAGATGTGTCATATTTAAAAGCTTTGTAGGTTAAATCCTGACTTCACAAAAGGCAAGGGGAATTTTGCCGTTCCACCCTTTGTAATGTGATGGTGGAAGTTAATTCTTCCGTAATGCCCAGAGGTGCACCTCTTCTGGAGAGGCAAAATGTCTGTGTGAGGCTGTGGTCCTTTGTGGTCACAGTGGTAGTGCTGGTCATTCGTGGGGGGATGGTGGTGGTGCAAATGGTTAATTTTGTGTAGTGTTGGCCAGCTAGCAGCTAAATATGGCAGGTCATTAACATAAATCTCTGAAAATAGAATTATGGAAGTGTTAACAATTTTAACTGAGTGGCAGTACAAGGACATAAAGCCTTTTTTTGACAGCATGATATTAGCGTTTGTTGGCTAGTCGGCTGGGAGTATATATTCCCAGACTGGGAGTATATACCTAACACTTTTATAACCAAGGAAAATGACTGCATTTACGTTTCCAGTTCTGTTAGAAAAGATAGCTTTAAAGAGGGATAGTGAATGAACAGATTTTTGTGGAGCTTGTTTATATATACCTTGTTCATATGGTAATCTAGGAAAGCAATAAATCAGAAATTCTTGTAAGACCACCTACAGTTTTGCATTGTTATTAGTTGCTTTTTAACCTATGCTAGGTATTTAATGTATAGGGTTGATTATGAACTGTAATTTAATTTACTCACATTGCTTTGAGGTTGTGGAACCAGATTCTTAACCTTTGCTCTAACACTTCAAATCTTCAGCTGAAATAGTTCAGATTCATACTGAGCATAACAGGATAAAAAAATGTGATCTGACCATGTTTTTCTCCATTTCCTGAAATTTCAACTACATGAAAATCTTACTGATTTCCAAAAGTACTTTATTTGAGATAGTACTAAGCTGTTTGCATTAGTTCAGTCTGTGATCAATAATTTATTTCTACTTGTGAAAAATACACAATTTTAATGTATGTTATAGTCAGATTATTATGAAAATGTGCAAACTGTCCCTACATAACTCCACAAAACCCAAAAATATATACTTATTGTGGGAAATAAGAGATCAGTAGCTATAAATATGTCAATACCAGTTTCCTAATGGCAGTGACAGGCAATGTTCATACTTTTCAGTGTGACCGGACAGACCTAATCCTCCGCCTCTGTCCATGTCTCTTCCTCATTTCCTAGTCCAAGCACTCTTTAAAGAGTCTTGTGTCTGACTCGAAATAGCCTTCAGTGCTGTGAGGAAACTGACCATCACTGTTCCCAGTGACATCAAATGTTTCTTTAAAATTTCCTATTAGCACAAAAATAATCTGCCACCCACTGAAGTGTGTTACAGTAGTGAAAACCCAGCATCTCAAGGCTGAGGATTTCTAGTTTCCTTTGCAAGCTGTGAGTGTTCAGATGGTTGGCAAGGAACTCCCCCCAAACTAGGCGACAGGTCTGCTGGTAATTGTGGCTAGAGACTGTAAATCCTAGTAGAAAACTATAGTTGCTTTTGGGGTGGGTCTCACAGAAAGTGGGCTGGTCGGAATTTCAAATAGTAAACCAGAAATTATCTACACAAAACACAGGTGGTATTTAAGTGTTGCACAGTTGCTCTGATTAGCACATTTTGCTAAACTTCCAGTGACAGTGCCATTGCAACATTAAGCCTGGAGATTTGAATAGCAGCCACAGCAGCCATCTGCTACTGTCTTGTTTGCTGGGGTGAGGAGAATCAGGTGGTACCATGAATCGGTATGTTAGTATTTTCATCCATGTGGTTTAAATTTTCTGTAATTCACATGTGAAAACAGACTTTCTTGGCTCTAGGAAGAGTCTGCTTTGACACACTTCAGAACAGCCATACAATGCAGTGTAGTTGACTAAGCCCCAGGAACAGGGAAGTTGCAGATGATGAGGATGGAGAGGCATTGAGGGACAATCTAGGATTGCTTACAGGTCCTGTGCCAAATCCAGCAATCCTTATGCATGTCAAATAATTTCAATTAGGTTCTTTCCTTTGACTTCAGCGGAAGTATTTTCCTTGAACAAGGACCGCATGATTTGATTTCCTTCGCTGCTAATTTCCCAATTTAATCAGCATGATATTTAGCCACCAGTTTTGGAGGGATGTAGGGGAAGGAATGCTCTCATCCTTTCATTGTTGCTGAATACAGTCACATGGAGATCCTAAATGTAAACAGATGTCCATTTTTAAAAAGTCAGCATACTGCTGAAATTTAATATTTTTGTTAACGTCACTGACAGAAATTTTATTGCAGAACATTCAATCTCTGATTTGTTTTCAAACAATATTGAGATAGTTGCTGCACTGAAATTTGGAGGGAATCCCGTAAGATCACTCTGCATGTATTTAGCATCCTGACTGGCATAAATTGGAATTACAGAATTCCTTTGGCTACTGCTGCTCACCTTGGGGAATG